>NW_027361679.1:127550000-127620000 GCF_039654945.1 Dendrobates tinctorius | reverse complement strand
ATTGAAACAACACCTCAGCAATATCATTGCTGAACAACACATAAGTCTCCATCCCAAAGCCACCCACTTTGGGATACATAACAGTCATTCCGTATTCTGCCATTCATCCTTTCTCCTGGGACATCCACACAGCGCCCCCTAGCGGACTCAGTGGTTACTACACAATATATATACAGTATATATATATATATATATATATATAATCTATCGTGTTATAACTTTTTCATTGCTCATTGCATGTGGCACTTTATTCAACACTTGAGAAGTGGATTGATATATGTGGGAGTCCTCCTCCCATGGCCCGACGAAATGCGTTAAATCTCAAGAAACCTCCTATAAAGTAGATAGTATATTTCGCAGACACAGTTTCAGGCCTGGCGGGTGAACTTACATACAAGATGCTGGAGATGTGGAACCGGAGATGATGACTATCTACATCTATGGTGGACCTTCCCAATTATAAACCGCTTTTGGGCACTAACGGAAAAAATTATTCAAGACATAATGGGAAAAAAGGCAAAACTGACACCCGAAACTGCGTTGCTGAACTTTCCAGTGTGGCCTGGGCATTATTGGTTAATAATATTCCAGTCTGTTTAATGATATGTTTTAAAATTCAATAAAAGGAACATTGAAAAGATATATAGGGGAGTCCTGAAAAATCTTTTTAACACATCCTTTGATATTTGGTAACCTCATGTTTGTATATTGCACTTTTTTGATTACCACTATTTATACATGTGTGATATTATTTTTTCAAGAATTTAGCACTGTGCACTTCACATTGTTATATATATATATATACATACACAGTATATTAGCTATGAACCCATTCTATGCCCAGGTGATGAGCATTTTTATTGGCATATGGTTTCCCATCCTGGTATGTGCTGCCCCCCTCCTATCCTGGTATGAATGGTACCCCTCATCCCCCAATCCTGGTATGCATGGTCCTCTCTCTCCCATGTCCTGGTATGCATGGTCCTCTCACCCCCTTATCCTGGTATCCATGGTCCTCTCACCCCCCTATCCTGGTATGCATGGTCCTCTCACCCCCCCTATCCTGGTATGCATGGTTCTCACACACCCCTATCCTGGTATGCATGGTCCTTTCACCCCCCTATACTGGTATGCATGGTCCTCTCACCCCCCAATCCTGGTATGCATGGTCCCCTCACCCCCCTATCCTGGTATGCATGGTCCTCTCTCTCCCGTATCCTGATATGCATGGTCCTCTCACCGCCCCCTATCCTGGTATGCATGGTCCTCTCACCCCCCTATCCTGGTATGCATGGTCCTCTCCCCCCCATCCTGGTATGCATGGTCCTCTAACCTCCCTTTCCTGGATGCATGGTCCTCTCACCCCCCTATCCTGGTATGCATGGTCCCCTCACCCCCATTCCTGGTATGTATGGTCCTCTCATCCCCCTTTTCCTGGTATGCATGGTCCTCTCATCCCCCAAACCTGGTATGCATGGTCCCCTCACCCCCAAATCCTGGTATGCATGCTACCCTTCACCCCCCAATCCTGGTATGAATGGTCCTCTCACCCCCCAATCCTGGTTTGCCTGGTCACCTCACCCCCTTATCCTGGTATGCATTGTGCTCTCACCCCCCTATCCTGGTATACATGCTACCCCTCACCCCCAATCCTGGTATACATGGTCCCCCTCACACCCCTTTCCTGGTATGCATGGTTCCCTCATCCCCCTTTTAGTGGTATGCATGGTCCCCTCACCCCCCTTTCGTGGTATGCATGGTCCCCTCACACCCCTATCGTGGCATGCATGGTCCCCTCACCCCCCTTTTTGTGGTATGCATGGTCCCCTCACCCCCTTTCCTGGTATGCATAGTCCCCTCACCCACCTTTTGTGTTATGCAGGGTCCCCTCACCCCCCAATCCTGGTATGCATGGTCCACTCACCCCCCAATCCTGGTATGCATGGTCCACTCACCCCCCAATCCTGGTATGCATGGTCCTCTCACCCCCCTATCCTGGTATGCATGGTCCCCTCACCCCCCAATCCTGGTATGCATGGTCCACTCATCCCCCTTTCCTGGTATGCATGGTGCTCTCACCCCCCTTTCCTAGTATGCATGGTCCTCTCACCCCCCCTTTCCTGGCATGCATGCTCCTCTCATCCCCCTTTCCTGGTATGCATGGTCCTCTCACCCCCCAATTCTGATATGCATGGTCCTCTCACCCACAATCCTGATATGCATGCTACCCCTCACCCCCCTATCCTGGTATGCATGTCTGGCTGTCCGGCGTCATTTTCTTCAAAAGGTCAGAGAAGTGTGGGATTGTGCGGCCGTAATTGGCGCCCGATTTCGGCGCCAAAACCCGCCATCTCCTGACTTCACGGCGAATACCCAATCAGTAATCTTTTGTGCCGTGCTGTGAGGAGAAGGCATGTTGTTGCTCCGGAATCGGCGCCTGCGCATTCCTCTCTTTCCGGCGCCATTATCTTGAAGACACACTACAGTGTGAAGACAGTGTGTCTTCCACAAAATGGCGCCGGAAAGCGAGGACTGCGCATGCCCCACTTCTGGCGCCACAACCCGCCCTCTCCTGTCATCACAGCAAGATGCAAGACCCCGCGGCCACACCGAATCAGTAAGGTGTTGTGCCGGGGATCTCCTGGGAAGGTGTGTGTGCCGGCGATCTCCTGGGGGGGAGCGTGTGCCAGCGATCTCCTGGGGGGTGCATCACTCTGTCTGGAGCCAGACTGCGCAGGCGCGTCGCACTTGTGCAGTCTATAAAGGCTTCAGACAGAGTGACGCTTAGCCCGTTACATTATAGATACTTGGTACTACGTATATGTACATCCTTTCTTTGGAATTAACTTGCTGTGGTATACCTATTATCTGGATTATATGTGTAATTTATATTCTTACTCCCTTTCCATTTTTTGCTATCTGTGGACCTTTTTATGTGTTATTTATTATGCATACATTTTTTTATCTGATTACTATTTTTTTACCGTGCAGCTGTTTATTGCAGGCAGTGTAAAATTTATTGATAATAAAGATATTTTTATTGGATGATTTTTATTTTTCTGTCCCAATTATTTTTTTAATTTTATTTGATTGATCATTGCTCCAGCACCTGTTTTAATTTTCTGGATAATAGATGTGTCTTTTCTGAGGCAACTGCAGTCTGCTATTTTTAGGCTGGGGGTGCCAATATCTATGGCCCCTTACCAGCTTGAGAATAGCAGCCCCCATCTGTTTGCTTTAGCTTGGCTGGTTGTCAAAATAGGGGGGACCTCACGCCGTTTTTTTTAATTATTTATTTAAATAATTAAAAAATAGGGAGTGGGGACCCCTCTATTCTTGATAACCATCCTTGCTGAAAGCTGACGGTTGCAGTCCGCAGCTGTAAGTTTTATCTGGCTGGTTATCAAAAATACAGGTGAACCCCACATGAGGGCCGGAATGGCCATCGGGCATTTCTGGCAAATGCCAGAATGGTCGGTCCCTCTATTGGGCTGCTCGATCACCTCCACGCCCTCTTCAGTATGCATATCGGGCAGCATAAGCTTACCGGGCACACACAATCACGCTGCACTGATGAAACCAGCCGGACCAGGGGGTGGTGCTGGGCTTTTCTGTGCCGGGCCCCATCGTTTCCTCAGTCTATTTTCCTACCTGTGTTTGTGTTTTCATCTTGTCTCACCGACAATATATGTTTGGGGGCTATCTATTCCTTTGGGGTCTGCTCTGGGGCAGTTTAGATTTCCCCTTTCTTGCTTTAGGCTTAATTAGCTCTCCAGCTGTGCCGAGGCGGCTAGGATCATCGTAGGTACGCTCCATGGCTACTGCTAGTTGTGTGGACAGAATCAGGGGTCTGCATCCGCTTAGGGTATGTGCACACGCTGCGGATTGCAGTGCGGATTTAGCCGTGTGGATTTTGTAAAATCTGCAGGTAAAACTGCAGGTCAAAAGACCTGCGGTTTTACCTGTGGATTGCTCTGCGGTTTTGCCCTGCGGTTTTTCATCTTCTCAATGGAGGAGATGGCAAACCGCAGCGGAATCCGCAGAAAGAATTGACATGTCAATTCTTTCTGCGGTTTCAAAACCGCAGAAAAACCACGTGGAAAAATCCGCACCGTCTGCACTGCGGTTTTGTATTCCCATAGGGAATAATGGTACTGTACACCGCAGCAAAAACTGCTGCGGACCCGCAGCGGCCAAATCTGCTGCGGAACCGCAGCAGAATCCCCAGCGTGTGCACACACCCTTAGTTACCAACCTCTCTGGTTTTCTGTGGCTTAGCCTGGCCTGCTATCCTCCTTGGTGACCCATTCAAAACATGAGCCGTGTGTTTACGGAGTGGAGCTGATCCATGTGTGTACAGGGTGTATGGAGCGGAGCCGTGTGTGTACAAGGTGTACAGAGAGGAGCCGTGTGTCTACAAGGTGTACGGAGCAGAGCCATGTGTGTACAAGGTGTACGGATTGGAGCCCTGTGTGTACAAAGTGTATGGAGCTGAGCCATCTGTTTACAAGGTGTACTGAGCGGAGCCCTGTGTTTACAAAGTATACGGAGCTGAGCTGTGCGTGTACAGCATGTATGGAGTGGAGCCACATGTGTACGAGGTATATAGAGTGGAGCCATGTGTGTACAAGGTGTACAGAGCTGTGTGTACGAGGTGTATGGAGCAAAGCTGCATGTGTACAAGGCTTGCAGAGTGGAGCCATGTGTGTACAAGGTGTACAGAGCGTGGCCGCGTGTGTATGAGGTGTACAGAGCGGAGCCGCGTGCGTACGAGGTGTACGGAGCAGAGCAGCGTGTGTACAAGGTGTACGAAGTGGAGATGTGTACGAGGTGTACGGAGCAGAGCCATGTGTACGAAGTGTACGGAGCAGAGCCGTGTGTGTATGAGGTGTACGGAATGGAGATGTGTACAGAGCGGAGTCGTGTGTGTATGAGGTGTACAGAGCGGAGCCGCGTGTGTATGAGGTGTACAGAGCAGAGCTGCGTGTGTACAAGGTGTACGAAGCGGAGATGTATATGAGGTGTAAAGAGCAGAGCCATGTGTACGAAGTGTATGGGCAGAGCCGTGTGTGTACAAGGTTGCAGAGCGGAGCTGTCATGTCCGCCATGTCTGTTTTGTCTCAAGAACTCCTGGAGCGATGTGCATGCGCATATCTTGTCTGCTATTCTGTTCGTTCCCTAGAGCAGTGTGCACACTCACCTCATGTCTGAGCTGCAGGATGCCTGCGTTTCTGCTCTGTCTTCTGTGATCTTCTTGTCATGTCTCGAAGCTCTGATCAGGTGTCCCTGTCTGGATCCTGCACTGTCTGGTTCTGCAATCATCTCGTCATGTCTGGAACGCTGATCATGTGACCTTTCCTAGGATCTTGCACTGTCTGGTTTGGTAATCATCTCATCATGTCTGGAACTCTGATCATGTGACCTGTCTAGGTTTCAGCACTGATTCTGCAGTCGTCTCGTCATGTCTGGAACTCCGATCATGTGACTACGCTCTGTTATCCCGTGGATCTGAACCCAGAAGTGCTCCCCTGGTCCTGACCTGGAAGAGGAGGTGCTATGCCCTATATCAGGCCGCCCCTTCCTATGCTCTGGGCCTGAGTATTGTGTGGTGTCCCTGCATGGCTGCTTGGTCTGTGGGGCGCTCACTCTATTCTGTGCCCTTGCACGCTGCTCTGTCGTGCATCTCTGCACACGCTCCATGCTCGTATTCCGTCTCTGGTCTCGTCTCGTGTCTTGTCTAGTGTTTGTCCTTTGTGCCATGTTCTGTCCCTGCTCTGCTTTGCCTTGTAGTCCTTGTTTGCTCTGCTTCTGTTCTGTGTTTCGGTCCTCGTGTCATGTCGCGCTCTGCTTTGTGGCTTCAGGTACCCTGCCTCTGTCTCTGTCCCTGGCGTGTCTCTACACGTGCAGGCCTCCGCTCTGAACCTGTCCCTGGCATGTCTCTACATGTGCAGGCCTCCGCTCTGAACCTGTCCCTGGCGTGTCTCTACATGTGCAGGCCTCCGCTCTAAACCTCTCCCTGGCGTGTTTCTACACGTGCAGGCCTCGCTCTGAACCTCTGCCTGGCGTGTCTCTACACGTGCAGGCCTCGCTCTGTACCCTGTCTAGTCCCAGGGTCCTTCCTTGGCCCGGCTCTGGGCTTCGGCCTACGCTCCGCTGCTAGCCCTCCGTCAGGCGCAATATAGATTCTGCTCAGTTCATGCGCAATGTGCCTGACAAGCACAGGTCAGAAAACCACCTATAGTAGCTACATATTTCAATTTCAGGACTATAGAAGTAGTCAGTGACCTTCATAGGAATGTATTAAAAGAGATTACACCAAATCAGATGCAAAAAAAAATATTTATTAACCATAAACTTATTAAAACTAAAAGTACCACTTTTCGGTAGTACCGCCAAATAGGCTCCAGTTATCTTTACTTAACTATTGCTTAAATATAAAATTATGGAAAAAAACTTAAAGGATATTGCACTTAGATGTTACTTAATTATTTTCTACTCATCTTCAGTGGTTTCAATTGCAGCAGAAGCAGCACAGGTACACTTAGAAAAGCAAGGCTGGCAGACGAAAGTTGCATGGGAAAGGCAGATTGATTCTTTACATATTTTGCAGTCATATTTAGAAAGCCTTCTGAAACCAGATACAAATGAGCAGGTAGTACAACTGCGTCTTTTAGAAGGTGGTAGAGTCGGTGTTTGTTCTGGAACGTCCTTGGGACGTCCTTTGTATTTTTATCTTTGCCCAAATAATAAGCTAGATCTGTGTCTGTTTCCTCTGTATCAGTGTCATCACCATCCTGCTCTGTTCCAGAATCAGTGTTACATTCTGCTACCTCATCTTCAGATGAAATGTCACTAGATTCCTCTAAATCCTCAGTTACTGCTGGTTCTTCCTCATCATCTTCTAACAAAAAAATCTTCATTTCTTCTAAATGAAGGGGTTTAGATGAATCATACTGTTTTCTGGCCATTGCAGCAGAAAATCTGAAGCAAGAGAGAAAGAGTATGTGTTAGGGCGCAATGTGCCTTAGAAGCCACCCTCCTTTTGTCTAAGAAAACAGTACTTATGTACACTAACTTAGCATTAATCCTTCATAAAACAAGCTAAATACACAATCGTGATGAATAAAAAAAGAAAATACTAACCTTTCAATTTGTGTTGAAATCAGGCGCAATGTGCCTGAGAAGCCAAAGTGTTGATATCTGCTCACTAGAAGGTCTGCTGAGTCACTGTGATATCAGGTTTCACAGAGCCTGTAGAGTCAGGAGATAACTAGGAGGGGTGGGGTTTTCTGATAAGTGGGCAAGGAGAGAGAAGTGAAACTAATTACTGTGTGCCTGTCAGATCTATTGCGCCTGACGGAGGGCTAGACTGTCCCTGTCGTGTCTCTACACGTGCAGGCCTCGCTCTGAACCTCTCCCTGGCGTGTCTCTACATGTGCAGGCCTCGCTCTGTGCCCTGTCTAGTCCCAAGGTCCTTCCTTGGCCCGGCTCTGGACTTCGGCCTACGCTCCGCTGCTAGACTGTCCCTGTCCCTGGCATGCTCTTTGCATGCGCAGGTCTCTGCCTAGTTCTTTGTATTGTCCCTGATGTTTCGTGCGCCTTGCACATTTCGTACTAGGCTTTGCCATGCTGTCTCGCATGTGGCTCTGTCCTGTACCCTTTGCCTAGCCCTGCCTTGTGGCTCCGTGCATCTGTGCACGTGCCTGGTCGCCTGTGCCTACCTGGTGTGCCTCAGCCGTGCTCGCCTGTGTGCCCCAGCCGTGCCCCGTCCAGTGTTATAGTGGTCTGGCTGCGTGGCCCCGCAGCGGTGCCGCCTCTACTCGTGCCTGCTTGCAACTGCCATCATCAGTACCACCTGCCGGTGCTCCCCAGCCGTGGTCTCTGTGCTTCCTTGCACTCACGCTGGTTCTCGCAATGTGCCTTTTCGTGCTACTCTTGCACAAAGCCTTTGTCTCTTTTGCTCTTCTCTGTTCCCTAGTTTGCCTGCCGGATTCCATAACCTGCCGACCGCTGCCAGAGGTCCAGACCTAGATGACTACGGCCTGATGTCCGGAGCTGATGTCCGTAGCCAGATACCTGGACCCTGTGCCTCTCCCTGGCATGCCCCTTGGCATGCGCAGGCCACCATCCTGTGAACCTGACCCGTCCCTGGCATGCCCCTCGGCATGCGCAGGTCTCTGTCCTGTGAACCTGATCCTGGCGTGTCCGTTGACACGCACCATGTCACTAACTCTCTTGTTTCCTTGCATGGAACCCTGGCTAACTTCTGGATGTCCGGATCCTGCCGATCACCCTCTGAGCTACAGACCCTGATGACCTGGTTGATCGTGGACTGTTGTCCGGAGTCCGATGTCCGTGTCTCATCTGCACGTTCCATGCCTGGACCTCGGCGTGCCATTGCACGTACCCTGTTTCATGAACTCTGTGTGTTCACATTTGCTCCTGTTGCACCCTGAAGAGTTCCTCAAGTCTTGGACCTCGGCGTGCTCTTGCACGCACCTTGCCTTATGTTCTGTGTCCACATTTTGCACCTGTTGTACCTGAAGTCTTCCTTAATGAAGTTTCTTTGAATTAACGACTCGTCTTGCCTTGTCTTGTTTCTCTGAGCCGGCCGTCTGGTCCAGCTGCCATGGTGGCTCACCCCCTTGGTCTTGCCCCTGACACTCCCTGTATAGGGTGTGGTTCTCATTAGGTCAGCTCGCCCTAGGTGGGTGGGTGCCACGGCCCAGAGGGTCCACTCTTTCTAAGAAGTACGACTCAGCGTAAGCTGACACTCGTCACAGGAGCCCTGTATGTACAAAGTGTACGGAGCTGAGCCGTGTGCTTACGGAGCAGAGCTGTGTGTGTACAGGGTGTACGTAGTGGAGCTGCGTGTGTATGAGGTGTACAGAGCGGAGCTGTGTGTACGAGGTTTATGGAGAAAAGCAGCATGTGTGCAAGGTTTGCGGAGTGGAGCCATGTGTGTACAAGGTGTACAGAGCGTGGGTGCGTGTGTACAAGGTGTACGGAGAAAAGCCGCATGTGTATGAGGATTACAGAGTGGAGCCATGTGAGGTGTACAGAGCGGAGCCGTGTGTGTACGAGGCATACAAAGCGGAACGTGTGCGGAGCCATGCGTGTACAAGGTGTACTGTATGGTGGGGAGCATTCATACCTCCCAACTGTCCTGGGACAGTCCCAATTTTGAGAGAGAGAGTCTTCCCCACTGTCCTGGCTGGGAGCTTACTTTTCCCGCGGAAACACAGGAGTACACGGCGGAGCCCAGAGGAGCACTTTAAAATTCGCAAGTGACGTTCCACTGGATGTGACGTGCTAGAAGTTGACCGAAAATGAGGTAATTTCAGGAGGAGATTGTGATGGAAGCATGGAGGCACTGCAGGGAATGCTTCAGATTCATCACCATATCCTCCTCCGACAGCGCAGACAGCGTGATCGTCTTGGACTCGGGGATGTTGGCCATGTAAGCGAATCATGATATGTCCCTGTAATGTTAAGTAAGATATGATTTTGCTGGGACATTATGGAATCTTCCATTCCTCTGCTCTACAGATGAGAAATCTGCCTGTCACAGCTGCAAACCCCACTTCTCCCCCCCTTAGCAGCTGTGTGTGTTCTCTCACCCTGCAGCTCTGTGAAATCTAAAACTCCAGTGCGGATTCTCTCTCTCTTCCACTTCCCCCCCCTCCCTACACAGGCAGGGGGAAGAATATCTTTGCTTGAAGCCATGAGGCCAAATCAGTTTTGGGAAATATTAAAAGAAGCCTAGCGCGGACTACGGTCGTGACAGAAAAATGAAACGGACATTTCCGTGATATGCGCTGATCCGGCTTCACTACGGTAGCTCTTGCAAAGTTCTAGCACCCCCAGAAACTGAGAAATGGGTTCCTTCTAAATGGTGTGTCATAACTACTGCATGTTTGGTTTTGAATTATTGTATTCAACGAATTACAAAAGATGATACCATGTGCTTGTTAATACGAGTTACCCTCGGCGAGATATAATCATTAGAAGGTTTTCGTTAGATTGCAACTTCAAGAGTAGGGGGACTGACCCTCTCCAGACTGCCCCTTTTGTGATGTCACGGACCCAGATCTATAAGGCATTCTCTCCCTGGGGTTAGTCAGTCGAGCTGCAGAGTCCGTGCTGACAAGAACCTCAGATGAGTGGAGACGTGTGGCTCCGCCCTCTTTCCCCACATGACTTGCCTAAAGACCATTAAGCAACTGTAAATGTTGATCCTTATGTTAATCCCGTTTATTTTATATTTGCATTGTACATAGCTAATGTCTCAACTTTGTAACATTCTTACCTGTGTAACCTTTTTGGGAATAAATCGTAAATGTATTAGGCTAGTTTCACACTAGCATTTTTGAGTGCAGCGACGGCCTGCGCACGGCCGCTGCTAAGCCCCGCCCCCTGCCGCGCCTCAGCCGGTAGCTCCGCCTACCGGCACATGACGCTGCATGCGCCCTGCGTCCCCTATCTTTATCACTGGGGGCGCAGGCTGTGCGCAGTATACGTTTGGCGGCGCATGCGTCCTTTTGACGTTGCGCCGACCTGTGCCAAATGCAACCTGCTGCAGTTTGGTTGCGCTGGCGCACCGTCAAAAAGGCGCATGCGCCGCCAAACGCATACTGCGCACAGCCTGCGCCCCCAGTGATAAAGATAGGGGACGCAGGGCGCATGCAGCGTCATGCGCCGGTAGGCGGAGCTACCGGCTGAGGCGCGGCAGGGGGCGGGGCTTAGCGGCGGCCGTGCGCAGGCCGTCGCTGCGCTCAAAAACGCTAGTGTGAAACTAGCCTTAGTCTGTCTTCATGCTCTAAGAAATTAACTTATGCGCCTTTAAGATAATTGCTACTAATTTGGGGGTTTGCTATGGACCCTCTTAATTAACTCATTAATTAAGTGAATCGTAGCTGGTGGCAGCGAAATGTGATTTGGGCACCGGGTATTGCTAGCTGTGACGGAAAGGGATGTGATAAGCTAATTGGGTGGCTGCGGCCAGAGCATTTATAATTCCCTCACTGCAGCGTGCCGGGTGGCCAGACCTCATTGAAGCAGCCGGCCGGTGACCAATTATCCCGGGTGCAGTTCCCTGACTGACCTGAGGGTAAGGGAGGCACTGGAGAGCTGCGAGTTCCAAAGTGGAACTGAGAAAGTGGGATATACATTAATCCCCGCAGTTCGTGGAAGATTGTTAGCAGTGGTGGGGCATGTTAGCAGTGGTGGGGCATCCAAACTAACCCCCCTGCAATAAATTGTGAGGGCAAGACTAGCTTGCTGTTTTTTTGCCACATGGTGCCAGTGGTGGGAGAACTAAGATAAGCCCCCCTGTGCCTGTGCAGTGCGCCGCATCCCCCCGTCCATGACATATCAGTGTCAGCGGTAGGGATCGTGACATATTGGTGGCAGAGCGGTGGGATAATCATAGAGCATTAGTGATCTGGTTTGAGCAATCATTCCTTTCACTAAAAACCTGCACGGTTCCTGCAGGGCCCTGCGTCATAGGTTTTGGAGAACAGACTCAGTGGTTATTAGTCCTGAGACATTTTTGTGTACTTGCAAGTATGCCCTCCCATCTCTTTGTTTTTCTTTTCTATCTTTTATTTGGCAACCATGGCTACGATGGGAGCAGAGTGGTATATGCAGCATAACAAGGACGCTCTTATTGCCCTTTGCGGGGTGTGGCGGATCGACACCACAAACAAAAACAAAGCCCAACTGATCGCGGCTCAGGTGCAATGGGAAAACACCCAGAGCTCAGCGGATGCAGAAGCTGGCCCAAGTGACAATGGGGCTGCAGCAGAGGCTCCACTCCTGAGCGCTGGCCCCACATACAATCCGGACAGATTGGACCCCTACCTACAAGCGGCCTTGGACCAACTCCCCGCCGAATACAGTGAAGGGCAGGTGAGGCTAATCCAGCTATACCGGCAGGAGGCCCAAGCCGAGCGGGAGGCCCAGGGAGCCAAAAGAGAGGCAGAGAGAGCCGAGTGTCAAGGCCGGCGAGAGGCCCAGCAGCGGGAGGCCCAAGCTCAGAGAGACTACTAACTTAAGGTGCTCCGGCAGGGGGGAGTATTCCCCACAGCCCAGAACAGTGAGCCCCACAGCGTCCAGAGTCCTAAACCCCGGCCAGAGCATTTTCCTGTGATGGAAAAGGACGGGGACTTGGACACGTTTCTGCGGGCCTTTGAGAAAGCCTGCAGACAGTACCAGCTGCCTACGGACCAATGAGCAAGGTACTTGACCCCAGGGCTAAAAGGCAAAGCCCTTGAGGCGTTTGGTTCTCTCCATCCAGAAGAAGATAAAAACTATGACACCATAAAGCAGGCCCTGATCGCCAAATACCGGCTGAAGTTACGTAACCTACAACGTGGCCCACACAATAGTTATAGCGATGTGGTGCAAAGACTCAGGACCCACTTCGACCAGCGGATCCATGGACTGTCCGTTGATTCCTTTGAGCTGCTATGGGACCTGATAATCAAAGACCAGTTCCTGCATCTCTGCCCAGCTGAGGTCTGACAGTTCATCCTGGACTGAGAACCAACGAATGCGGACAAAGCAGCGCAGATTGCCGACAACTATGAGGCCAACCGGAAGCCAGAGACACGGAGGCCAGTCACCGCCAGCTGGAGAGGGGGTAAGCCTGCAACCAACCCGAGTGCCCCAGCTAGCCATCCCTCCGGAGGCCCTGTCCCTGTTGCCAAAACTAGGCCTACTACTGACAGTCGCCAGTGTTTCAACTGCAAGGGGACTGGTCATATCAGTGTCACCTGTCCGGAAAGGCAGAAGACCCCCCCAGCCAAGGCCTCTGGGCACAACGCCTCTGTTCTTTTGGTGGGAGGTGTGGTTGGGAGAATTGACGACAACGTTCAACACATCCAGGTGGGGGCCCATTTTGCAACAGGCCTCATGGACACCGGGGCTGAACGAACCCTCATCCGTCCTGGACTGGCGGCCCATGAAGAGTTTGTTGAGGGGAAAACCCTGACTGTCACCAGAATCGGGGGTACCCACTGTCCCTTGCCAGTGGCCCGGGTATTTCTTGATTGGGGTGATGGGGGCAGGGTGAGGGAAGTGGGAGTGTCCGAAAACCTGCCCACTGATGTTTTATTGGGGACTGACTTGGGAAGAATGGTTGCATGCTACATCCCTGACACCCCTCCCGATGAGTAATGATGCAACTAATAACCATTCTCTCCCCAGGAATGATGCTGATGGTGATCTAACTGTAACAAAGAAATCTGATAAACATTCTTTTCCTAGGAATGATGATGATGATGTATCTGTGCCGACTGAACCTGTAAACCATTTCTTTGAAATGGTAGATGTGTCCACAGGTACCGAAGTGCTCACCCCCATCACTCCGTGGAGTGAAAAGGCTGAGGAACCCCTAACAGGAGCAAGCGTCGGTGCTCAAGGAAATGGGGAGGTGCATGGGAACCGTGAGGAAGGTGATGCCATGCAACTGACCAGTGCCACCGAGGAAGGTAACTGGCCCATAAGTAGCACTGCTCCTGAAGTGTTGGGGGTGGATGGGGAGGTAGAGCCCATAGCAGCGCCAGCTGGTGGTTCTGTAGAAATCCCCAGGGAAACAGCATACATAGCCGCTGTCACACGCAGTCAGAGTGACCAGATCGCAGGTAGCGCCCTGCCTTCTGGACCCTCTTCTGCTACAAGAGAGAATGAACCAGAGGTGAACCTAGAGCAGGTTCCAGAGGGTCCCAGTTTGTAAGGGACCCTGACGTCACTTCTTGCTGCCTCCTGCCAGGAGTTCCAGACCACTCTGCACTCAGATGCGAGCCTGGAGAAATTGAGAGACCTTGCCAAGACGCCCACCTGCATCTGATAAGGAGAGGGTGTTCTGGGAATGAGGAAGGTTGTACCGGGAGACAGTACCCAGAGAATCCCAAAAGGAGTGGTTGAGGGAAAGACAGCTGGTTGTCCACTATCAGTTCAGAACTGAGTTGTTGCAAATTGCCCATGAGATTCCACTTGCTGGACACTTGGGGGTCAGCAAAACTAAGACACGGCTGTCTCAACACTTCTATTGGCCCAAGATGGGAACAGACAGCACAACCTACTGCCGCACCTGTACCACCTGTCAAAGAGTGGTGTGACAAACAGCGCGGCCAGTGCCACCAATACGCCACGATCCCACCACTGACACGGGTTTGTCAGCGGACGGAGGGACGCGACGCACTGCCGGCACACGGCTATCGCAGGCACAGCGGGGGCTTATCTTAGTTATCCCACCGCTGGCACCATGTGACCAACACACAGCAAGCTAATCTTGCTCTAACAATTTACTGCAGGGGGGTATTTTGGATGCCCCACCACTGCTAACAACCTTCCAAGAACTGCGGGGAATATATATATCCCACTTTCTCAGTTCCACTTTGGAACTCGCAGCTCTCTGGCGCCCCCCTTACCCTCAGGTCAGTCAGGGAACTGCACCTAGGATAATTAGTCGCCGGACGGGCTGCTTGTTGTGCACGGCCAATTAGACTACTGCAGTAAGGGAATTATCAATGCTGTGGCCTCAACCACTCATCCAGCAATATAAGACCCTTCCGGACTGCCAACCAGCCTAACCAACCGCACACACCATGCTGCCACCAGCCACGCTTTACTTAATCAGAGAGTTAATTAAGAGGGTCCGTCGCAAACCCCCAAATTAGTAGCGATTATCTAAAAAAGCGCATAGTTTGTTTCTTAGAGCATGAAGACAGAGCTAATAGATTTTATCATTTATTCCCAAAAGGGCAGTAATTGCATAGATAAAAGTTGCTATAAAGTTGAGACATTAAATATGTACAATACAAATATATGAAAACAACAAGGATTAAAAGGCAGAGTAACACTTACATGTGCTTAGGTGGTATTAAGCAGACCATGTGGCTGGGGGATGGGCCGCTTAGCCAAACGTCCCCACTCATCTGGGGTTCTTGTCAGCACGGACTCTGCAGTTCCAACTGACTGGAATTTGGTAGGGAATACCTTATAGCCTAGGGTCTGTGACCTCACGAAATGGGCGGTCTGGTGAGGTCCAACCCCCCCTTTCGCTAAGTTATGATTTGGCTACAAAACTTAGAATAACTATATCTAAATGAGAAAAGCCCATACCAACACACACAGGGCATCATTGTTTGTGATTTATCGAATAGAATCCAACAACACCAAGCATGCCATAATTAAGACACTCCATTTGGGAGCCATCCATATCTCAGTTTCTGGAGGGATTAGGATCATGAAAATTAGAGATTGGTAAGCTGGTTTCATTGCCTACGCAGTGATATGGTTATTATATCTCTGAGGTGTATGGTTTTTGCAATATGACTTGTTTTAATACTTCCCATATACTGGCATCCAGCCTCGTGGCCAGAACAAAGGGATCTTTTCTCTTTTGCTGTGCAGGGGGGGAAGGAGGAGAAGGCTTCGAGAGGAAATGCCCGGTATCAGGTTTCAGATGCAGGCAGAGAGCTGTACACACACACAGCTGCTAAGGGGGGCAAAAGGAGGGGGCTGCAAAAGCTGACAGGCTAATTTCTTATAGAATGAAGGATTCTAGAAGGTTACAGAAAACATCATACTTTATAGACATTTTACATTACAAGTGTGTAAGGCGGGGCCTGCTCTTAAGGCTCCCCTTATCCCTTTGCCAGTGATAGAGGAGCCTTTCCAGAGAATCGCGGTGGACATTGTAGGCCCACTGGCCGTCCCCAGCAGCTCTGGAAAGCAATTCATTCTCACCGTGGTAGACTACGCTACCCGGTACCCAGAGGCAGTAGCTCTGTCTTCAACCAGGGTGGATAAGGTGGCTGATGCACTGGTGACCATCTTTTCAAGGGTAGGATTTCCCAGGGAGATGCTTACCGATCAAGGGACCCAATTCATGTCTCGCCTAATGGAGGCTCTCTGTAAGAAAATGCAGGTGAAGCACCTGGCATTGAGTGCGTATCACCCACAGACCAATGGTTTGTGTGAACGCTTCAACAGTACCCTCAAACAGATGCTCCGCATGCTGGTTGAGACCCAAGGGCGTGACTGGGAGTGGTAACTCCCACACCTGCTGGTCGCTTACAGAGAAGTTCCGCAGGCCTCGATGGGGTTCTCCCCCTTCGAGCTCCTGCATGGCAGGCAAGTCCGGGGACCCCTTGGGTTGATAAGAGAATCCTAAGAAGATGAGCCAAACCCCACAGAAGTGTCCATTGTGGATTATGTCATGCACTTCCATGACAAGATGCAGACCTTGACGCAGTTGGTGCATGACAACATGACGCAGGCTCAGGCTGACCAGAAGCACTGGTACGACCAGAACGCCCGGGAGCGGACCTACCAGGTGGGTCAAAAGGTGTGGGTGCTGGTCCCCGTACCAACAGATAAGCTTCAGGCAACCTGGGAAGGCCCATACATCGTCCACCAACAGCTCAACCCGGTCACCTACGTGGTCACGCTTGACCATGCTCGGGGTAGGTGCAAGGCCTTTCACGTCAACATGCTGAAGGCTCACCACGAACGTGAAGCTTGCGTCCTACTGGTCTGCAACCTGCCTGAGGATGGGGAGGAAGATCCCCTCCTGGACATGCTGACCCAAGCCAAGGCCAATGGGTCCATTGAGAACATGGAGATAAGTGATTTGTTAACCGTACCCCAGGGGTCGTAGTTGTTGGCCACCCTGGAACCCTTCCGGACCATGTTCACCAACCGACCTGGGAGGACGGAGTTAGCGGTTCATGAGATGGACACCAGGAATCACACCCCACTATGGCGAGCACCTTATCGGATCTCTGAGGAGGTGCAACAGGTCATGCGCCAAGAGATTCAGGAGATGTTACAGCTTGGGGTGATTTGACGGTCAAAAAGCGCGTGGGCCTCGCCTGCAGTCATCGTGTCTAGAAAGGATCAGACCACCCGGTTCTGCGTGGACTACAGTGGGCTCAACGCCATCACAACCTCTGATGCACACCCGATGCCGTGCATCGAGGATCTGCTTGAGCGATAGGCAAAAGCAAAATACTTATCCATCATGGATTTGAGTCGGGGACACTGGCAGATTCCCCTGAGCCCTGAGGTGCAGGAGAAGTCTGCCTTTATAACCCCCTTTGGACTGTACGAGTCCACAGTCATGCCCTTCGGCATGAAAAATGCCCCTGCCACTTTCCAGTGGATGGTCAACCACCTGCTCTGGGGACTGGAGGAGTACGCGGTGGCGTACCTGGATGACATAGCTGTCTTCAGTTCCACCTGGGAGGAACACCTTCAGCATCTCCTGGAGGTACTCAAGTATCTTCACCAGGAAGGCCTGACCATCAAGCCAGGAAAGTGCCAGATGGGCATGAGCGAGGTCCACTACCTGGGGCACCGGGTAGGCCGGGGTTCCATGAGTCCGGAGCCGGAGAAAGTGGACGCAATGGTGTTCTGGCCCACCCCCATGACCAAGAAACAGGTGAAGTCCTTCTTGGGCACTGCAGGGTACTATAGGTGTTTCGGACAGGACTATAGAGCCCTTGCAAAACCCTTGACTGGCCTCACCAAGCAGAAGTTACCCCAAACAGTCAACTGGACAGATGACTGTGAGGCGGCCTTTCGAGCTTTGAAAACAGCCCTGTGCAACTCTCCAGTGTTGAAAGCAATCGACAGCAGTTGACCGTTCCTGGTACAGACCGACGCCAGCGAGTTTGACCTCGGTGCTGTGCTCAGCCAGGTCGACTCAGGGAACCAGGAGCACCACTGATCCAGAAACTTTTGCCGAGGGAAGTGGCATACTCCACCATCAAGAAGGAGTGCCTGGCCATGGTGTGGGCACTAAAGCGTTTGCAGCCTTACCTGTACGGGCGCACCTTCACGGTGGTAACCGACCACAACCCTCTGAGCTGGCTGCGCACAGTGTCTGGAACCAACAGAAGGTTGCTTGCCCTTCAGCAGTACTACTTTACCGTAAAACCCAAAAAGGGCAGTTAGCATGGAAATGCCGATGGGTTGTCCCGACGGGGCAAACCCACTGAGGTGCGCATGGCGGATTACCGACAGGTTATGCCTCCTTAGCGCCCTCTAAAAGGGGGAGGAGTAATGTTAAGTAAGATATGATTTTGCTGGGACATTACAGAATCTTCCATTCCTCTACATTACAGATGAGAAATCTGCCTGTCACAGCTGCAAACCCCCCCTTCTCCCCCCTTAGCAGCTGTGTGTGTCCTCTCTCCCTGCAGCTCTGTGAAATCTGAGACTCCAGTGCTGATTCTCTCTCTCTTCCCCTCCCCCCTCCCTACACAGACAGGGGGAAGAATGTCTTTGTTTGAAGCCATGAGGCCAATTCAGTTTTGGGAAATATTAAAAGAAGCCTAGCGCGGACTCCGGTCGCGACAGAAAAATGAAACAGACATTTCTGTGATATGCGCTGATCCGGCTTCACTACGATGGCTCTTGCAAAGTTCTAGCACCCCCAGAAACTGAGAAATGGGTTCCTTCTAAATGGTGTGTCATAACTACTGCATGTTTGGTTTTGAATTATTGTATTCAATGAATTACAAAAAATGATACCATGTGCTTGCTAATGAGTTACCCTCGGTGAGATATAATCATTAGAAGTTTTTAGTTAGATTGCAACTTCAAGAGTAGGGGGGCTGACGCTCTCCAGACTGCCATTTTCACGATGTCATGGACCCAAATCTATAAGGCATTCCCTCCTTGGGGTTAGTCGAGCTGCAGAGTCCGTGCTGACAAGAACCCCAGATGAGTGGAGATGTGTGGCTCCGCCCTCTTTCCCCACATGGCTTGCCTAAAGACTATTAAGCAACTGTAAGTGTTGATACTTATGTTTATCCCGTTTATTTTATATTTGCATTGTACATAGCTAATGTCTCAACTTTGTAACAACTTTTATCTGTGTAAGCACTGCCCACCTTTTGGGGAATAAATCATAAACTTATTAGCTCTGTCTCCATGCTCTAAGAAATAAACTTATGCGCCTTTAAGATAATTGCTACTAATTTGGGGGGTTTGCTACGGACCCCCTTAATTAACTCATTGATTAAGTGAATCGTAGCTGGTGGCAGCAAAATGTGATTTTGGCCCCAGGTATTGCTGGCTGTGATGGAAAGGGATTTGATAAGCTAATTGGGTGTCCAGAGCATTTATAATTCCCTCACTGCAGCGTGCCGGGTGGTCAGACCTCATTGAAGCAGCTGGCTGGTGACCAATTATCCCAGGTGTAGTTCCCTGACTGACCTGAGGGTAACGGGGATGCCGGAGAGCTGCGAGTTCCAAAGTGGAACTGAGAAAGTGGGATATACATAAATCCCCACAGTTCATGGAAGATTGTTAGTAGTGGTGGGGCATCCAAACTAACACCCCTGCAATAAATTGGTAGGGCAAGACTAGCTTGCTTTTTGTCACATGGTGCCAGCGGTGGGATAACTAAGATAAGCCCCCCTGCGCCTGTGATAGCCGTGTGTCGGCAGTAGGCAGTGCGTCGCATCCCCCCGTCCGTGACATATCGGTGTCAGTGGTAGGGATCGTGACAGTCCCGCATCGGGAGGCTCAGGTGGGCATTACAATGGGAGCCTGGCTGCTATAGTATCTTTATAGAATCTTTCTCTCTTTGTTTCTTTCTCTCTCTTCTTTCTTCTTTCTCTCTGGTCTTTCTTTCTTTCCCCTCTTCCTTTCTCTCTCTCTGTTCCTTCTTTCGCTCTGTTCTTTCTTTCTCTAATCTTTCTCTGTTTTTCCTTTCTCTCTCTCTCTGTTCTTTCTTTCTCTCTCTGCTCTTTTTCTTTCCCTTCTTTCTTTCTCTCTGTTATTTCTCTCTCTGTTCTTTTTTTCTCTCTGTCTCTCTCTGTTCTTTCTTTCCCATCTTTCTCTCTCTGTTCTTTCTTTGTTTCCCCTCTTTCTTTCTCTCTCTGTTGTTTATTTCTTTCCCCTCTTTCTTTTTTTCTCTCTGTTTTTTTCTGTCCACTCTCTCGCTCTCTGTGTGTTCTTTCTTTCCCCTCTTTCTTTCTTTCTCTCTCCCTGTTCTTTCTTTCCCCTCTTTTTTCTCTCGCTCTGTTCTTTTTATCTGTCCACTCTTTCTTTCTCTCTCTGCTCTTTTTCTTTCTTTCTCTCTGTTCTTTATTTCCCCTCTTTCTTTCTCTCTCTGATCTTTCATTCCCCTCTTTCTTTCTCTCCCTCTGTTCTTTCTTTCCCCTCTCTCTCTGTTCTTTCTTTCTCTTTCCCCTCTTTCTTTCGCTTTCTCTATTCTTTCTCTCTCTCTTTGTTCTTTCTCTTTCTGTTCTTTCTTTCCCATTTTTCTTTCTATCTCTCTGTTATTCTTTCTTTCCCCTCTTTCTTTCTCTCTGTTCTTTCTTTCCCCTCTTTCGTTCTCTCTCCCTCTCTGTTCTTTCTTTCCCCTTTCTTTGTTTCTCTCTCCCTCTTTTCTTTTTTCTGTCCTCTCTTTTTTCTCTCTCTGTTCTTTCTTTCTCTGTTTCTTTCTTTCTTCTTTCTTTCTCTCTGTTCTTTCTTTCCCCTCTTTCTTTCTCTCTCCCTGTCTGTTCTTTCTTTCCCCTCTTTCTTTATCTCTCCCACTCTGTTCTTTCTATCCCCATTCTATTCTTTCTTCCCCTCTCTCTGTTTCTTTCTTTCTCCCTGTTCTTTCTTTCCCCTCTTTCTTTCTCTTTCTTTTTCTGTCCCCTCTTTTTTCTCTCTCTGTTCTTTTTTTCTCTTTTTTGTTCTCTCTGTTCTTTCTTTCTTTCCCCTCTTTCTCTCTCTGCTCTTTTTTCCCCTTGTTCTTTCTCTCTCTTTTCTTTCTTTCCCCTCTTTCTTTCTCTCTCTGTTCTTTTTTTCTTTCTTTCTCTCTCATTTCTTTCTCTCTGTTGTTCTTTTTTTCCCCTTTCTTTCTCTCTCTGTTCTTTGTTTCATTGTTTATTTATTTGTCACGCTGTTCTTTCTTTCTCTCACTCTCTCCTTTCTTTCTCTCTCTCTGATCTTATATACAGGGTAGTATGTGATGATATAAAATCTAATGTCTGACATATAATCTTGTATATAACATCCAATGTCTGTACATATAGTATAGGATATATCAGGGATATAATATACTGTGTACACAGACATCGGATGTTATATACAGGGAAATATGTGACTGGTGTAATATCTGATGTCTGTAGTCACCGTATACAGTAGTGTAGCTACCAGGGTGCAGAGTGGATGTGTGGCGCCCCTGAGGCTCAGTGGCCACAGAGGTACTGCACCTCCTCCTGAGGTGTGGTGCCTCACCATCCAGGTAAGTTGGAGGCTCCTGACCACGCTCTAACATCTGCATCCCACACAACACAGTAGTTCAGCAAAGCCACATTGCGGCTCCCTGCTTGGAGTGTAGCAGAGCACCTTTGGTGGCTCCCTGCTTGGAACACGAAACATGCTGGGAGGCAGGTGGAGTTAGAATACATAAAAGAGCGGAAGGGTTAGGATAGTGGTTCAGTCAGTCGGAGAGTCACTCAGAGAGGAGTGAGGAAAGAAGATCCCTGGGAGAGGGATGGAGGAAGGAGGTGCTGCAGCAGACCTCAGTGACCTGGGTCTGCTGGCACGGGAAAGAAAAGAAGGAGAAAGACATTGAACTGAAACCTGATCTTCCATGAGAAGGAGAGATTAGTACGGAACAAAGGAGTAAAAGGGAACAGAGGACGTGGGTTAGAGGAGAACCCTGCCTAGAAGTTCTAAGCGCAAGGTCGGGGCCCGGTCCCCGAGGTTGTATGGATGCTAATGGTCCTGCAGCAGACACCGGTGGAGTAGTGGGCTGTAAATGCACTACTCCCATCTAAGACTTGGGGGCACAATATCAACTTGGATAGTGAGCCGGGACTCAGGAGTAAGGAGTCCCCGAAGCAGGCTACAGCTGTCTGCCGTACAAGTAGAGTTCTTGGGAACATCTGTCAGGAGGCACTCCAGTGTAACTCAGTACTGGGAGTACTTCACACTTAAAGGCGCTATAAGAGGAGACGTTCAGAAAGGTACATGTTGGCGGAGCGTTGGAAGGGAGCATTCCATCTGACCTGGAGGTTGATTGAGCCTCTGACTCGGAGGACACAGTACGGAGGCAGGCACCTGTGTGTACTACAGACTGTGAGTAAAGCTTTGGAACTACAAGCCCTGGTGTCCTCCATTGATTCTCGCGCCAACACACCCAGCACTGCTACATCTGGGTACCAGCTACTACACCGCTTGTGCCTCTCCTCTACCCCTACATCTACACTGCCCTGGGGCTACAGCTTCACCTGTGGGGAGCTTCACCTTTTTGGCAGCGTCGGCTTAACATCTCACTTGCCGAACACCACAGGTGGTGTCACGAACTATTCTATTAACTATATTCCACCATTCAACTTCCCCTGTTAATTGGGTGCCCAGGGCCACGGACCGAGTCACCGTTGCTGTGACAATCCCCTCTGAGAGGCCGGCCCGGTACTGAGTACCCCACGGCCCTGGGAGGATGACCCAGATGGTTACCCTGGGCCCCAAGCTCAGGGGGGCCCATCCAGAGCTACTCTGCCCTTAATTAATCAGCAGGCATAATGTGCATATATAGTTGAGCCCTGCGGTAGATATCCCAGCAATACCACTCTCTGTACTGTAATCTGCAGATTGCTTTATGCCTCAGGTCTATAGAATGATACACGCTGAGGACGTTAGAGTCCTGGCACACTGCCGTCATTGCGTTGCAATGGGACTCTGACATTTGGTGCGGGAGTCGGTGCAGTTACAGCACGTTGCTTTGCCACTGGATTCGTCAGTATCCTGGGTTAGAAGAGTATATGATTTTTTTAAATTAAAACTTGTGGTGTGATGTGGGGGCATCATAAACAATGGGTGCACCTTACACATAGTGTGAGGGACCCCAAAACTGTATGGGGGCCCTCATACATTTTAGGAGCTTTTTCAGCAGCCATTATACAGCTTGGAGACTAATGCAGGGGCCATTATAAAGCTTGTGGGGTAATGCAAGGACCATTATACAGCTTGTGGGGTAATGCAGGGGCCATTACACAGCTTGTGGACTAATGCAAGGGCCATTATACAGCTTGTGGACTAATGCAGGGGCCTTTATACAGCTTATGGGGTAATGCAGGGGCCATTATACAGCTTGGAGACTAATGCAGGGGCCATTATACAACTTGGGCAACAATGAAGGGGCCATTATATAGCTTGGAGACTAATGCAGGGGCCATTATACAGCTTGTGGACTAATGCAGGGGCCATTATACAGCTTGTGGGGTAATGCAGGGGTCATTATACAGTTAGGAGACTAATGCAGGGGCCATTATACAACTTGGGCAACAATGAAGGGGCCATTATACAGGTTGGGGACTAATGCAGGGGCCATTAAACAACTTGTGGACTAATGCAGGGGCCATTATACAGCTTGTGGGGTAATGCAGGGGTCATTATACAGTTTGGGCACTAATGAAGGGGCCATTATACAGTTTGGCGACTGATGCAGGGGCCATTATACAGCTTGTGAACTAATACAGGGGCCATTATACAGCTTGGCTACTGATGCAGGGGCCATTATACAGCTTGGTGACAAATGCAGGGGCCATTGTACAGCTTCGACACTAATGCAGGGACCATTATACAGATTGGATACTAATGCAGGGACTATTATACAGCTTGTGGCCTAATGCGAGGGCCTTTATACAGCTTGTGGGGTAATGCAGCGGCCATTATACAGTTTGGGCACTAATACAGGGGCCATTATACAGCTTGGAGACTAATGCAGGGGCCATTGTACAGCTTGTGGACTACTGTGTATTGGGAAGGTATGAGATCACCATATTGTGTGTTGGAGAGATGTTGGACCACCATACTGTGTATTGAGGAGCTGTAGGCCCACTATACTGAGTATTGGGAAGCTCTGGTACCACCATACTGTGATTGGGGAGCTGTCGGACCATCATACTGTGTATAGCGGAAATGTGAGACCATCATACTGTGTATAGTGGAGCTCTGGGTCCACTATACTGTGCATAGTGGAGCTGTGGAACCACCGCACTGTGTATAGTGGAGCTCTGGGACCATCATACTGTGTATAGTGGAGTTGTGGAACCACCGCACTGTGTATAGTGGAGCTCTGGGACCATCATACTGTGTACAGTGGAGCTGTAGGCCCATCATACTGGCTGGCACTGTACTGATTAAGGAGAGTGCCACTGACTGTTGTGCCTCTCTTCCCCTCCCCTTCCATCATAGTGACTGGATCTGCCCACCTTCGTTCTGGTGGGGTTGAGGTTAAAAATTATGGGACCAATGGGAGGAGAAAGGGGGTAGCACAGCCCCTTCGTGTGGGATATATAGCAGTGCATCCGAGGCCGCCCTCCCTCTTTCCTCCTTGAGCACATCCTGGAAGTGCTTGTTTGGAAGCACTGTCCGGTACCATGGCAGATCCCCTTATTGAGGCTCTGCGCTTGCGAGTGCAGCAGGAGGGGGATTCATGGCTTCACAGCGCGTTGGCAGGTATAGGGGCTCACCTGGGAGCTTCTCAGGCTCCTGCTGCTGTAGGAGTCCTGGGTCCGGTCACCGATTCCCCGAACGAAGGATTGACCACCGCCGCGGTGGTTCATGCTGAGCAGCCAGAGGCGGTGGGGCTGCAGGGAGGTAGGCGGTCCGCACGGCGCTCCCGCCCTCCGTTGCGGCTGAAAGACGCCTTGCCGGCCGCTGGGTCTCCACAGCGCGCGGCAAGGCAGAAGTCCCCACCCCCTGACTTCCTGCCCTGCGTCACGGAGCAGGCAGCGGCGGCTACACGTGTCAGCGGTGCGCGCCGCGTTAGTGGGGAGCCGCTGCACTGCCTGTCGCCGGCCGGGAATCGGGTTCCATTGCCCACAATAGCGGCGGTAGTGGGGAGTGGGTTAGGGGCGCGGCGGAGGATAAAAAATTTTACTGGAGCACGGGGGCGTAGGATGGGAGGGAGGCATAGCGCTACATCCTCCGCTTCTGCGGAGGAACCGGGAAGTGGTCAGCCCCCCCGGTGCAAAGGGGGGGAGAAGGCAATTCGCCCAGGGGAGGTCAGGCTTTGGCCCCAATGGGTGTCCTGCCACTTTCGCCCCCCACGGGGATGGTTCTGGTGGGCGGTACTGGGCCCGCCCCTGCCACACAGGTGGGAAGCTTACAAGGGGAACTGGGTCAGAGCACGGCTTCGGCTCCTGCCGTTGCCGGGGGTAGCAGGGAGGCTTTCTCGGCGGGGGTGGTTGGAATGTACCCCCCGAAGGGGAGGCGGGACAGGCGTAGGCGCCGGAGATCCTCCCCCTCTTCCTCCTACTCCTCTTCCCCGCGGTCGCGTCACCAGGGGCGGCAAGCTTCAAGGAGGCGCAGAAAATCACGGCGTTCAAGCCACAGCGTGTCCTCTAGGGGTCGCCGCCACACCCGGTCCTCGAGGCATGGCTCTCCGTCTTTAGCGTCTGGGGCGTCGAGCACGTCTGTGAGTCCCGAACATGCTCTCAATCCTCCTCCTGGGCGCCGGGAGTCGAGGGTTCCGTCAAGGACTTCCAGCCTGGCTGCGTTGAACGCACTTCCTGAGGCTACAAGTCATCACAGCAGCATCCAGGCGGGTTATTCGGGAGCCGGAGTTCCTCCATCTATGGGAGTCCCTCCTCCAATGGCGAATCCGGGTGAGTGTTCCCTGCTGGGTTCTTCAAGTGTGGATAATGCAACGGTGATTTCTGTTTTGAGAGCGTTGGTCGGGCAATTGCCCCCCGCAGCTAATGCGGGTAAGGAGGGTAACAAGGTTGATTCATCGCTTGCCGGGGTGTACAAGGACGCCATGTTCTGCGGGGTTAGTGCGCTGGGTTCGCACTTGGACGATGATACTAAAAAGAAGATTTGGAGTAATGAATATGTGGATATTTGGTCACTGATTGCGGTGGATCAACATACCGTGGACAAGGAAAGGAGACCTGTGGAAAGGTTTGTGGATAGAGTGCGACTGAAAGTGGCGAGGACTATGAATAATTGGCTGCAAGCATTTGCCGTATTGGGTTGTGTTATGGGTCAGAAGCACCCGGGTAGATCTTCAGAGTTGCTCATTTATCAGGATATGATCTACAACTCGTACAAGGCTCACGGTGGGTCTGCGTGGTGGAGGTATGATGAGGAATTTAGGAGACGGTTAGCTATTCATCCGGAGATTGGTTGGGGGGTTAAGGCGACTGAGGTATGGCTGCGTCTTATGATGACGCAGAAACAACCCCCCTTTCCAACAGCGGCCGCTGGACAGGGTTCGTCGGGTTCCAGTTCAGTGGTCGTACGGAGACCCGGTACCTGTTGGCTGTTTAATGAGGGACACTGTCGATTCTATGGTCTCTGCAAATTCTGGCATGAATGTTCCTCATGCGGAGGTTCCTACCCGGCGGCTAGATGCTCCCGCCCTGCGGGAAAGTTGCCAGTCAAGCCGCAGCAAACTGAGAGGAAGGACACCGGTGAACGTAGTCGCAATGGGACCGTGGTTAGACCGGTATCCAAATAAAGAGGCAGCCGGTCAGTTGCGTTTTGGGTTTTCGGAGGGTTTTTTCATTCCGTTTCGATTGCATAGGACCCCTGGTTTTTCTGAAAATTTGAAGTTGGCTCGGGAACATCCTGATGTTTTGTTATCAAAGGTGCAGAAGGAGGTAGATCTGGGTAGGATGGCGGGTCCGTTTTTGATGCCGCCTTTTCAGGATTTTAGAGTATCTCCTCTGGGAGTGGTCCCAAAGAAGGAACCGGGCTCTTTTCGGTTAATTCACCATTTGTCGCACCCGAAGGGTTTTTCGGTGAATGATGGAATCTCCCCTGATGATGCGTCAGTATCGTATGCGTCTTTCGACAGGGCTGTGGCCTTGATCAGGAGCGCGGGGGAAGGAGCATGGTTGGCGAAATCGGATATCGATTCGGCTTTTCGCCTGTTGCCGGTGCACCCGGATTGTTTTCATTTGTTGGGTTGTCAGGTTGCAGGAGAGTTTTATTTTGACATGTGTCTTCCCATGGGGTGTTCTATTTCATGCTATTACTTTGAGCTTTTTAGTTCCTTTCTGGAATGGGTGGTTAGATGGGAAGCAGGAGTCAGGTCAATTACTCACTATTTGGATGATTTCCTTTTTGTAGGCCCGAATGACTCGGATGTGTGTCACAGGTTGCTCGCTGCGTTCACGGCTATGACAAAGGAATTTGGTGTTCCTCTGTCTCCGGAGAAGATGATTGGCCCGGTTCGCATTTTGTCGTTTCTTGGAATTGAAATTGATACGGTAGCGATGGTTTTTCGCTTGCCTGTGGAAAAGATTCCAAAAATTGGTTTCCTTGATTTCGGGTTTTCTGTCTGTTAGGAAGGTCAGCCTGTTGCAGATGCAATCATTGCTAGGTTTGTTGGTTTTTGCATGCAGGGTCATGCCGGTGGACAGGGTTTTCTCGCGACGGCTGTCGCTGGCTACGAAAGGTGCCTCTAGCCCGCACCACAGGGTGTGGGTCACGAGGGCCATGAAGGCGGATTTGGAAGTGTGGCTTTCTTTTTTGCAATCGTTTAATGGTCATACTTGTTTCATGTTACCGTGCCGGACGGCTCAGGAATTGGATTTGTTTACGGAAGGCGATGGAGTGGCGGGTTTCGTGGCTGGATTTGGCAAACGGCGCTGTCGGGAGGGCTGGCCGGAGTCGTGGTCTGAGACGGGCCTTTGTCAGGACAAGACTCTATGTGAGATTTTTCCAATCGTGGTTTTGTTTAAGTTGTGGGGTGAGTTACAGTGCAATCAGGAAATTCAGTTGCGGTCTGACAACCCGGGTGTGGCTCGCTGTATCAATCACATGTCGTCCAGGTCTTTGCCGGTTTTGGGCCTCCTGCGTAGACTTGCCCTACTATGTTTGAGGTTCAACATTTGGCTTCGGGTTCAGTTGGTGCATGGTCAGGATGGTTTGTTCTCTAATCTTTCTGATTTCTCTGCTTTTCAGGTCTCCACGGTGCATGACCCCAATGTCAGTCCGGAGGATTTCAATTGCCCGTCGGTCCTGTGGGATGTGGTCGGGAACAGTTGATGTCCCTTGTCCGCTCCTCGGTGTCTCAATCGACCTGGCGTGCGTATGGTAAGGCGTGGTTGGAATGGTGCCAGTTGGTGGGCCATAGGCCGGTTCAGACGTGCGAGAATTCCAGATTGCAAGTTACGGTTGAGCACTTGTGTCAGTTGACTAACAAAGGTTTATCGGGAGCATCGGCGCAGCAGCGATTGTCGGGGGTTGCTTTTCACTTTCAGCTCTTAGGATGGCCTGATGTTACGAAATCTTTCATTATTCGTCAGGCTATGAAGGGTTTGAGAAGGGTCCAACCTAGTAATGAGTGTCGGCGCCCGGTGTCGCTGGCTCTGCTTAGCCGGATCATAACTACGGCTCAGAAGGTGTGCAGATCCGCTTTTGAAACAGCTCTTTTATCCGCTGCGTTTGGATTAGCATTTTTCGGGGCCCTGAGAGTTGGGGAATTGGTTCCGCGTTCAAAGCTCGACGTGGGGTGTGGTTTGCGTTTCGAGGACGTGGTTTTTTCGGAAGGGTCGGTTCGCATACGAATCCGTAAATCTAAGACTGATCCGTTGGGTCGGGGTTCTTGGGTTTTGTTGCATGCTGCCGAAGCCTCAATGTGTCCGGTCGCTTTGCTTCGGGCTTATGTGACGATGAGATGAGGGGGTGAATTTTTCTTCACGCATTTCGATTTTTCACCGTTAACCAGGTATCAATTTCAGTCTGTGTTTAATAAATGTTTGAAGGGTTTAGGAGTTCCAGTTGGTGAGTATGGTACCCATTCTTTTCGCATTGGTGCTGCTACGGAAGCGGCTAAGGAGGGTCTTCCGGATTCGGAAGTTCACAAGATAGGGAGGTGGCGTTCGGCATGCTTTGCTAGATATATTTGTCCGGATTTATTGTATTAACATTTTCTTTTTTTTGCAGGTTCCATCAGACCGACCGTTTGGTTGCTGGGACATTCTTATATATTCTGGGCTGTGCAACGTGCTGAGTGTCGCCCAGGTGGACGGCACCTTGGATTCCGGAATGTGGAGTTCATGTGGAGAGGCGTTAGGGGCCTGCAATGGCCGCAGATCTTGCCTGAGGTCATTTCGGTGGCAAGAGGAGCTTGGGGTCCTGTTATTTTGGTCCTGCACGTGGGGGGAAATGACCTGTGCTCCTACAAAGTGGCGGAGTTGTTGACGATGATGCGGGCTGATATGGAACGGTTCCATAGTTTCTTCCAAGAACTAGTTTTGGTGTGGTCCGAGATTGTCCCGAGGGCGGTGTGGCAAGGGGCCCGTGATGGGTTGGCGGTTGAACGATCAAGGAGATTGATTAATGCTCGTATTTCTAAATTTGTGCGTGATAGGTTTGGTGTGGTAGTACGGCACCGACAGTTGGAAGGGGATAACAGCGCCCTGTTAAGGCCTGATGGGGTTCATTTAAACGATATTGGGCTCGATATATTCCTATCCGGATTGCAGGATGGTGTGGAGCAAGCTTTGTTATTGATGGGTGGGGGTCGGAGTCCTGTTTAGAAACAGGATCCTCCGTGGCGGTAAAAGAAGGAATGGCACGGAATTACGGCTTGTTGGCTGACTTGCCTGCGGATATGGAGCAGGGCATTTAGCGGCAAGCGCGTATTAAGAGAAGTTATGTGCCTTCAAAATGGTTGTTTAACAAAGCATTTAATAAAGCTGTGACCGACCTTCACCCATCACTTGGTTTCTGAGTTGATTTATTATGGGGGGCAGAGGTAATGTGTGCGGGTTTGTCTCTGGGTCGCAACAGTCTGGCTGGCACTGTACTGATTAAGGAGAGTGCCACTGACTGTTGTGCCTCTCTTCCCCTCCCCTTCCATCATAGTGACTGGATCTGCCCACCTATGTTCAGGTGGGGTTGGGGTTAAAAATTATGGGACCAATGGGAGGAGGAAGGGGGTAGCACAGCCCCTTCTTGTGGGATATATAGCAGTGCATCCGAGGCCGCCCTCCCTCTTTCCTCCTTGAGCACATCCTGGAAGTGCTTGTCCCACCCTCCCTCCCTGTTATGTTTACTATTAATGTTCCTTTTTGTTCTGTTTTTTGTAGTTATAAGTCACAGCGGTAAAAGAAGGAATGGCATGGAATTACGGCTTGCTGGCTGACTTGCCTGCGGATATGGAGCAGGGCATTTAGCGGCAAGCGCGTGTTAAGAGAAGTTATGTGCCTTCAAAATGGTTGTTTAACAAAGCATTTAATAAAGCTGTGACCGACCTTCACCCATCACTTGGTTTCTGAGTTGATTTATTATGGGGGGGCAGAGGTAATGTGTGCGGGTTTGTCTCTGGGTCGCAACAGTCTGTATATCGTGGAGCTGTGCAACCATCATACTGTGTACAGTGGAGCTGTAGGACCATCATACTGTGTACAGTGGCGCTGTGGGCCTGTCATACTGTGAATAGTGGAGCTGTTGAACCATCATACTGTGAAAAGAGGATCTGTGGGTCCATCTTACTGTGTAGAGAGCAGTTGTGGGAACATTAGATTGTGTATAGAGGAACTGTGGGTGTATTATACTGTATATAAGGGAGCAGTTTGTCTATCATAATGTACTGTATATAAAGGAGTTGTACATTTGGGGAATCAGGGGACATTAGTAGATGTTAAGTGGGCACTTAAGAAGCATATTTGTTATAGGGGCACTCAGAATACAATGGCCATCATATGTGCACATGGTGCATTATGACTTTCTAGGGTAAAAATGTGGATACTGTTTTCTAGTGCATTTGCGCAGGGTATTAATATTTTCTAGGGGCCAATTTTACCATCTAGAGGGCACAAAAGAGTAATTATTACGATGTAAGGCGCACAATGGTGGCATTATTATGTGGGGCTGTGGTGCCCCTGAGGCTCAGTCGCCACAGAGGTACTGCACCTTCTCCTAAGGTGTGGTGCCCCACCATCCAGGTAAGTTGGAGGCTCCTGACCACGCTCCAACACTCGCACCCCACACAATAGAATAGTTCAGCAAAACCACATTGCGGCTCCTTGCTTAGGGAGAAGCAGAGCACCTTTGGTGGTTCCCTGCTTGGAACACTAAACGTGCTGGGAGGTGGGTGGAGTTGAGAATACACATAAAAGAGCGGGAAGGTTTTAGGATTGGGAGTCAGTCAGTCAGACGGGGAGTCGGAGAGAGGAAGCCACTCGGAGAGGAGTGGGGATCCGTGGAAGAGGGATGGAGGAAGGAGTGCTGCAGCTGCCTGTGATCTGAGACAGCTGGCACGGGAAAGGAAAGAAGGAGAAAGACATTGAACCGAAGCCTGAGCTTCCATAGGAGGGAAAGACAAGTACAGAACGTAGGAGTGAAAGGGAACACAGAGGACGTGGGTTAGAGGAAGAACCCTGCCTAGAAGTTCTAAGCGCAAGGCCGGGGCCCGGTCCCCGAGGTTGTATGGACACTAATGGTTCTGCAGCAGACACTGGTGGAGTAGTGGGCTGTAAATGCACTACTCCCATCTAAGGCTTGGGGGCACAACAGCAATTTGGATAGAGAGCCGGGACTCAGGAGTAGAGAGTCCCCGAAGCAGGCTACAGCTGTCTGCCGTACAAGTAGAGTTCTTGGGAACATCTATCAGGAGGAACTCCAGTGTAACTCAGTACTAGGAGATCTTCACACTTAAAGGCACTATAGAGGAGACGTTCAGAAAAGGCACATAAGTTGGCAGAGTGTTGGAAGGGAGCATTCCATCATGCCTGGAGGTTGACTGAGTCCCTGACCTGGAGGACACGGCACAGAAGCGGGCACTACAGACTGTGAGTAAAGCTTTGGAACTACATGCCCTGGTGTCCTCCATTCCTTCCTGCGTCCGCCCGCCTGGCACTGCTACATCCCCTGCGCCAAACACTACACCATCTAAGTGTCTCTTCATCTATCATGCCCTGGGACAACAGCCCTACCTGTGGAGGGCTATAACATCATTGCTGCACCACACCATCTGTCCCAGAGGATCTGTCTGCAGCATCGGCTTAACACCTCCCTTGCTGAACACCACAGGTGGCGTCACAAACTATTCCATTAACTACATTTCACCATTCACATCTTCCTATTACTTGGGCACCCAGGGCCACGGACCGGGTCACCGCTCCTGTGACACACCCCGCTGACATCGGCCCGGTACCTGTAATGTATAATAATTAGATCTGTCTCTTTAAGCAAGCCAGACTTATGGGACTTGGGGGGTGGAGACAAGAGGGATGAGAAGGGAAGTTTCACTTTCACTTCTGGGTAGCATGGGAATGCAACTGTTATGCTGTGTGCTGGAGGACGAAGAATAAAACATATCTAAAGTTTAATACCTTGAATTCTTCATAACGTGTGGATATTACAACTGGCGACGAGGATGGGATATAATCACCTACTGCTGTGAGTACGAACTATATTTTACCGCTTCACACGCCAGCACCACTGAGAGACTCTATCATGACTGACTACTTGCACACATTCCCACAATTTGATATGAATGATGTCATTAATCTCACCCATAACTGGAGAAAATGGCTAAACAGATTTGAGAATTTCCTAGAAGCCATGGACATAAAGGAGGAGAAAAGAAAGAGAGCTTTGCTCCTGCATTGTGTAGGCACAGGAGTCTATGACATATACAGTACGTTACCTGCAGCAGAAACAGACACATACAGCAACTGCACTAAAGCTCTCACTGGCTACTTCAACCCCAAACAGAACATCAGATATGAAAGATATAAATTCAGGATTGCCAAGCAGCTTCCAGAAGAGTCCATAGACACTTATGTCACACGGCTGAAAGAGTTAGCACATGGATGTGCCTTTACAGATGTAGATGATGAAATCCTAACTCAAATAATTGTCACCTGCTCGTCTAATAACCTGAGGCGTAAGGCTCTGCAGCAGGATATCTCTCTACATGATTTGCTCAAAATGGCCCGTGCTATAGAAATAGCAGATCATCAGGCTACCGTAATGGAGAATGGGGATAAATTACATGTGCATAATCTCAAACAGACAAAATTTTCCAGACAAACAAGCCCAGAAACAGAAGAAATGTTATAGATGTGGACAGGATTTCCCTCACCACCAGAACAAATGTCCAGCTATGGGACAAACCTGCAGTAAATGTGGAAAAGGGAATCATTTTGCAGCTGTTTGCAAATCAGCGCACTACAAGCCTCCGCTGCCTATGACAAAATCTGCAGAGGTAAAAGTGATAAATCAGGACACAGAAGAAATGTCTGCGACTGAGAACTATGTGTTCACTACCTCTGTCACTGGTTCAGTACAGTCTCCCTGTGTTACACTCTCAATCTGCAACACTGACATTACCTTTACAATAGATACAGGTGCTTCAGTGGATATCATAGATGGCACTACATATGAACAATTGAAAACAAGGCCAGTCTTACAACAAGTGCAGACTAAAATCTTTCCTTATGGATCTAAAACACCTCTAGCTATAATGGGACAATTTGATGCTGAAATTAGATATAAAGAAAACAGGGAGAAAACCACTTTCCACACATTACAAGGATCGGGAGGCTGTCTTCTCAGCTATCACACTGCCTTGGAGCTAGGGCTCATCCAGGTTATTCATACCATAACTGACCCTGCGGATATGGATGTACAAACTATGGTGAACAGCTTTCCCTCCCTATTTAGTGGTTTGGGAAAACTAAAGGACTCTCAAGTACACCTTCATGTGGATGACAATGTTCGTCCAGTAGCCCAGCCTCACAGGCATATTCCATTTCACCTGAGACAGAAGGTAGAAAAAGAACTCCAATTGCTCATGGATGAGGACGTTATTGAAACTGTTACTGGTCCCACTCCGTGGGTCTCTCCACTTGTGGTAGTTCCAAAACCAAAGACTCCTGATCAAGTGAGACTGTGTGTTGACATGCGCCTGCCCAACACCGCTATACAGAGGGAAAGACATATCTCACCTACGATTGATGACATTATTCATTTATTAAATGGAGCCACCGTCTTCTCAAAGCTCGACCTCAATAAGGGATATCATCAATTAGAACTGAGTCCAGAGTCCCGATACTTGACCACATTTTCCACCCATGTGGGCCTCAGAAGATACAAAAGATTGACTTTTGGAGTCTGCTCAGCAGCAGAAATTTTTCAGGATGCAATAAGGAGTGTCATTCAACACATCCCAAATGCCTTTAATTACAGTGATGACATATTGGTTTTTGGTAAAACTCAAGCTGAGCATAATCGTGCTCTATATGCTATCTTCGAATGTCTGCTTTCTGCTGGACTCACTTTAAACAAAGAGAAGTGCGAGTTTGACAAGGGTTCATTAGAATTCTATGGTCACATCTTCTCGGCAAAAGGAGTACAACCAGACCCCAAGAAAGTGGAAGCTATCAGAACAGCCTCAATTCCACAGGATGCCAGTGAAGTGCGTTCTTTCCTTGGAATGGCAAGTTACTGTGCTAGATATATTCCAAATTTTTCAACAATCAGCAATCCACTACGGGAACTTACAAAACAAAGTTGTATTTTTCAATGGTCTCAAGACTGTCAGGCCTCTTTTGAAACAATTAAAAATGAACTCTGCTCGACAACCACTATGGCTTATTTTGATCCAGCCCTTCGAACTGAACTGATTGTGGACACCAGTCCCGTGGGACTGGGTGCTATTCTAGCGCAGTACAAGGATAACAATCAAAATCCTCACATCATTTCTTATGCAAGTAAGAGCTTAACAAACACTGAAAGAAAATATTCTCAACCTGAAAAAGAAAGCTTGGCAGTTGTCTGGGGATGTGAACACTTTCACTTATTTCTCTATGGAGCTCCCTTCACCATTGTCACAGATCATCAAGCACTTCTTACAATTTTTGGAAATCCCAGAGCTAAAATGCCTGCACGAATTGAACGATGGGGCCTACGTCTACAGGACTACAACTATAAAATTGTTCACAAACCTGGAAAATACAGCAATCCGGATGATTATCTTTCAAGACATCCTACTAATGATGATATACCTGTGCATTCCTCCATTGAAGAATACCTATGTTTTGTTATAGATCATGCCGTGCCAAAAGCACTTTCTCTTGATCAATTTATAAATGAAACAACAAAAGACAAGACACTCTGTGCCCTAATACAAATCATCCAAAATCGAAGGTGGCATGAAATTCAAAAGGAAAAATTTCCTGATTCTGAGATTGATCTGAAAGAGTTAAAACTATTCTCAAGCGTACGTGAGGAATTATCAGTCACTGAAGAACACCTCATTCTTCGAGGTACCAAACTAGTTGTACCTAAGACTTTGCGTAACTTAGTCATACAGATAGCACATGAAGGTCATTTAGGAATTGTTGGCACAAAGAAGTTACTCAGAGAAAAAGTGTGGTTCCCAAATATGGATCACTTGGTGGAAGAAAAGATTAGACGCTGTTCTACTTGTCAATTAATCACTCCATCATCAACCTTAGAGCCATTACAAATGTCTCCGTTACCCACTGCTGTCTGGGAGGAAGTGGCAGTCGATATATATGGACCATTGCCAAATGGCCAATACATTCTCGTAACAATTGATGAATATTCTCGATACCCTGTCATTTCATTTATCTCTTCAACATCTGCTAATAATGTCATACCAGAGCTGGACGACATTTTCTCGGCATATGGTATTCCAAGAGTGGTCAAAACAGACAATGGACCTCCATTCAATGGACATGTGTTTACACAATTTTCTGAATACTTGGGATTCAATCACAGGAAAATCACACCTTGCTGGCCGCAAGCCAATGGAATTGTGGAACGTTTTATGCGTACTCTGGGGAAACGTATCAAGGCAGCGAGTCTGGAGCACATCCCACTGAAACAGTCATTATACAAATTCATGCGTAATTACCGCAATACGCCACACTCCACTACTAATGCTGCTCCAGCTCATTTAATGTTCAGCAAAACCCTGCGTATACGTCTCCCTGATGTGACCAGCCATCCCCGACCGAGTGACTCCTCAGTGAGATCCACAGATTTCTCCAACAAACAAGCCATGAAACGTTATGCAGACAGAAGGCGAAGGACACAGTCAAGTGCCATCGAAAGAGGGGATGTCGTGGTGGTACGTCAAAGACCAACCAACAAGACCTCACCTGTATATGGTCCTGCAAAATATTATGTTACTAAAAGGAAAGGCAGCATGATCACAGCTGAACGAGATGGACACTCCATAACGCGAAATTCTTCATATTTTAAAGTCATACCGCAGAATGAAGACAATGAACTCACTTTGGTGGAAGATTTGGTATCCGATGGTGGAGAGGACCAACAAGAGGTAGCTGGTCCATCAATAATGAACCCTCTCAATGAACCCAGATGTTATCCTACACGAGAGAGAAGAGCTCCATCGAGGCTTATTGAAGAAGTGTAACTACAGTTTTGTTTTGTTTTGGTTTTTTTTTTTTGTTTGTTTCTCTGGTTTTTGAATTGAACAAATAAGACAAAACGGACATATGATTTTTTTTTGGACGTTTTCATGTTGTTGCATTTATCAGTAATATGGGTTATTTATAGTAAAAAAAAAAAAAAAAGGGATGATGTAATGTATAATAATTAGATCTGTCTCTTTAAGCAAGCCAGACTTATGGGACTTGGGGGGTGGAGACAAGAGGGATGAGAAGGGAAGTTTCACTTTCACTTCTGGGTAGCATGGGAATGCAACTGTTATGCTGTGTGCTGGAGGACGAAGAATAAAACATATCTAAAGTTTAATACCTTGAATTCTTCATAACGTGTGGATATTACAGTACCGAGTACCCCACAGCCCTGGGAGGGCGACCCAGGGCAGTAAGAGTAGCATGGGTATTGTACCACAAAGCAGGTGCAGTAATAGGGACACATACGGCAGCAGTGGCTCAGTATTGGGGTATCGGCAGTTTGAGGAGTTTGTGCAGGTTGGGGATAGATGGGGATGGTGCTGGAAATGTGAGAAGTCAGATATGTATTTGTTGTAATCTTTGCAGCCGAGTCCTGGCTGGAGAAGTTGTCATGTCAGTCTGGGGCAGATGGAAAAGAAAAGTGAATGATTCCATCAGAAAGAACATTAGCGGTAAGTCACCATCTATAACTATGCTGTGATGTCTTACATGTTCTCCAGGACTGGTATCTACCACTATATATCACTATATGGAGGTAATATAGATCTTGGCCTTTGTAGAGCTTTTTTGATGGCTCAGTGGTTATGAATAAAAAATGTTAAAAAATATTATGCACCCAAAAAAATTTAAAAAATAGATTTTAGTGTGCAAAAGTAGGAAAACATTAAAAAATCTTGTATGAACTTAATTTTGGTGCAATTATTCTGACCTAAAGAATAAAGCCGTCTTATCACTTATATCACACAGTGAGTATCATGAAAAAATAAATAAAAGGCAATTTTTTTATATTTATTCTGTGCTCTACGCTGAGAATGATGTGAGTTGTAGGACCACAAATCCTGGAATGTCCGTAATTCCTGCACCTACAAAATGTGTGAAAATGTGAAACAATGGGAATGGTTTCTCTTATAGACGATGATTCCTGCAAATGTGTCATTTGTGTATTGCTAGATGTATTACCGGAAAAGAAACACTCAATGTTCTTGTTTTAAGCTATTAAATACACAAAAGAATGAATTAGACTGGTTGCTATGGGCAGCTGCTACATTTTTGTTCATAGTTTTTTAAATGAGGTTTTGCCCCTATGGTAACAGTGTAATTCTAGAAAAGGGGGAAGAGTTGTTATAGGGCCTTCAATGTAATTTAAGTCCTTTATTTTTTTCAGACACAGTAAAAGCATTTTACTTTTGGGAACTTTCCTTACTCGCCCGGCTCCTCCTGCCTTGAAGCTGATGATCAGTGTGATGTGTCATATTATTACTACTCGTTATCAATATTAACACCTGTGGAGATATCACTCATGGTCATATGTGACATCATCAAATACAGGAGGCCATTATTACCTCACAGCATGATGTCACAATGACTGTGAGTCTATATAAACAGGTGTTCCGGGGAAAAAGGCTCATTTCAGAAGATGAACACGAGGAGAGTGGAGGATCCAGGAATGAGGACACAGACTCTCATGTCAGGAGATGAAGACAAGGAGAATGGAAGTTCCTGGATTGATGATCCAGGTAAATAAGAAACCTTACAGGGATTTCTTAGTGAAGTTACCACCAACATGGACCCTCCAAGCCTACAGATTGTGGCTGTAAGGTTCTAGGTTTCTTCAGTCCTTGGTAGAATCTCTAGACTTGGGTGCTGAAGGTTCTTTGTGAGGTCACACAGCGGAATGTTGGACACTGAGAGTACTATGCAGCGAATATGGGGACATCGCTGGGGTTATCAGAGAGGTCAGCACAAAGATGGCACCTTGGATGGAGACACTACAGTAGCTGCTTCAGTCAGTGGCTGGCACAGATTGTTGGTGGGGGTTCTGTCACTTGAATTTAAGGTTATTGGGGCAAACAAGTCTACCATTATGCCCCTACATGAGAGAGGTTGGTGTACATACATTGGGGGAAATATATTTATTGATATAATTTCTATTTATTTATTTTACTATTTTATTTTACTATTTATGTTACTTATATATAAATGCATTTGAAGCAATTTTTTTTTCAAATCATATTTATTGCACCTTTTTTAATTGCCTACAGCAAAACTTAAAATTCGTAGTAAAAGGAAGGTGAATAACTGGCACTTTATGCTTTTCTACAGGTTTTATACTCATACTTCCCCTCAAATTATTTTTTTCTTACTAGGGAGAGAATCTGGATCCTGGAAGGAAGACTGAAGACTCTAAAGCGAGCAATGCGATTGTGTAGTATTAATCAGTTAATATGTCTGCACATTATATTTGTTGTCTTTTGATGTCATTATATACTGATTATATGGCTCTAATTCTGGAATCAGTCCATCATGACATTATATTGTTTAGCCTTCTGCTGTATAACCAAGCTGTATAAGGAGTAGTACATGCTTTAGCACTACAGAGTGCAACTTTATTTGTTTTCCAACTGTATAGGGTCCTGATTTGATATAACTGTCCTATGTCTGTATATTAAAGGGTAGTGTTTGTAGAGGGGGTAGTGTTCTATTTTTTTTACAGGGGAGATGAACATAGTCAAGCTATGAGCTCCGGGGTCTGATCTGACGAGGAAAGGTGTTACCAGGACAAAGAAGATCTGCAATCCAGAAATGAGTCTCCATATTGAATATCACTGCTCTATATACAGTATGTCAGTTAGATAGCTGTAGTATGGCCTTGGTCCAGGGTTCTCGAACTGATCGCCTTTTCCCAGGGTCAAGAAGGAATTTTTTCCCTGTAACACACAGGTGTCCAGGTTTTTTGCCTTCTTCTGGATCATTGGCTTTAGGTAGAGGTAGAGATTGTAATTAATAAAATATGTTTAAAATCAATTATCTGTGTCCTTATATCTTTATTTTATACTCAGGTAGTTGTATATGTTAGTTCTCTTTCGTGATCTATGACTATGAAGGTATACAGAAATACAAGGGAGGTAATTATGTGTCTCCTAATGCAATGTGTATTTACAATGCATACAATAGAGCCATAGACGACATATCTGAAGTAGTGGGAATTATTATCCTATAGAAAATAATTGCGGGCTTGACTTGAATATCGAGTATAATGGAAGTCAATGAGAAACTCAAGCATTTTACGGAAAGTTCCTAACAGGAGAGCTGGTGGGGCAGGAAAATCACTGAAAAATAGATGAAAACTGTGCTCAAATGGACGAGGAAGACGCCTGGATGCATCTCTAACTCCAAGATCTCTGCCTGGAACTAAATAATTAATTTTAAATGATGTGGGAGTCCTCATCATTTTTTAAAACCAGCCAAGGCAACGCAGACAGCTGAGGGCTCATATTATCAGGCTGGGAAGACCCATGATCATTTGTCCCTTCCTAGCCTAAAAAAAAATCTGCACCCTCTCCAAGATTGGTACATCATATTAAATATACCAGTTCTGGGGCTTTGCCCATTTCTTCTGGATTGGGGGAAGTTATGGGGGTGTCTTATAAACACCTCTCCATTACTAACCCCTAGGCTTCACCTGACATTTGTAACAACTCTGACGGCATCAATGCATGGCCTCCCATCCCCCACACATCAACCTACTCACTGCTCTAGGCCATACTGTGAGTTCTGTCTGCTGCTGACTCCATGCTGTGTGCCTCTTGCTTCCTGCCTGCTCTCTGCATGCTTCCTGGCTGTGTGCATTGGGGGGGCGGCACAGGCACTCTCTGGGACTTATGGAATCAGTGTGCACCTGTCTAATGTGCTCCCGGCCAATCACCAAGAGGCCTCTACTGTAGTATTTAGGGCAGCTCCACCCGGTGGAAGCTGCCTGTGCAACGCCTTCACTCAGTTAGTGTCTTGCTACTAAGTTGCCAGGTCCTGTCCTATTTTTCGTCTTCTCTGGAGGCCTGATTCATAGCCTCGCTTTGTACCTGTCTGTCTGCCCTCCAGGAGGCAGAATATCCTGGTCTCTGTGTCTGTGTTCTAGCCTTGGTCTTGTACCTGTCTTGCCGCCATCCAGGAGGCAAAATATCCTGGTCCCTGTGCTATTGCTCCTTGCCTTGTCTCGTACCTGTCCTCTCTACCCACCAGGAGGCAGCATATCCTGGTCCATGTGTCTTTGGTCCTGTACCTTGCCTCGTACCGTTACCTTGTCTGAACTCAGTCCTACCTCTGTCTATCAGGCTTCTTGTCCGTGGCTCCTTTCCCTGCTGCGTCTTTCCTTGTGTCCTTTTTGTCTGCCTGTGCTCCGCACACTTGCGGCTGTGCCTGTGCTCCGTACTCTTGCGGCTCTGCCTGTGCTCCGCACTTTTTCGGCTCTGTCTGTGCTCCGCACTCTTGCGACTCTGCCTGTGCTCCGCACTCTTGCGGCTCTGCCTGTGCTCTGTAGTCTTGCGGCTCTGCCTGTGCTCCGCACTCTTGCGGCTCTGCCTGTGTTCCACATTCTTGTACCTCTGCCTGTGCTCTGCACTCATGTGTTTCTGCTTTGTTCTGTTTCTGCTGCTGCAGAACCTCTTGCTGCTAACTGCAGCTCCTCTCCGCAGCCTTGCGGTTCTTCTACAGTGTGAATAGATACAAACCTGTTCCTTCATACCCATCTATATTTCAATCCTTCCCGTACCAGGACCTGCATCTCCTGTGTGAACAGTTCTCTACCTATTCCATACACCACTCCTTCCTGTCCATGTCCCTGTGCCTTCCCAGTCAGCTGTGCCCACCTTCCAGTGTCTCAGCCGTGCCCACCTGCCAGTGTCTCAGCTGTGCCCGCCTGCCAGTGTCTCAGCCATGCCCTCCTGCCAGTGTCTCAGCCATGCCCGCCTGCCAGAGTACCAGCCATGCCTGCCATGCTCATCTGCCTGTCAGCTAATCGTGCCTGTTGCCTGCGTCTGTCCTAGCATTCTGTTCTCCAGTGGGATCAGCAGCCACAACCAGACACCATCCCCTGGAGTGGCACCTGGCAGCTACCTGCCGCACAAGCCTGACCTCACAATCAGAGGCTACAGAGAAGACCAAAGTAGCTGCATAGTTACGTCCTTTCCAGGGTAGTCTGGATTGTAGAACAGTGGGTCCACTGTTATGATTGAGTCACCGTAGGAGGCAAAAACAGAAATGCTAGCTAAGTCCAGAAAACCAGAGAAGTTGGCAGCTATCGTATTGCAGACCCCGGAATCTATCAACACAACTAGCAGTAGCCGTGGGGGGTTCCTACGATGCCCTAGACCCCTTCGATCACAGCCGGAGAAATAGCTAGGCCTAAAGAAAGAAAGGGGAAAACTAAACTGCCCCAGAGCAGACCCCAAAGCAATAGGCAGCCCCCAACATATAATGACGGTGAAGCAAGATGAAAACACTAACACAGGCAGAAAGATAGACTGAGCAAAGACGGGGCCCAATCTAGCTAGATAGAAAAGGACAGGAAGGCTGCTGTCTGCAATCCGTGAAAAACCCTATGAAAATAAGCCAACAGACTGACAGTGAAAAAGGCCCTGAAGACGCTAGGCTTCAAAAAAGCAATGTCAGTACACAGGAATATTCTGAAGACAGAGCTACAGGCAAAAGGAGATTCAGCTCACCCCAGCAGGGAATGGCAGAATCCAGAAAAGCAAGGAAAACAAAAACAGAACACTAATGCAAACAGGCAAAGCAGAAAAACTTAGCTTAAAGGAGCAGGAATCAAACTGGTGTCCTAGAAGTCCACAGAGAAATCACCCGCAGGGCAGAAGGGCGTCGGCAGCCTTATATCCAGTCCGTGACTCCACTCAGCCAGTCATCCTCATCAGGTTCAGGTGCCTGATAATCAGGCTCATTACCTTCCTTCACCAGAATAGGGAGTTCACCAGACCTCAGTGACGAAGGGGAAAATGAACTCACAACAGTACCTCCCCCTTGAGGAGGGGTCACCGAACCCTCAACCAAGCCACCATGGCGATCAGGGTGAGCCCGATGAAAGGCACGCACCAATCTTTTGGCATGAATATCAGAGGCAGAGACCCAGGAATTATCCTCCTGACCATAACCCTTCCACTTAACCAAATACTGGAGTCTCCGTCTAGCCAGACGGGAATCCAGTATTTATTCTACCTCATATTCCATGTTACCTTCAACCAATGGGTCCGGAGGTGCCACCCCAGGAACAACTGGTTCAACAAACCTCTTCAACAAGGACTTATGGAACACATTATGGATTTTAAATGTGACAGGAAGAGCCAAACGGAAAGAGACCGGATTAATAATCTCCAAAATCTTGTAAGGTCCAATAAATTTAGGCTTAAACTTAGGAGAAGCCACCTTCATAGCAATATTTTTTGATGATAACCACACCATATCACCAATCTTAAACTTGGGACCAATGGTCCTATGTCGATTGGAAAACCGCTGGGCCTTTTCCTGATAACTTATCCACCACTTGGTCCCAGATCTGGTGCATTCTCTCCACCACAGTGTCAACACCTGGGCAGGCAGAAGGCTCCACCTGCCCTGAAGAAAATCGAGGATGAAACCAAAAGTTACAAAAAAAAGGTGACATCAAAGTGGCAGAACTAGCTCTATTATTTAAAGCAAATTCAGCCAAGGGCAAAAATGAAACCCAATCATCCTGATCAGCGGAAATAAAACATCTCAAATACGACTCCAAGGTCTGGTTTGTTCTCTCTGTCTGCCCATTGGTCTGAGGGTGAAAAGCAGAGGAGAAGGACAACTGAATTCCCAGCTTGGAACAGAAAGTCCTCCAAAAACTAGACACAAACTGAACTCCTCTGTCAGATGCAATGTTCTCAGGAATCCCATGTAAGCGAACCACCTGTTGCAAAAACAGGGGCACCAACTCAGAGGAAGATGGCAACTTAGGGAGTGGTACAAGATGAACCATCTTAGAGAACCTATCACAAATCACCCAAATAACAGTCATTCTTTGAGAGACCGGCATATCAGAGATGAAATCCATTGAAATATGGGTCCATGGCCTCCTGGGGACAGGCAAAGGCATCAACAACCCACTAGAATGAGAACAAGATTTATACCGGGAGCAAGTCCCACAGGACTGCACAAAATTCCTGACATCATGAGACAAGGTGGGCCACCAAAAAGTGCGACTCACCAGATCTCTAGTACCAAAAATACCTGGATGACCAGCCAATGCAGAGCAATGAACTTCAGACATCACTCTCTTCCACTGGTCAGGAACATACAACTTTCCACTGGGACAACGCTCAGGTTTGTCCTCCTGGAACTCTTGCAGAGCAAGTCTCAAATCGGGCGAGATGGCAGAAAGAACTACCCCTTCACCTAAGATGGTAGCAGGCTTGGTCACCACAGGAGAATCAGCAAAGAAACTCCTAGAGAGGGCGTCTGCCTTGACATTCTTAGTTCCAGGAAGAAAAGAGACCACAAAATCAAAACGTGTAAAAAACAAGGCCCACCTAGCTTGTCTAGGGTTCAAGCGTTTAGCCGACTCTAGATAAATCAAATTCTTGTGGTCAGTGAGGACCACAACTTGATGTTTAGCTCCCTCCAACCAATGTCTCCACTCCTCAAATGCCCATTTCATGGCCAACAGTTCCCGATTCCCCACATCATAGTTACTTTCAGATGGAGAGAACTTTCGGGAAAAGAAAGCACAGGGATTCATTTTAGCTGTTACAGGATCCTTTTGGGACAAAACAGCTCCTGCACCAATCTCAGAAGCATCCACCTCTACCTGGAACGGGAGTGAGACATCAGGTTGCCGCAAAACTGGGGCGGAGGTAAATCTTCGCTTCAGCTCCTGAAAGGAAGCAACAGCCTCCGGAGACCAATTCAACACATCAGCACCCTTCTTAGTCAGATCAGTCAATGGCTTGGCAATACTAGAAAATTTTGCTATAAATTTCCGATAAAAATTAGCAAAACCCAAAAACTTCTGGAGGGCCTTCAAAGAAGTGGGCTGAACCCAATCATAAATGGCCTGTACCTTGGCCGGGTCCATTTCAATAGTTGACGGAGACAAAATAAATCCCAAAAATGAAATCCTCTGTACTCCAAAAAGGCATTTCGATCCTTTGACAAACAGGGAATTCTCCCTCAAGATCCGGAACACAGTCCGAATATGTTCCACATGAGAATCCCAATCCTTGGAGAAGATCAAAATATCATCCAGATAGATCATCAAAAATTTATCGACAAAGTCTCGGAAAATATCGTTCATGAAGCACTGGAAGACAGAAGGGGCATTAGTGAGCCCAAAAGGCATCACCAGGTACTCAAAATGTCCCTCCGGAGTATTAAACGCTGTCTTCCATTCATCCCCCTGCTTAATGCGGATAAGATTATACGCCCCCCTGAGGTCAAGCTTGGTAAACCAGCAAGCACCTCTAACTCTAGAGAATAGATCCGAAATCAGGGGTAACGGATACTGATATTTAATAGTAATTTTATTGAGGGCACGATAATCAATACAAGGCCTTAAAGAACCATCCTTTTTGGCCACAAAAAAAAAACTGGCACCTAAGGGTGAAGAGGATGGTCTAATATGACCCTTCTCCAACGCCTCCTTAATATAGGACCGCATAGCCTCGTGCTCGGGTACAGATAAATTGAAGAGCCGACCCTTGGGAAATTTACACCCCGGGCTTAGTTCAATTGCACAGTCATAACTCCTATGAGGAGGCAAGGACGCAGACTCATTCTCACTAAATACATCATAAAAGTCCGCCAAATAGTCAGGAACATCATGCGACGGAGGAGAGGTGGAAAAAAACGGAGCCTCACTAAAGGTACACCGACAACCCCAACTCACCACAGACACAGATTTCCAATCCAAAACTGGATTATGAATTTGCAACCAGGGAAACCCCAGAACAACAGCATCATGCAGACCATGCAACACCAAAAATCTGCAATTTTCTTGATGGTCTGGGGCGACCCGCATGACCACCTGGGTCCAAAACTGAGGTTTATTTTTAGCCAAAGGAGTAGCATCAATCCCCCTCAAAGGGATAGGCGTGTGCAGAGGTGTCATCGGAAATCCACAACGTTTAGCAAAATCCAAGTCCATTAGGTTTAGCGCTGCTCCCGAATCCACAAAAGCCTTGGCGGAAAATGTGGACAGGGAGCAGATCAGAGTAATTGCCAGAAGAAACTTAGGTTGAACACCACCAGCAGAAAACGTGTGTGCAAAGCGTTTCTCTCGTTTAGGACAAACAGAAATAATATGCGAGGCATCTCCACAGAAAAAACACAGCTTATTACGCCTTCTGAACTCCTGACGTTGCGCCTTAGGCAAAACCCTATCACATTGCATAGGTTCAGACGTCTGTTCAACCGGTGGCAACACCTCTCGTGCAATCCTGCATTCACGTAAACGCCGATCAACCTGAATGGCTAATGACATAGAATCGTCCAGACCAGAGGGAACAGGAAATCCCACCATAGTATCTTTTACGGCTTCTGACAAACCCTTCCGAAAGAGAGCAGCCAAGGCATTATCATTCCAGGTAGTAAGGACCGCCCACTTTCGGAACATTTGACAGTACAACTCTGCAGAATCTCGACCCTGGTTCAATGCCAACAGGGTCTTTTCAGCCTGATCAATAGCATTAGGTTCGTCATACAACAACCCCAAAGCTTGAAACAATGCGTTCACATTAGTCAGAATAGGATCATCTGGTTTCAAAGAAAACGCCCAATCCTGGGGATCGCCACACAGCAAAGAGATGACAATTTTAACCTGCTGCGCGGAGCTCCCTGACGAGTTAGGCTTCAAGGCAAAAAATAATTTACAATTATTTTTGAAACTCAAAAATTTAGATCGATCCCCAAAAAATACATCAGGTGTAGGGATCTTTGGTTCAACAGCATGCGAACGAGCAAGGTAGGCGGAAATTCCCTGCACTTCCGCAGCGAGCTGCTCCACACGATCAGACAATTGCTTTATCTCCATTGAGAGAAAAAAAAAATCCCCCTACGGCCTCAGAGATATAGAGGAAAGAATATACGCACACCTTTTTTTTTTTTTTTTTTAAAACACAATTCTTTCCTGCTATTGAGTACCCTAGGATCTGCGGTATGGCGGGTGATTCTGTTATGATTGAGTCACCGTAGGAGGCAAAAACAGAAATGCTAGCTAAGTCCAGAAAACCAGAGAAGTTGGCAGCTATCGGATTTCAGACCCCTGAACCTATCAACACAACTAGCAGTAGCCGTGGGGGGTTCCTACGATGCCCTAGACCCCTCGATCACAGCCGGAGAAATAGCTAGGCCTAAAGAAAGATAGGGGAAAACTAAACTGCCCCAGAGCAGACCCCAAAGCAATAGGCAGCCCCCAACATATAATGACGGTGAAGCAAGATGAAAACACTAACACAGGCAGAAAGATAGACTGAACAAAGACGGGGCCCAATCTAGCTAGATAGAAAAGGACAGGAAGGCTGCTGTCTGCAATCCGTGAAAAACCCTATGAAAATAAGAGCCAACAGACTGACAGTGAAAAAGGCCCTGAAGACGCTAGGCTTCAAAAAAGCAATGTCAGTACACAGGAATATTCTGAAGACAGAGCTACAGGCAAAAGGAGATTCAGCTCACCCCAGCAGGGAATGGCAGAATCCAGAAAAGCAAGGAAAACAAAAACAAAACTCTAATGCAAACAGGCAAAGCAGGAAAACTTAGCTTAGAGGAGCAGGAATCAGACTGGTGTCCTAGAAGTCCACAGAGAAATCACCCGCAGGGCAGAAGGGCGTCGGCAGCCTTATATCCAGTCCGTGACTCCACTCAGCCAGTCATCCTCATCAGGTTCAGGTGCCTGATAATCAGGCTCATTACCTTCCTTCACCAGAATAGGGAGTTCACCAGACCTCAGTGACGAAGGGGAAAATGAACTCACAACAGTCCACAATGCCCTCCCTTGAGCCAACCTGCCAAGGCATGAGCGTGACAACATTACACAGCTGAGATCAACCCCCAAACAAAATTACCCCGATTGTCTCCATTACTAACCCCTGGGCTTGAGCTGACATCAACCCAAAAAAATATTACCCCGATTGCCACAACAGGGCAATCGGGAAGAGTCAGGTAAAGCAACAGAATTGGAGCATCTCATGTGATGCACCAATTCTGGGGAAGTTGCGGACTGGTATTTCTAAGCTGGGAAGGGCCCAATATTGATAGACCTTCCCAATCTGATAATATAAGCCTGCAAGCTGTCTGCTTTACATTGGCTGGTTACCAAAAAAAAGGGAGACCACACGTCATTTAAAAATAAATTATTTATGATATTTGTCTGTGATGCATCTTTTAGGTGCGTTTTCAACAGCAAAACATGCGGAGTGGGGACTTGAGCATGGCGCTTGAGCACCCACTATACTTGATCAAATTAAATATATATAGCTGGAAATTCGGAAAAACAAAAGAACCATGTTCCTAAATTCGGGATACTCTCCAAAATATACAATTAGAGAATGAAGGACATTGGGAGCTTAAATCCCTAAAATACAATATATGGATGTGACATCAAATAAATTCTAGATCTTGCTTTTGCAAAAAATTACACATTTAATCAAAATTTTACAAACAAGAAAACTCAAAAATGGACAAATCACCTTGTAGAAAAAGTTGTGACTATAAAGACATGCAGCAAAAATACAACCATGGGGCAATACAATAGACATACAGTGTATCAGGTAGTAAATAGGGTCACAAAAATATATAGGGTAATATACAGAGTAAGATTCATTATAATATACGACCCATAGGCATGGAGTGTGAGGATTTGCATAAAATTTATTAAAATTTATAATACACAGGAGAAGTCAATGAGGTGATTGTTCACAAAAAGCGACTATTTTCGATATAAATATACATGACACATAACCCTGTTTCAGAAATCATTGCAATCACAGCCTGTTATAAGGGTCAGAGGTAAAAGAGTATGTGAGCTTAAGCACAAAAATGACCATCATATTGTGACGGGTGTCAGAAGCACACACCAGAGAAACATGCCTCTTGCCCATATGCCGTTTAAGCCTAAGTATTGCACCAGAGCCCTGACGCATTTTTCACTGTGGCTACCTTCGGGGGGCAGTCAAGTATTGACATGTGGAGAGCACCCTTGCCCATCACTAGTACCTTCTAATAATATTCCTAATGGCATGCCCCTACTAATAACACTCCTACTGGCATGTCCCTCTTAATAACACCACTAGTGGCCGGTCCCTCCTAATAACACTACTAGTAGCAGGTCCCTCCTAATAACACTCCTAGTGGCAAGTCCCTCCTAATAACACTCTTAGTAGCAGGACAAACCTAATAACACTTCTATTTGCAGGTCCCTCCTAATAACACTCCTTGTGGCACGTCCCTCCTAATAACACTGCTATCACTTTGATATCTACTTAATACACTTTAATATCTATTTAATACACTATGATATCCTTATCATATCTATTTAATACACTTTAATATCAGTTTGATACACTTTGATATCAATTTGATAGGGGGCGGGGCAACTGTCAGATCTCTTTTTGACTAAACATACCTCCCTCTTACTACTAACCCGGAAGTGAAGTCTGATCGGCGGTGAAACCAACAAACCAGGGCTGAAATTATAATATAGGTATATTAGTAAGTTTAATCAATTTTAATCAAGATATTATTTTTTGTTCTGGACTACCCCTTTAATGACCGCCATTGCAACTTTTTTCATTTTAGCACAATTGAGGAAAAATTTTCTTGCATGCGATGTAAGGTGAAAATTCATCAGTCATTTATCAATAGCAACATCAGCACCTACATGGTTGACAGTGCGAGGAAGCTCCCTCTTTAACCCAATGGGCACTTGATTGTGGGGTGCTAGCTACGGTGGCCTGTTAGACACTGCATATGGCATGGCCTAACAGGCAAAGTGTCAGGCTACGTTCACACGTTCAGGTTTTTTCGCGACGGTTTTTACCGCGTGATTTTACAGCGAAAAAAAAAAACAGCATCCCATGCAATCGTATGGGATTCCGCAATGCTGTGCTAATGCTGCGGACTTTCCCACGGCGGAATTGCATCGCGGAAAAATCCGCAGCCTGCTCATTAATTTGCGGAATCGTGGCGATTCCGCCCACATAGGAATACATTGTTCTGCTTTCTTTCCGCATGTGGCTGTGCCCACCATGCGAAAAGTAAGCAGAACATTTGCGGATGGTACCCACGGTCCAGAGGAGAGGAGACTGTCCTCCGGGCTCTGGGTACCATATCTCTGTAAAAAATAGAACTAAAATAAAAAAATTGTGTTATATTCACCTTCCGACGTCCCGCGCAGCGTCCCCAGGCTTCAGCGATACACGCGGCAGCTCCCGTTCCCAGTGATGCATTGCGATGACCTTTGCTGACGTCGCGTCTCGCAATGCTGTAGCAGTCTCGCGAGACCACGACGTCATCAAAGGTCATTGTTGCAATGCATCACTGTGAACGGGACCTGCCGGGAGCATCGCGGAGGCCTGGGGACACTGCGCGGGTCGTCGGAAGGTGAATATAACACAATTTTTTATTTTTTTATTATTTTTAACATTAGATATTTTTACAACTGACGCCGCATAGGCAGCCTCAATAGTAAAAAGTTGGTCACACTAGTCAAACACTATGTTTGACGAGTGTGACCAACCTGTAAATCAGTTCTCCAAGTGATGCTACAGATCGCTTGGAAAATGCTAGCATTCTGCAAGCTAATTACGCTTGCAAATCATTAGGTTTTCCGTGGGAAAAGTGCAGGAATTTAAAATGCGTTTTTCCCGCGGAATGGAATTCCCAAATTCTCGCTGTAACTTCCTCGGGAATTCCACTACGTGTGAATCCAGCCTCAGTGTAACTGTGATTTGCAGTACGGAAATAGTATTGCAGAAGGACTAAGAAAAAAAACAGGTAAACATCGTTGAAAAAATTGTGCTTATTTATTATTTATTTTGTCACTTACTTACCGTATATACTCGTGTATAAGCCGACCCCCCTAATTTTGCCACAAAAAACTGGGAAAACTTATTGACTCGTTTATAAGCCTATGGTGGAAAATGCAGCAGCTATTTTTAAATTTAAAAAATAAAAATAAATACCAATAAAAGTAAAATTAATTGAGACATCAGTAGGTTAAATGTTTTTGAATATCCATATTGAATCAGGAGCCCCATATAATGCTCCATACAAAATACACCCCATATAATGCTGCACAAAGGTTAATAATGGCCCCATAAGATGCTCCATAGAATTATATGCCCCACATAATGTTCCATAAAGGTTATGCCCCCATGAGATGCTCCATAGATTATGCCCCCATACGATGCTCCATAAAATGTTCCATAGATTATGCCCCCATAAAATGCTCCATAGATTATGCCCCCTTAAAATGCCCCATAGAATATGCCCCCATATGCTGCTCCATAGACTATGCCCCCATATGCTGCCCCATAGACTAAGCCCCCATATGCTGCCCTATAGACTATGCCTCCATATGCTGCCCCATAGAATATGCCCCCATATGCTGCCCCATAGAATATGCCCCATATGCTGCCCCATAGAATATGCCCCCATATGCTGCTCCATGGAATATGCCCCATATGCTGCTCCATGGAATATGCCCCCATATGCTGCTCCATCGAATATGCCCCCAAATGCTTCTCCATAGAATATGCCCCCATATGCTGCTCCATAGATTATGCCCCCATATGCTGCTCCATAGATTATGCCCCCATATGCTGCTCCATAGAATATGCCCCCATATGCTGCTCCATGGATTATGCCCCCATATGCTGCTCCATAGAATATGCCCCATATATTTTGCCCCCATATGCTGCTGCAAAAAAAAATGCCATACTTACCTCTCCTGCTCAGGACCCGGCACCTGTGATATTCACCTGTCCGGGGTCCATCGCTGCTCACCACTGTCTGCGCGTCCTCTGTCAGTGACTGTTCAGCCAGCAGAGGGCGTGGCGCGCACTAACCACATCACCGTGCCCCCTGCTGGCTAAACATCACGGACACAGGAAGCAGCAGACGGTGGTGAGCAGCGTGGGAACAAGGACAGGTGAATATCGCTATACTCACCCGTCCTGGAACATTTCTGCAGCCTCGCTTCTCCACCGTCTCCCTTCCTGCCTTCAGCGGTCATGTGATACTGCTCATTACCACTAATGAATATGCGCATATTCATGAGTTTAATGAGCGGTACCACGTGACCGCTGAAGGCAGGAAGGGAGAGAGTGGAGAAGTGAGGGGGCTGCAGAGAGTGCCAGGACGGGTGAGTATGCTTCTGTGACACCCCCGCCCCCCTTCCCCCGCTGACCCCCAGGTATATGACTCGTGTATAAGCCGAGAGAGGGACTTTCAGCCCAAAACAATGGGCTGAAAATCTCGGCTTATACACAAGTATATACGGTATGTAGTGCCATTGATCTCCCCAGGGCTTTACCGACATCATCAAATGTGGAAAAATGTTTATATAAAGACAGAAATAACAAAAAAAATCATACACAAAATTGGTATCGCCTCGTTTGTAACAACACAAGATCTGAAACTGTTACATTATTTGTTTTGTGCTGTGTATCAACACAGAAAAAAAGAACAAAAAAAATCAAATATATGTATGTGGGGGGGCGTGGCTATGTAGCCCTAGGAGAGAGGATGCACGCTGAGAGAGCTCCTAAAAATCCTGCCTTCATCCTGCACCTGAGGCCTTGTCACCGTGGCATACCTGGCAGTATTCAGGACCTCTGGATACCTGGACCCCCCTGGACCCCGTTGGAGGACGCAGAGCGGCTTTGGTGAGCTGACGGCCGGCGGGGTCTGCATGAGGCGGCGGCCATCTTAGATGCGTGCTCAGTCAGTGAGAGCTGCGGCGTCAGCCCCCCACTGCTGCAGCGTTACCCGGGCAGTTACCTACATCCTGAAGACTTGAGGGGATATGCGGTGAGTGCCCTGGAAAAATTGGGCCCCGCGTTCCCCCTCCCACTGATAGACTCACTTCACCCGTTGGCGCCATTACTGTGTGGGCCTTTTTTACCCCCTGCTGCTGCTGTCTCTGCGAGTGCTGCGGATCCCCCCCCGGCCACAAGAAGCCTCATTGACTCAGCACCAGGCATCGCCCTCACTATTTTACGTGACCCCTCTGCATGGGAGCTGCTCCTGAGCTATAATCATTTAATAATAGCCCTGCTGTGTTTAAAATTTAGAGGGGGAAATCTCCAGAATATATACCTCTAGTCAACCTGTTGTGCCGCATAGCCATTGATCATGAATCGATCTAAAGGGTCAGGAGCAACAGAAAAATTAAAAGAGTTTGCCAGACCTGACCCCTCTGAAGGTGCACTGTCTCTCAGAAACAACCCCTCACAAGCTCAGCGTAAAAACCGTCCCTCTGGGGGTGAGGAGGAGAATGAGCAGGAAGAACTGACCCTCAACCAGGAGTCTGAACAGCTTATGCAGGCCATCTCCTTAATTAGGACATCCCTGACTGGGAAAATGGAGGACGTATACACTGAGGTGGGGCGACTTTGGCAAGATATGCAAGCCATGAGGGGGCGCATTACGGAAGTTGAGACAAGAGTGTCCCAGGTAGAGGACACCATCACACCCATGGAAGCCAAGTTAAGGCTACTTTCACACTTGCATTTTTTTGCGCTGCGCACCGTGCGCAGTGCAAACGCACATAAAAAACGCATCGTGCGTTTGTGTGCGTTTTTTTGCGGGTTTGGGTGCGTTTTTTAAAAAAAACCCGCATGCGCTTCTTTGCGCATACGTGCGCATTACCACGTTTTTTGGGGGCAAGTCAGACGCACAAAAAATGCAACAGGATGCATTTTGTGCGCCCGAGCGCACACTACAAAAAAACGCATGCGCATACAAACGCATACAAACGCATGTGTATGCGCACCAATGCGCACCCATGTAAAAGATAGGGGGAAAAACGCATGCTTTTTTTGCGCTAAAAAACAGCGCAAAAAAAACGCAAGTGTGAATCCAGCCTAACAAAGGTGGCAGGCTCTATGAACGCCTGGAGGCAGAGAGCGGACGATCTGGAGAATAGAATGCGTCGGAATAAAATCCTTGTCATTGGTCTCCCGGAATGCTCAGAAGGTCAGCATCCTGAGCAATTTTTGGAAGGCTAGCTCAAGGCCTCTTTGGGGGATGAATTCTCTCCAGTATTCGCCATCAAAAGGGCTCATAGGGTTCCTACAAAACCCCTTCCTCCGGGAGCCCCATCTAGACCTTTCCTGGCACGTCTCCTCAACTGTAAGGACAGAGATACCATTCTGCATCTCGCACGGTAGAAAAGTCTCATCAACTTCGACAATGCTGTGATCTCGATTTTCCCGGATTTTTCCATTGAACTTCAGAAACAGCGGGCACAATTCATCGAAATTAAGAAGCAGCTCAGGGAGAGGAACATTATGTATTCAATGATCTATCCGGCCCGGCTCCGGGTTGTCCACGGGGGTTCCTCCGTGTTTTTTACGGATCCAGCGGAGGCGGCTGAGTGGCTGCGATCCCATAAGGCAGGGGTCCCCAACCGCCGGTCCGCGGCCCAGCACCGGGCCGCTGCAGTGCCCTTGCCGGTCCGCGGACACAAGGGGAGCCAGGGGCGGTCAGTGGCGTAGCGGGGGCTGGGGCGGCGCGCAGCAGTTCTTAAACTGCGTGTAGCGGCGGGCAGGGAGCGATCAAGCAGCTCCGCTGCCTGCAAGAGGGAATGGCAGGAGCGGAGCTGCAAGGACCCGTCCAGCTTCCTGCCCGCCGCCCGCGCTTCCTGTCTCTGACTGACACAGAGAGGAGCGCGGCAGCTGCTGTGTCAGAGCGAGGAAGCGCGGGCGATGCTGCGGACAGGTGAGAGGTGGTGTGTGTATGTGGGTGTGTGTGTGTGTGTGTGTAGGTTAGCCTGGCCCTGGAGGAGATGGGTACATGAGGAGAAGACCGTGATGGGGAGAGAAGGCCATGATGGGGTAATGGGAGAAGGCCATGAGGGGGTAATGGGAGAAGGCCATGAGGGGGTAATGGGAGAAGGCCATGATGGGGGTGATGGAGAGACGTCAATGATGGGGAGAAGGGAGTGATGGGGAGAAGGCAATGATGGGGAGAAGGCAATGATGGGGAGAAGGGAGTGATGGGGAGAAGGGAGTGATGGGGTGAAGGCAATGATGGGGAGAAGGGAGTGATGGGGAGAAGGCAATGATGGGGAGAAGGGGGTGATGGGGAGGAGGGAGTGATAGGGTGAAGGCAATGATGGAGAGATGGCAGTGATGGGGTGAAGGCAATGATGGAGAGATGGCAGTGATGGGGAGAAGGGAGTGATGGGGTGATGGAGCACTCATTCAAAACCTATGGTGAGTTGAGTCACATTATAAATGTTATTTAATTATAAGTATGCACTGCTACACTACAACCGCGTCCATAGCCCCGCCCCCTTATGACCAAAGCCCCGCCCCTGCCACACCTCCATCCCCGCCCTGCCGGGCCATGGAAGAATGGTCTTGCTTGAAACCGGTCCCTGGTGCAAAAAAGGTTGGGGACCACTGCCATAAGGGATCCCTGGCAAAGGAATCCTAATGTATTTACTGCTAACCTGAATTCTTTTACTGATGGTCTAATTGGGGCTTTCTCAGCGGGTATCCAGTTTACCAACAATACCGGACACTGAGTTCAGTGATGGTATTCCCTTGTTTGCTTTCTGATAGGAGCATGGGACTTTTCTCCTATATTGTTTGGTTCTTATTCTGTTTTCTCTTTTTCAATAGTTTTAATTGTTATTTAGGTAGAAGTCGCAGCCAATGGCAATTCTGTTCTCTATGTGATGCCTCTAAACTTTGCTCGAGCAATAATATGCAACATATTCAGACAAGTATAATATGGGGTCTGAAATGATATGCATGACCTGGAATGTGAGGGGTATTAAAACCCCCTGGAAGAGGATTAAGGTATTTTCACAGATTAGGCAATATCGCCCTCACATTGTGGCCTTGGTTGAGACACACCTGACCAGAGACACAGCTCAGTGAGTACAGAAACCGTGGGTACAATGGCTTATTCAAGCATTCCATACTAGCTATTCAAGGGGGGTTTCGCTACTGATACATAAAGACGTTAGGTGGGAGGCCAGGGAGGCCTGGAGAGATCCTGAGGGGCGTTTTGTTTTTGTGTATGCACCAACTAACTCTAGGAAATATGTTATCTTATGTACAGTATGTGCAACATGGCAGACAGTCTGAGTTTCAACACAACTGAGCAGGTTCTCTTCAACTGGCTTTTGTCACGCCGCTTTGGTCAACCATACCCAGTGATAGTGGATCCGCGGAGGAGGAGACGCATGTGGGTACATCCACTTTTGAGGCAACGACTCACAAGAGGTCATTTTCACTGTCTCTATTCTTCTCTGCGGAAGCATCCTGCAAAATTCTACCAATACTGTCGCATGAGCCTTGCAACATTTGATCGACTCTTGGAGACAGTGCACCCTGGGATAACCTTTCAGGACACAAGGATGCGCAAAGCTATATCTGCAGAGGAGCGACTTCTACTCACATTACGGTATGTAATACACAACCACATTCTCTATGTTCATGATGTGCTGCCCAAAGTATGTACCGTATTTTTCCGACCATAAGACGCACTTTTTTCTTCAAAAATTTTGGGGGAAAGTGGGGGGTGCGTCTTATGGTCTCAATATACTAACCCCCGGGGCTCTGCGGTGCGGTGGTGGCAGCGGGCGGGGCTCTGTGGTGCGGTGGTGGCAGCGGGCGGGGCTCTGTGGTGCGGTGGTGGCAGCGGGCTGTGCTCCGGTGCAGGGGCGGCGGCTCCACCGGCATTTCCTCGCAGCCCGGAGGCCCCCGCACATCCCTTGCTGGCCGCCGCCATGTTGCAGTGGCCTCCTGGAACATGGATGCCGGGAAGATGGCCGCCGGTCCGGGGACGGCGCATGCGCAGGTTCAGATCCCATCCTGAGATCTCGGTGCCGGGATTTGAATCTCGTCCCCCGAGATCTCGGGACGAGATCTGAACCTGCGCATGCGCCGTCCCCGGATCGGCGGCCATCTTCCCAGCGTCCATGTTCCCGGAGGCCACCACAACATGGCGGCGGCCAGCAAGGGATGTGCGGGGGACTCCGAGCTGCAAGGAAATGCCGGCGGAGCCGCCGCCCCTGCACCGGAGCACAGCCCGCCGCCACCCTCACCCTGTAGAGCCCACCTGCTCCAGCACAGCTGCCCCAGCACAGCTGCCCCAGCACCGCTGCCCCAGCCCAGCACAGCTGCCCCTGCCCCAGCACAGCTGCCCCAGCCCCAGCACAGCTGCCCCAGCACAGCCCACCTGCCCCAGCCCCAGCGCAGCTGCCCCAGCACAACCAACCTGCCCCAGCACAGAGCTGCCACCGCACAAGCCTGGACCACTGAATGACCCCTGTGACTACTCCTCCACCTGTGCCGGATCCCTTCTCAGGTAAGCTGAATTCGGACTGTAAGACGGACCCCCATTTGATACATTATTATTTTTTTCCCTATTTTCCTTCTGAAAATTGGGGTGCGTCTTATGGTCCGGTGCGTCTTATAGTCCGAAAAATACGGTATTTATTGCTTCATGGACTAATTTTAATGCCCTCATCTTATTCCAGATATGTTGAAACTTACAGACCAGAATGTTATGTGTAATATGTACTGAATATCTCTTAGTCATTGTGCGACCAAATATGTGTGTGTTAGTAGATCTGAAATCCTAACAAGTTTGTTATGTATGTACCTGTTTTTTGGTTAATTTGTACATTCTAAAATGTTCCTTTTCTGTTGTCCTTCAGCTTCCTGTCCACTGGCCTGTCTTATGCCACCCTCCACCATGAGTTTCTGATTGGAAGATCTACCATTTCTGGCATAGTCAGGTCGACATGTAGTGAAATATGGTCAAGACTACATCAACTCGTCATGCCCGAGGCCAGGATGGAAGACTGGTTGAGGATATCAAGGGACTTTGAGGAGGAATGCCAGTTTCCTAATTGTATTGAGGCCCTTGATGGCAAACATATCCGGGTGCGTAAGCCGCCGACATCTGGCTCCCAATTCTTCAATTATAAACAATACTTTTCTGTTGTATTGTTGGCTCTGGTCGACCCTCAATACAAGTTTATAATTGTTGACATTCGGTCCTATGGAAGGACGGGAGATTCTCGAGTCTTCAATACTTCCATTATGGCTCAGAGGCTACGCACCAACCAGTTGGATCTACCACCACCACGCCAGCTACCAGGCTCCACTCAAGAATCTGTCCCTTATGTCCTTGTGGCAGATGAGGCGTTTCAGTTAACGCGCAATGTCATGAGGCCATATCCCCGGCGCAACCTTGACCACCGGCGCAGAATTTTTAACTTGTGCCTATCACGTGCTCGGCGACTGGTGGAGTGCTCCTTTGGCATTCTTTGTGCAAAATGGAGGGTACTCCAGTCTGCCATTCAGCTGAGTGAACAAAATGTTAATGAAGTAGTTAAAGCCTGTGTGGTTCTTCATAACTTCACCAGGATACATGATTGTTCCTCCTCTGCTGGTGTTGTGCGTGGGTTGGACAATGTGCGTAGGGCGAGACCACCTATCAACCCTCAACGTAGACCGCTCTCTGGCCTCAAAGTGCATGATATTTTCACAAATTACTTTATGTCACCTGAGGGGGAAACTTCTTGGCAAGAGCATGCTGTGTCTATGTTATAATATTTTGGTTTCTGTGTGTCTAAATATATATATTTCTTCCCCTTCTGATTCTATGACTGTTGAATTGCATTGGTAAGCGTATGTTAGTATGCTGACATGGTTTTTTAGAATTGAGACATAGACGTAAAATGTAGTAGACAAATGTTTACGTTTGCCTTTTTTTTTTTTAAAGCAAAACATATTCTTGCCATATCAGAAATGTGGCAATGGGCCAAATTGGCCTTTTTGCAGATGTGAACATTGTGTGACAATAAAATTTTCATACATAGAAAACAACAAAAATAACAGGAGCCAATAACAAAATGGAAATATTATAAATTTTGGTACGTTGGGGAGGAGAAAGCAGAAGACCAGCCTGTGTTTGCTGCTGGCTACTTTGCCCAACTTGCCCATCGCCCTGTGTGGGGGTATACTGTTGCCCATGATGTGGGTAGTGTACTGCCTCCTGGGATTGGGCTTGGTACTGGCCAGAGTGATAATGAACAGGGGCATCTTGTTGGGTCGAGTAGGCCCGTGTCTCATACCCACCAATATAGCCATGTCGTCCCCAACCAGGTTGGGACCAGCCTCCAACAGTCGGTGGGAAAAAGTGGCCATATTGGTGAGGTTGGCTAGAGCCAGACATATGTGGCTGCTGTTGTAAAGGTTGGGTAGGGGGAGGAAGGGGGTGAGGTGTAGGCCCACGTATTTGAGGATCCTCAGAGCCTGCTTGAGCAAGCATGTGTGTGGGTGGTCTAAGGCGCATTAGATTTCTGGGTGAAAGCTGCCACCTCTCCAGATATTCAAATAACTCATTTGGGGTATTGGGGTGTGTGCTTGCATCAAGCAGGATCTGAAAACATCCTCGAATATGGAGCCTCACCTCACGGGAAAGGGCACGAAGATAAAGGGCCAGGCTGCGTGAGTATGCCTCCTCGCCATCCTCATTATTGACTCTAGACAGATAGTTCAGGACCCCTGTGTCCACATTGGTACGGGTATCTTGGGCAGGGATATGGCGCCTTCTTCTTCCTCGCTGGAATGGTCCAGCAGGCTGTGGGGAGCCCCGGATCTGGGCAGTTGGGCTGCTGCTCATGTTGCCCTGCTCCTCCTGTATGGCTGATGGTGCAGCAGCAGACAGTCGCCCTCCCAGGGCAGTGGGGTACTCGGTACCAGGCCGGTATCTCAGAGGGAAGTGTCACAGTAGCGGTGACCTGGTCCGTGGACCTGGGCGCCCATGTAAAAGGGATTAAGTGATGGAATAAAGTTTATGAGTGAATGATTCGTGACGCCACCTGTGGTGTTCGGCAATGGAGATGTTAAGCCGACGCTACAAGCAGATCCTCTGGGACAGATGGTGTAGTGCAGCAATGATGATGTGGCCCTCCACAGGTAGGGCTGTAGTCCCAGGGCAGAGTAGATGAAGTGACAGCGAGGAGAGAGAGACGTGGATGGTGCGGTGTTAGGCGCAAAGATGTAGCAGTGCTGAGTAGGTTGGCGCAGGAATAAGCAGAGGAAACCAGGGCATGTAGTTCCAAAGCTTTACTCACAGTCTGTTGTGCATACAGGTGCCCGCATCCATGCTGTGTCCTCCAGGTCCAGGGCCCAGCCAACTTCCAGGCAAGATGAAGTACTCCCTTCCAACACTCCGCCAACATATGTGCCTTTTCTGAACGTCTCCCTTTTGCGCCTATAGTGAAGTACTCTCAGTACTGAATTATACTGGAGTTCCTCCTGTCAGATGTTCCTATGAACTCTACTTGTACGGCAGACAGCTGTAGCCTGCTTCGGGGACTCCTCACTACTAAGTCACGGCTCACTCTTGTTGCTGTTGTGCCCCCAAGTCTGGTGTGGGAATGAAGTGGTGACAACTTCTATTCCTCCGGTGTCTGCTGCAGGACCATTAGTATCTATACAACCTCGGGGACCGGACCCCGGCCTTGCGCTGTGAACTTGAGAAGGGTTCTGCTCTAACCCTAATCCTTAGTCCTTCTCTCCTTACGTTCCGTACTAATCCTTCCTTCTTATGGAGAGAGTCAGGCTTTCCACCAATGTTCCTCTCCTGTGCCAGCGGACCCAGGTCACTGAGGTCGGCTGCAGCACTTCCTTCATCCATCCCACTCAGGGGATCTTCACTCTTCCACTGACTCTGTCAGACTGACTAAATCCTAAACTCTTCCCGCTCTTTTGGTGCCAACTAACTCCACCCACCTCCCAGCACGCTTCGTGTTCCAAGCAGGGAGCCACCAAAGGGTGTTTTGCTACACTACTATGTTGTGTGGGATGCAGGTGTTGGAGTGTGGTCAGGTGTCTCCACCTTACCTGAATGGTGAGGTACCACACCTCAGGAGGAGGTGCAGTACCTCTGTGGCGACTGAACCCTCATGGGCGCCACATCCACATATCTCAAAGCAGTACGCTTGACTTGAGGCTTAACATACACCCATTGCTGGAAATGGTTAAAGTTAAATTTGCAAGGTGGAGTAAACTCCCGCTATCTGTAGCCGGGCGCATTAACTTAATCAAAATGATATTACTCCCTAAGCTCAGTTATTCTCTCAGTGCTGTGATGGTACCCAAGTCCTTTGCAAATTTGAACTCTCAAATTACGTCTTTTATATGGGGGAAAACTAGACCCAAACTCAGGCTGTCACCCTGCAGAGACCTAAAAAGGGGGGTGGGGCAGCGTTACCAGACTTTTTCCTTTATTATCTGGCTGGGCAGGCCAGAGCTATAAGTAAGTGGATGCCCGGTAATTATCTCCCTAACTCTGAGAATCACCAGCTCCATGCCGCACAAGCTAATTGCCCACTGTGCTTTCAGGAGTTGGAAAAAATTACTGTGCCCACACAGTAATGACAGACAGGGAGAACTTAAACCACACCGCGCCGCAAACACACCGGACAATACTGTAATGTGAAAAGGGAAAACAAAGCACAAATATAGGAAGGTGAAAAGGTAACAACGGATCATACGACACCAGATATGAATTTCTCTCTCCAACACCACCTCTCCAGACCGGAACCACTTGGCATAAAACACAAGCTATAATCAGCGACGCCCACAGGCCAGCACGACTATTTAAAGACCGTGGGCGTGACCAAACATCCCACCTGATTTCCAGCTAGATTAACCCCCGATAACCTGAGTAAAATCAAGCCGGCGCCACTGAGGCTATAGTGGACGGAGATGGAACTACCGCTGCCTGCCGGACGCTGTGGTGTGAATAGCGTCCGACATGACACCGGAGCCCCTCAGGGTCCGATTTGGTGGCCCGGGGCCCCCCAGGGTCTGATTTTGTGGGCGGGGCCCCTCAGGGTCCGATTTGGTGGGCTGGGCCCCTCAGGGTCCAATTTGGTGGGGCCACTCTGGGTCCGATTTGGTGGGTGGGGCCCTTCAGGGTCCGATTATGTTGCTGGGGCCCCTCAGGGTCCGATTTTGTGGGCGGCGCCCCTCAGGGTCCGATTTTGTGGGTGGGTCCCCTCTTGGTCCGATTTTGTGGCCGGGGCCCCTCAGGGTCCGATTTTGTGGCTGGGCCCCTCAGGGTCCGATTTTGTGGGCGGGGCCCCTCAGGGTCCGATTTTGTGGGCGGGGTCACTCTGGGTCCGAATTGGAGGCCAGGGTGGCTCAGCCTCCGATTTGTAGGCCAGGGTCGATCAGATTTGCATTTGTGCTTTGGGTTTCGCTTTAAGAGCTGATGTTATCTGGCAAGAAACTGTGTCCTGGTGGGGTCATGTAAAGTTCATAGGTGTTGGCATAGTAATTGGGTGTGCCTGCGCATATCAATGAGCTTAACTGCCATTTGAATCGCCTCACGACTACCCCATGTATTCCTATGGCAAAATTTTCCCATTGAAATCGAATGATGGGAAAAAAAAATTTAAATAGCAAATTGCGCAAAAATTACAAATCCGATCGACACGAAAAATACTTAGCACACCACTCGTGGATGCTGGCTTCGAAACGACACCTCAACGGAGTCTGCGTGTAGTGGTTTGGGCCGCATTAATTGCGGAAATCAAGTTAGCAGCGTTCGGATTACAAGATAGTGCTTTCTTCAAAGCACTATAATAAATAAAAGGCAATTTTTTTATATTTATTCTGTGCTCTACGCTGAGAATGATGTGAGTTGTAGGACCACAAAACTTGGAATGTCCGTAGTTCCTGCACCTACAAAATGTGTGAAAATGTGAAACAACGGGAATGTGTGGGCTCCCGCATTGACAAATTACCGCGGGAGCCCCCACATTTTTTTACAACTAACTAACCCCTTAAATTAACACCTACACCTCCCAAATTTTACACATCAACCCTCATCTAATTACTAACTTACTTACAAAACAAAACATGAAATGAAATGCTTTACTGTATGTAAACCATGTGTCATTTCATGTCGGGTTGGGGAATGATTTGACAAAAGCCGGCAATTGAATTAGCGGCTATTCTGCTATGAAGAACTCTGTGAAATATACATATACATATATATATATATGTGTCTCAATGACATATATATATATATATGTATTCTATGTGTCTACATCTATTCTTTCGTTTGTGTTATAAAACCTGTCATAGGGCTCCATATGTCCATTTTGCAAGCCGGCGAGAAAATCTCGCCATACGGATGCCATACGGATTACATACAGATGCTTACATGCGCAAAATAAGCGACCACACCTTGCTTACGGATGACATACGGAGCACTATTTAGGGGTCATTCATCCGTATTACGCCTGTAAACTACAGACCGTATTTTGCGTCGGTTAGTGTGACCCCGGCCTTATAGACAATGATTCCTGCTCCATTGTCATTTGTGTATTGCTAGATGTATTACCAGAAAAGAAACACTCAATGTTCTTGTTTTAAGCTATTAAATACACAAAAGAATGAATTAGACTGGTTGCTATGGGCAGCTGCTACATTTTTGTCCATAGTTTTTTAAATTAGGTTTTGCCCCTATGGTAACAGTGTAATTCTAGAAAAGGGGGAAGAGTTGTTATAGGGCCTTCAATGTAATTTAAGTCCTTTATTTTTTTCAGACACAGTAAAAGCATTTTACTTTTGGGAACTTTCCTTACTCGCCCGGCTCCTCCAGCCTTGATGCTGATGATCAGTGTGATGTGTCATATTATTACTACTCGTTATCAATATTAACACCTGTGGAGATATCACTCATGGTCATATGTGACATCATCGAATACAGGAGGCCATTATTACCTCACAGCATGATGTCACCATGACTGTGGGTTATATAAACAGGTGTTCAGGGGGAAAAGGCTCATTTCAGAAGATGAACACGAGGAGAGTGGAGGATCCAGGATCGAGGACACAGACTCTCATGTCAGGAGATGAAGACAAGGAGAATGGAAGTTCCTGAATTGATGATCCAGGTAAATAAGAAACCTTACAGGGATTTCTTAGTGAAGTTACCACCAACATGGACCCTCTAAGCCTACAGATTGTGGCTGTAAGGTTCTAGGTTTCTTCCGTCCTTGGTAGAATCTCTAGACTTGGGTGCTGAAGGTTCTTTGTGAGGTCACACAGCGGAATGTTGGACACTGAGAGTACTATGCAGCGAACATGGGGACATCCCTGGGGTTATCAGAGAGGTCAGCACAAAGATGGCACCTTGGATGGAGACACTACAGTAGCTGTTTCGGTCAGTGGCTGGCACAGATTGTTGGTGGGGGTTCTGTCACTTGAATTTAAGGTTATTGGGGCAAACAAGTCTTCCATTATGCCCCTACATGGGAGAGGTTGGTGTACATACATTGGGGGAAATATATTTATTGATATACTTTCTATTTATTTATTTTACTATTTTATTTTACTATTTATGGTACTTATATATAAATGCATTTGAAGCAATTTTTTTTTAAAATCATATTTATTACACCTTTTTTAATTGCCTACAGCAAAACTTAAAATTTGTAGTAAAAGGAAGGTGAATAACTGGCACTTTATGCTTTTCTACAGGTTTTATACTCATACTTCCCCTCAAATTATTTTTTTTCTTACTAAAGGAGAGAATCTGGATCCTGGAAGGAAGACTGAAGACTCTAAAGCGAGCAATGCGATTGTGTAGTATTAGGCTAGTTTCACACTAGCGTTTAAACGACGCGCGCACGGCGCCGCTAAGCCACGCCCCCTGCTGGCTCCCTGCCCGCCCCTTCCTGTCAGCACCTCCTCCGAGCGCACAGGGCTGCATGCGTTATGCGCACCCTATCTTTAGCATAGGGTGCGCAGGCCGTGCGCAACTATGAATGTAGCGTGCGCTGCGCATTTTTGAATGTGCGCCGTGCGCGCCGAACGCAGCATGTTGCATTTTGGCGCGCACGGCGCACATTCAAAAATGCGCAGCGCACGCTACATTCATAGTTGCGCACGGCCTGCACACCCTATGCTAAAGATAGGGTGCGCATAACGCATGCAGCCCTGTGCGCTCGGAGGAGGCGCTGACAGGAAGGGGCGGGCAGGGAGCCGGCAGGGGGCGTGGCTTAGCGGCGCCGTGCGCGCATCGTTTAAACGCTAGTGTGAAACTAGCCTTAATCAGTTAATATGTCTGCACATTATATTTGTTGTCTTATGATGTCATTATATACTGATTATATGGATCTAATTCTGGAATCAGTCCATCATGACATTATATTGTTTAGCTGTCTGCTATATAACCAAGCTGTATAAGGAGTAGTACATGCTTTAGCACTACAGAGTGCAACTTTATTTGTTTTCCAACTGTATAGGGTCCTGATACGATATAACTGTCCTATGTCTGTATATTAAGGCTGAGTTCACACGTGGCTTTTTTTTGCGTTTCCGAGGCGGTTATTACCGTGCGATTTTGCCTCAAAAACGCGAAAAATAAGTATCCCATGCATTCCTATGGGATTCCGCAATGCTGTGCTAATGCTGTGGTTTTTACCGCGGCGGAATTGCTTCACGGTAAAAAACGCAGCATGCTCATTAATTTTGCGGAATCGCGGCGATCCCGCACCCATAGGAATGCATTGTTCTGCTTACTTTCCGCATGTGGCTGTGCACACCATGCGTAAAGTAAGCAGAACATTTGCGGATGGTACCCACGGTCCGCAGGAGAGGAGACTGTCCTCCGGGCTTTGGGTATCATATCCCTGTAAAAAATAGAATTTAAAATAAAAAATATTGTTATTCTCACCTTCCGACGTCCCGCGCAGCCTTCCCGCCTCTCTCCACGCTCCCAGTCCCAGTAAGCCTTTGCGAGCGATGACGTCCGTTCTTGCGGGATCGCGAAGTCTCGCGGTCATTCGAGCGACGTCATCGCGAATGACCGCGAGACGTCACGATCCCGTGAGAATGGACGTCATCGCGGTAATTGTCGCAAAGGATTACTGGGACCGGGAGCGTGGAGAGAGGCGGGAAGGCTGCGCGGGACGTCGGGAAGGTGAGAATAACAATATTTTTTTTTTATTATTATTATTTACATTCTATCTTTTACTATTGATGCCACATAGGCAGCCTCAATAGTAAAAAGTTGGTCACACTCGTCAAACACTATGTTTGACCAGTGTGACCAAGCTGTCAATTAGTTCTCCAAGCGATGCTCCAGATCCCTTGGAAAACGCTAGCAATTCTGCAAGCTAATTACGCTTGGAAAATGATAGTTTTTCCGCGGGAAAATTGCGGGAATTTAAATGCGATTTTCCCGCGGAATGGAATTCTGGAATTCTCGCGGTAATTTCCACGAAAGTTCCGCTACGTCTGAACCCAGTCTAAAGAGTAGTGTTTGTAGAGGGGGTAGTGTTCTGTTTTTTTTACAGGGGAGATGAACATAGTCAAGCTATGAGCTCCAGGGTCTGATCTGACGAGGAAAGGTGTTACCAGGACAAAGAAGATCTGCAATCCAGAAATGAGTCTCCATATTGAATATCACTGCTCTATATACAGTATGTCAGTTAGATAGCTGTAGTATGGCCTTGGTCCAGGGTTCTCAAACTGATCGCTTTTCCCGGGGTCAAGAAGGAATTTTTTCCCTGTAACACACAGGTGTCCAGGTTTTTTGCCTTCTTCTGGATCATTGGCTTTAGGTAGGGGTAGAGATTGTAATTAATAAAATGTGTTTAAAATCAATGATCTGTGTCCATATATCTTCATTTCATACTCAGGTATTTGTATATGTTAGTTCTCTTTCATGATCTATGACTACGAAGGTATACAAAAATACAAGGGCGGTAATTATGTGTCTCCTAATGCAATGTCTGTATTTACTGTATAATGCATACAATACAGCCATAGACGACATATCTGAAGTAGTGGGAATTATTATCCTCATAGAAAATAATTGCAGGCTTGACTTGAATATCGAGTATAATGGAAGTCAATGAGAAACTCAAGCATTTTTCGGAAAGTTCCTAACAGAAGAGCTGATGGGGCAGGAAAATCACTGAAAAATGGATGAAAACTGTGCTCAAATGGACGTGGAAGATGCCTGGATGCATCTCTAACTCCAAGATCTCTGCCTGGAACTAAATTTTAAATGATGTGGGGGTCCTCATCATTTTTTAAAACCAGCCAAGGCAACGCAGACAGCTGAGGGCTCATATTATCAGGCTGGGAAGGCCCATGATCATTTGTCCCTTCCTAGCCTAAAAAAGAAACCTCTCCAAGATTGGTACATCATTTTAAATATGCCAGTTCTGGGGCTTTGCCCATTTCTTCTGGATTGGGGGAAGTTATGGGGGTGTCTTATAAACACCTCTCCATTACTAACCCCTGGGCTTCACCTGACATTTGTAACAACCCTGACGGCATCAATGTATGGCCTCCCATCCCCCACACTCCAACTTACTCACTGCTCCAGGCCATACTGTGAGTTCTGTCTGCTGCTGGCTCCATGCTGTGTGCCTCTTGCTTCCTGCCTGCTTCTGCATGCTTCCTGGCTGTGTGCATAGCGGGGCAGCATCGGCACTCTCTGGTTCTTATGGAATCAGTGTGCACCTGTCTAATGTGCTCCTGGCCAATCACTAAGAGACCTCTACTGTAGTATTTAGTGCAGCTCCACCCGGTGGGAGCTGCCTGTGCAATGCCTTCACTCAGTTAGTGTCTTGCTACTGAGTTGACAGGTCCTGTCCTATGTTTCATCTCCTCTGGAGACCTGATTCCTAGCCTCGCTTTGTACCTGTCTGTCTGCCTTCCAGGAGGCAGAATATCCTGATCTCTGTGTCTGTGTTTTTGCCTTGTCTTGTACCTGTCCACTCTACCCACCAGGAGGCAGTATATCCTGATCCTTGTGTCTTTGGTCCTGTACCTTGTCTCGTACCGTTACCTTGTCTGAACTCTGTCCTACCTCTGTCTATCAGTCTCCTTGTCCGTGGCTCCTTCCCTGCTGTGTCTTTCCTTGTGTCCTTTCTGTCTGCCTGTGCTCCGCACACTTGCGGCTCTGCCTGTGCTCTATACTCTTGCGGCTCTGCCTGTGCTCCGCACTCTTGCGACTCTGCCTGTGCTCCGCACTCTTGCGGCTCTGCCTGCTCCGTACTCTCGCAGCTCTGCCTGTGCTCTGCACTCCTGCGGTTCTGCGTTGTTCTGTTTCTGCTGCTGCACAACCTCTTGCTGCTAACTGCAGCTCCTCTCCGCAGCCTTGCGGTTCTTCTCCAGTGTGAACAGGTCCAAACCTGTTCCTTCATACCCATCTATATTTCAATCCTTCCCATACCAGCACCTGCACCTCCTGTGTGAACAGTTCTCTACCTATTCCATACACCACTCCTTCCTCTCCATGTCCCTGTACCTTCCCAGTCAGCTGTGCCTGCCTGCCAGTGTCTCACCCGTGCCCGCCTGCCAGTGTCTCAGCCGTGCCTGCCTGCCAGTGTCTCAGCCATGCCCTCCTGCCAGTGTCTCAGCCATGCCCGCCTGCCAGAGTACCAGCCGTGCCTGCCATGCTCACCTGCCTGTCTGCTAGTCATGCCTGTCGCCTGCACCTGTCCTAGCATTCTGTTCCAAAGTAGGATCAGCAGCCACAACCAGACACCATCCCATGGAGTGGCACCTGGCAGCTACCTGCCGCACAAGCCTGACCTCACCATCAGAGGCTCCAGAGAAGACCAAGGTAGCTGCATTAGTTACGCCCCCTCCAGGGTAGTCTGGTTTGTAGAACAGTGGGTCCACAACGCCCTCGCTTGAGCCAACCTGCCAAGGCATGAGTGTGACAACATTACACAGCTGAGATCAACCCTCCAAAAAATTACCCCGATTGTGTCCATTACTAACCCCTGGGCTTGAGCTGACATCAACCGAAAAAAAAATTACCCTCGATTGCGACAACAGGGCAATTGGGAAGAGTCTAGTAAAGCAACAGAATTGGAGCATCTCATGTGATGCACCAATTCTGGGGAAGCTGCGGACTGGTATTTCTAAGCTGGGAAGGGCCCAATATCGATAGACCTTCCCAATCTGATAATATAAGCCTGCAAGCGGTCTGCTTTACTTTGTCTGGTTACCAAAAAAAAGGGAGACCTCACATCATTTAAAAATAAACTATTCATGATATTTGTCTGTGATGCATCTTTTAGGTGCATTTTCAACCACAAAACATGTGGAGTGGGGACTTGAGCATGGCGCTTGAGCACCCACTATACTTGTTTGTTTTAATGTTTTATTTATTGAAATCTGCAAGTTACATCCGAAAGAAAGCAATCAACAAAGTAGCTTACAAAATTATTATATAACCTACAAATTCCACTTTTTGGGAGTTAAACAGATGGTTTGAAATATCAATTCATGGCAAAAACTATTGATATATAGAGGTTTAAGGACAACAACAGCCTTAAAGGAACTTCCAGTAGCAAGATTATCTGGGTTCAAATCTGGGTTCTTCCCATCCACACGCCCCTGCTACATCACATATGCCATGATTTCAAACAAAGATGAAGAAGAACAAAAAAGAAGAAAAGAGAAAAAAAAAAAACAGTATAGGGAGTAAAGGGACAGGAGGTCAAGTAATTAGAGGGAGAAGTTGGGAGATAGGGGTGGAATATAGGGGAAGTAAGGGGAGGGGGGGGGGAGAGGGGAACACTAGGCAACAAGGGTTTCGTCCACTCTGATAAAGCCGAGCAAGGAGGCCACTATAGCCTTATCAACTTCTACTAATGGATCTGAATCGGGTCCATGGGTGCCATACTCTTTCAAAAGCTGAAAGTGAGCCATTCACCAAGGCAGCCAGTTTGGCTACTTGATATAGCATATCTACCTTCTCTTGCAATTGGGATATAGATGGAGTGGTAGTTGTCTTCCAGTTCATAGGTACCAAAAGTTTCGCTGCTGAAAGAATGTGTTGAGTCAACAGAGCAGTATTCTTATGTCCAGCACCCACTATACTTGATCAAATTAAATATATATGGAAATTCGGAAAAACAAAAGAACGATGTTCCTAAATTCAGGATACTCTCCAAAATATACAATTAAAGAATGAAGGACATTGGGAGCTTTAATCGCTAAAATACAATATATGGATGTGACATCAAATAGATTCTAGATCATGATTTTGCCAAAAACTAAACATTTAATCAAAATTATACAAACAAGAAAACTCAAAAATGGACAAATCACCTTATAGAAAAAGTTGTGACTATAAAAACATGCGGGCAACAATACAAGCATGGGTTTGTAACTAATAAGTCATGTCAGACTAACTTAATTTCCTTCTATGACAGAATCGCTGATTGGGTGGATCAGGGAAATGCTGTAGTTATAGTATATCTTGACTTCAGCAAAGCATTTGACAAAGTATCTCACACAATCCTTATTGAAAAAATGGCT
>NW_027361679.1:127112500-127545000 GCF_039654945.1 Dendrobates tinctorius | reverse complement strand
GAAGGCTGGCTCAAGGCCTCTTTGGGGGATGAATTCTCTCCAGTATTCGCCATCGAAAGGGCTCATAGGGTTTCTACAAAACCCCTTCCTCCGGGTGCCCCATCTGAACCTTTGAATTCTCTCCAGTATTCGCCATCGAAAGGGCTCATAGGGTTCCTACAAAACCCCTTCCTCCGGGAGCCCCATCTAGACCTTTCCTGGCATGTCTCCTCAACTGTAAGGACAGAGATACCATTCTGCATCTCGCACGGTAGAAAAGTCTCATCCAGTTCAACAATGCTGTGATCTCGATTTTCCCGGATTTTTCCATTGAACTTCAGAAACAGCGGGCACAATTCATCGAAATTAAGAAGCAGCTCAGGGAGAGGAACATTATGTATTCAATGATCTATCCGGCCCAGCTCCAGGTTGTCCACGGGGGTTCCTCCGTGTTTTTTACGGATCCAGGGGAGGCGGCTGAGTGGCTACGGTCCCATAAGGGATCCCCTGCAAAGAAATACTAATGTATTTACTGCTAACCTGAATTCTTTTACTAATGGTCTAATTGGGGCTTTCTCAGCGGGTATCCAGTTTACCAACACCGGACACTGAGTTCAGTGATGGAATTCCCTTGTTTGCTTTCTGATAGGAGCGTGGGACTTTGCTCCTATATTGTTTGGTTCTAATTCTGTTTTCTCTTTTTCAATAGTTTTGTTATTTAGGTAGAAGTCGCAGCCATTGGCAATTCTGTTCTCTATGTGATGCCTCTAAACTTTGCTCGAGCAATAATATGCAACATATTCAGACAAGTATAATATGGGATCTGAAATTATATGCATGACCTGGAATGTGAGGGGTATTAAAACCCCCTAGAAGATGATTAAGGTATTTTCACAGATTAGGCAATATCGCCCTCACATTGTGGCCTTGGTTGAGACACACCTGACCAGAGACACAGCTCGGTGAGTACAGAAACCGTGGGTACAATGGCTTATTCAAGCATTCCATACTAGCTATTCAAGGGGGGTTTCGCAACTGATACATAAAGACGTTAGGTGGGAGGCCAGGGAGGCCTGGAGAGATCCTGAGGGGCGTTTTGTTTTTGTGTATGCACCAATTAACTCTAGGAAATATGTTATATTATGTATCTATAACCCCCCCTAGCTAATATGTCAATTCTCCAGAAGGCGATGAGTTTTGCCCTGAACTATCCAGATGCAGATGTCATCTGCATGGGGGCATTTCAATCTGGTCATGAACAACCATCTTGATAGACTGAGATTGGGTGATGGGATACAAGGAGAGGCCTCCCCACTGGCTACATCCCAACTGTCACAATTCATGGAAGGTAGTGGATGGTTAAATTTATGGAGAACGCGACACCCTGAGACGAGGGAGTATACTTGCCACTCATCCACTAAGCGCTCCTTGTTCCGTATTGATTATATATTTGGATCCAGCGGTCTAGCAATGTGGGTGGATAATATAGAACATGGCATTAGGGGGATTTCAGATCATAGTCCGGTCATTCTTAAACCTAAATACGGACTGCTAAATAACAGGATGGTATGGAAATTGAACCCTTTCTGGTTGAAGTTGAAGTCGCCCGATAGAACGATCGATCAGTTGCATTGCTTCACCTCGTCCCACCCTGAACCCCGGAATATTAATTTATTTTGAGATGCCCTTAAGGCATATTTGAGGGGTTGCTTATCCTCTATGATCTCTTACATCAAACGGGTGACATCAAGGGAGGATGATGAGATGGAGCAACGATTGAAAGATTCGGAGGCTGCATACATATCTGATCAAACTAGCGTCAATAGAGTGGAGTGGTTGGCTGCTCAAATGTTATATATCCAACACATAGATACTAAGTCCAAGCGTATATTATTTTTTGCCTGTCAATCCTATTTTGAGTTGGGGAACCAGGCAAGTAAATTCTTGGCCTATTTGGTGCGTCAACATAATACTTCTAATACAATATTACAGATTCGCAGCTTGGATGGTACTTTGGTGGGAAGTAATTCTGGAGTCTCTGATTGGGGTGTCTATGTGGCACCCCTGAGGCTCAGTCGCCACAGAGGTACTGCACCTCCTCCTGAGGTGTGGTATCCCACCATCCAGGTAAGGTGGAGACTCCTGACCACGCTCCAACACCTGCACCCCACACCACAAAGTAGTGTAGCAAAGCACCTTCGGCGGCTCCCTGCTTGGAGTACAGCAAAAGCACCCATTGGTGGCTCCCTGCTTGGAACACGAAACGTGCTGGGAGGTGGGTGGAGTTAGATTACATTACAAGGAGCGGGAAGAGTTTAGGACAACAGTCAGTTGGTTAGAGAGTTGGAGAGAAGAAGATCCCTGGAGAGAGGGATAGATGGATGGAAGTGCTGCAGCAGATCCCAGTGACCTGGGTCTGCTGGCACGGGAAAGGAAGAGAAAGAGCAACATAGACTGAAAGCCTGATTCTCCATAGAAAGAAAGACTAGTACGGAACGTGAGGAGTAAAAAGGAACAGAGGACGTGGGTTAGGAGAGAGCCCTTCCTAGAAGTTCCAAGCACAAGGCCGGGGCCTGGTCCCCGAGGTTGTATGGATACTAATGGTCCTGCAGCAGACACCGGAGGAATAGAAGTAGTGACCACTTTATTCCTACACAAGACTTGGGGGCGCAACAGCAACTGAATAGTGAGCCGGGACGTAGTAGCAAGAAGTCCCCGAAGCAGGCTACAGCTGTCTGCCGTACAAGTAGAGTTCATAAGAACATCGGACAGGAGGAACTCCAGTGTAACGCAGTACTAGGAGTACTTCATTTAAAGGCGCTATAAGAGGAGGCGTTCAGAAAGGCACATGTTGGCGGAGTGTTGGAAAGCAGTATTCCATCTGGCCTGGAGGTTGACTGAGTCCCTGACCCGGAGGAAACGTCACGGAGGCAGGCACCTGTTTGTACAACAGACTGTGAGTAAAGCTTTGGAACTACATGCCCTGGTGTCCTCCACTTATTCCAGCGCCAACCTGCCCAGCACTGCTACATCCCTCGCGCCTGACACTACACCATTTAAGTGTCACTTCACCTTCTCTGCCCTGGGACTACAGCCCTGCCTATGGAGGGCTATAACATCACTGCTGCACCACACCATCTGTCCCAGAGGATCTGTCTGCAGCGTCGGCTTACATCTTCATTGCCGAACACCACAGGTGGCGACTTACACATTGACACTGAACATTTACAATGGGCGCCCAGGGCCACGGGCCGGGTTCCAGCTACCGTGACATCTCCCATTGAGGACCATCGGGCCCGGCACCGAGTACCCCACTGCCCTGGGTGTGAGGGCGTCCCATCTCCGTCTATTAATAACAGAATGATACAGTGATATATCATAAACCAATCATATCTGACTCCGACGCGACTCTTTAAGGCTGGTTTCACATTTGCGTTAAAACAACGCTGCGCCCTGCGTCGTTAAGCCCCGCCCCGAGCCGGCTCCCTGCCCGCCCCATCCGGGATCACCGCCTACTTTCGCATTTGCACGCATGCGATCGGCGCACCCTATCTTTAGCATAGGGTGCGCAGATCATGCGCTGCCAGTGTGAAAGTAGCGTGCTGCGCACCTTTGACGGTGCGCCGTGCGTGCCGAAATGCAGCATGTTGCATTTCGGCGCGCACGGCGCACCGTCAAAAGTGCGCGGCACGCTACTTTCACACTGGCAGCGCATGATCTGCGCACCCTATGCTAAAGATAGGGTGCGCCGATCGCATGCGTGCAAATGCGAAAGTAGGCGGTGATCCCAGATGGGGCGGGCAGGGAGCCAGCTCGGGGCGGGGCTTAACGACGCAGGGCGCAGCGTTGTTTTAACGCAAATGTGAAACCAGCCTAAGATGGGCCGATTCCAATCATCGGAATGTTTAAGATGTCACTCATTAGATGCAGACTTTATCCACATGATCTGGCAGTGTCCTATTATCGCACAATATTGGAAGAAGGTGACGTCATTATTAACTTCCCTGGTACAAGCTCCTGTTCCCCTTGAGCCACTGGTTTGTTTGGGGTATGGGATGAGGAGATATGGGGTCATTATGCTAGGATTTTTCTGCGGGAGACGCTATTTATGGCACGAAAGGTACTGGCACTGCGGTGGATGGGAGGCTCATGTCCCTACCTTAGAATCTGGATTGATTTGGTGAACTCGATTATCCCATATGAACGTACACTGTATCGAAACAGAGGATGCCCAGGTAAATTTGAAAAGATCTGGGAGAGGTGGAATTCCTCTCATCTTACTCTGTACAGTGGAGGCATCGCATAACAAATAATTTATTGTATGATATCAGGCTGCGAAATAGTTCTTGTAGTTGAAGTTTAGGAAGTTAAATAGGCTTTATTACTTGTGCAATAATATAAAGGCTTGTACTGTTGTACAATTCAACTGACATTAACATTTTATGATAAGTGGCCTATTGCCCTTCGTATATATATTTAATAGGCTGAATACGCTTTATCCCGTATGTAAACTGGAATGCACATTTTGCTTTGCATTTAACAATATGTAGAAACGTGTATATTCTATACAGTGTTTATTACCATATGCAAGTATGTATGCTGTATATTTTTTGGTTCAATAAACGAATTTTAAAAAAATATATATGAATGTGGTAAAAGTATAGTATCACTGGAAGCATCAATGTGTCCCGTAAAAAGAAAGCCTCGTACAGTTCTGTTGGAGGAAACATAAAAAGTTATGAACTTTAGAATGCAAAGCTGAAAAACAAATTATTTTTCGGCAAAAAAGTTTTAGTTTTAACCTCTTCGCGACATGCGCTGCACATGTCTCTCCTTTTGATGTGGGCTCATCTTTACCGACCCATGTCAGCTGTTTTGAACAGCTGACGTGCCCCAAACAGCCACGGGTGGAATCGTGATCCACCCATGGCTGTTAAACTGTTAAATGTCACTGTTGTAGTCAATCTCTGACAGCGGCATTTAATGTGATCGAGCCAGAAGGTCATCACTAATCCCACCCATCGGCACTCGTGTCATATGACCGCGGGTCACCAATGGGTTGACATGACAATCCATGATCTGCAGGACATCCCTGTGGTTGTCATTGACGGGCTGCTGTGAGCACCGCCCAGCGGTCGTCGATCATAGCAATTGAGCATTTCTGTTACATACAGGCAATCTGATCATCGTCTGTGTGTAGCAGAGGCAATCGAATTATTAAAGCTTCTAGTATCTCCTGGAGACTATTGAAGCAAGCAAAAGGTGAAAAAAATGTTTTTAAAAATATTAGCAAATAAACAAATATAAAAGTTTAAACCACCCCCCATTCACCCCATTCAAATTAAAACTATAAAAAAAATACACTTATTTGATATCGCCACGTTCAGAATCGCCCTATCTATTAAGATATAGAAAGAATTATTCCGATCGGTAAACTGTATAGCAAAAAGAAAAGTCAAAACTCCAGAATTATGTTTTTTTGGTCCTGTAAGGCTGGTTTCACATTCGCGCTTTTTAAGCGCACGCACGGCCGGGGGTAGCTCCGCCCCCGAGCCGGCTCTCTGCCCGGCGTGCCCGCCCCTTCCTTGTAGCGCCGCCTCCTAGCGCACAGCGGCGCCTGCGATCGGCGCACCCTATCTTTAGCATAGGGTGCGCAGATCGTGCGCAGGCCGTGCGCTAGTTGCGCTTTGACCTGCGCTGCGCACTTTTGACGGTGCGCCGTGCGCGCCAAAATCAAACTTTTCCCAAAATAGCAAAATATAAAAACCTAAATAAATCTAGTATCACCACCAGGGCCAGACTGGCCATTGGGCATTTCTGGCAAATGCCAGAATAGCCGGTCCCGCTAGTGGGCCGCTCGATCACCTCCACGCCCTCTTCAGTATGCACATCAGGCAGCATTAGCTTGCCGGGCACACTCAATCAAGCTTTACTGATGAAACCAGCAGGACCAAGGGGTGGTGCTGGGCTGTTCTGTGCCGACCCTTGCTCCTGCTAATTCTGCAGTGCGATCCTGTACACAAGCAGGGGGGCTGTGCAGTTCCACGTGCAGTCGGTTTAGGCCTCCCAGCACTGTACTGTACCATAGAGTTGTACAAGTGCCAGCCCAGACACCCCAGTATATTGCAGCATGGGCGGACATACTGCAAGTTCAACCGGTGCAGCTGCATCGGGGCCCCTGCAGGACTGCAAATAATGAGGGCAATCTGGCCCGTTTCTCTGGGCCTGAGGCTCCTGGGGCCTCTGGCCAGATTGCCCTCATGTGCAGCGGGCAGGGAGCGATCCCAGCAGCTCCGCTGCCTACAGAGAGAATAGCAGCGGAGCTGCAGGGATCCATCCTGCTTCCTGCCCGGCGCCCGCGCTTCCTGTCTCTGACACAGACAGCAGTGCCGCTGAATGATGTCATCATTCAGCGGCCGGCTGTGGCAGAGAGAGGAAGCAGCCGGAGGTGGTGATGCTGCAGCTGCGGGAGAGTGTGCGGACAGGTGAGAGGTGCTGTGTGTGTGTGTGTTTTTTTTGTATATACATGTGTTGTGTGTGTGTGTGTGTGTGTGTGTGTGTGTGTGTAGGTGGAGGAGAAGGCAATGATGGGGATGATGGGGAGAAGGCAATGATGAGGGTGATGGAGAAGGCAACAATGGGGATGATGGGGAGAAGGCAAAAATGGGGGTGATGGAGAAGCCAATGATGGGGTGATGGAAAGAAGGCAATGATGGGGATGGGGAAAAGGCAATGATGGGGGTGATGGGGAGAATGCAATGATGGGGGTGATGGGGAGAATGCAATGATGGGGTGATTGAGAAGGCAATGATGGGGATGGTGGTGGAGGAGGAAATGATGGAAGAGGTGGAATGGGCAATGATGGGGGTGGGGGAGAAGGCAATGATGGAGATAGGGGAGGAGAAGGCAATTATGGGGTCATGGAGAGGGCAATGATGGGATGATAGGGGAGAAGGCAATGATGAAGGTGGTGGAAAGGGCAATGATGGGATGGTGGGGAAAGAGAAATAATGATGGGGTGGTGGGGGAGAATGCAATGATGGTCGTGGTGGAAAGGGCAATAGTGGGGAAGGTGGGAGAGGAGGAAATAATGGAGGTGGTGGAATGGGCAATGATGAGAGTGGTGAGGGAAGAGACAATGATGGGGTGGTTGGGGAGGAGGAAATGATGGAGGTGGTGGAATGGGCAATGATGGGGTGGGAGGGGAGAAAGCAATGATAGTGGTGGGGGAGAAGGCAATGATGGAGGTGGTGAAGAGGCAATGATGGGGTGGGGAAAGGACAATAATGGGAAATGGGGGAGGAGGACAACGAGGGGTGTGGGGTATTGGGATGGGAGGAAGGGGGACTTATAATGGACTTAGGAACAGGGGGAGGAAGACATTATTATCGCTTATTATGTCTAACACAGTCACTTAGTATATAGTGTACGTACTTATGCATAGCACAGTGCCTTAGTATATAGTGTAGTCACTTATGTCTAGCACAATCCCTTAGTATATAGTAACATAGTAACATAGTTATTAAGGTTGAAGGAAGACTTTAAGTCCACCTAGTTCAACCCATATCCTATCCTAACTTGCCCTAACATGTTGATCCAGAGGAAAGCAAAAAAAACCCATGTGACAAACAGTAAGCTTCACATTGGGGAAAAAAATTCCTTCCTGACTCCACATACGGCAATCAGACTAGCTCCAAGGATCAACGCAATATTAAGGAAACTAGTGTATATACCCTGTAATATTATACTTTTCAAGAAAGGCATCCAGTCCCTTCTTAAATTTTATTAGGGAATCACTCATTACAACATCATATGGCAGAGAGTTCCATAGTCTCACTGCTCTTACAGTAAAGAATCCGCGTCTGTGAGTATGTGTCATGTCGGACGCTGTTCACACCACAGCGTCCGGCAGGCAGCGGTAGTTCCATCTCCGTCCACTATAGCCTCAGTGGCGCCGGCTTGATTTTACTCAGGTTATCTGGGGTTAATCTAGCTGGAAATCAGGTGGGATGTTTGGTCACGCCCACGGTCTTTAAATAGTCGTGCTGGCCTGTGGGCGTCGCCGATTATAGCTTGTGTTTTGTGCCAAGTGGTTCCGGTCTGGAGTGGAGGTGTTGGAGAGAGAAATTCATAGCTGGTGTCGTATGATCCGTTGTTACCTTTTCGTCTTCCTATATTTGTGCTTTGTTTTGCCCTGTTCACATTATAGTATTGTCCTGTGTGGTTGCGGCGCGGTGTGGTTTGAGTTCTCCCTGTCTGTCATTACTGTGTGGGTTTTGGTGGTTTGACAACTCACTGGGTGGAGGGTTCAGCTTAGGGCTGAGCAGGAGATAAGGAGAGGATGGAGGCTCAGGCATTTGCACCTTTAGCAAAAACCCTGGGTTGAGGGTCAGACAGGGTTTTCCCTAGTTTGAGGGACTCCGCAGGGGCCCGGGTTTTGTCAGCCTCCTTCGACCTAAGCCTCGCATAACATTATAATCGGCCCAACATTTTTCCATGGATTCCATGACTTCCATAAACCGCCAGTTGGCGGCGCTGTCCGTACAGGTCACCGAGTTGAAGGGGGCAGTTCAGCAGCAGGGCCTGGTTGTAGCTAATGTACAAGCGGCTTCTGCTGGTGCAGGTGCAGAGCCTAAGATTCCGCTGCCTGAACGATTTTCTGGGGAACGCAGCAAATTTGTCATCTTTCGGGAGGCCTGCAAGTTATACTTTCGCATGCGCCCGGTCTCCTCAGGTAATGAGGCTCAGCGGGTGGGTCTGGTGTTATCATTACTGAGTGGGGACCCCCAAGCATGGGCGTTTTCCTTACCAGCCGACTCTGCTACATTTCATTAGGTTGAGAATGTTTTTTCAGCACTCGGGCTCATTTATGATGACCCCGACAGATTGGCTTTAGCAGAATCTAAAATCCGCGCCCTCCGTCAGGGGGAACGTATGGCGGAAGACTATTGTTCAGAATTTCGCCGTTGGGCAGTAGACACACAGTGGAACGACCCAGCGCTGCGGAGTCAGTTTATTCATGGGGTCTCAGAAAGAGTTAAACAGGCCCTCCTGATGTATGAGACTCCTGCTTCGTTAGAATCTGCCATGAGTTTGGTTATCCGTATTGATCGCCGTTTTTGTGTCAAGGGGCGCAGGAGACGCTGCCTCTGGGGGAAAGCAGGGGTGCCAGTGTGGTTGCTGCAGATGAGCCCACGGAACCTATGCAAATCGCTGGGGTATCACATGTGCAGCGTCGCGTTCCTGGGTTCAGGAAGCATGGAGCATGTTTTTACTGTGGTAAAAGAGATCATTATGTAAATGCTTGTCCTGTGCTACCAAAGAAAGTCGCACCGGCGGAAAACTGGTAAGCTCAGAGGGTATGGAGGAGGCCCAACTGAGCGTATGCATATCCTCCATGATGGTATCTCAATGTATGCTCCCTGCCAGGGTTATTATTGCGGGCAGAGAGCTACCAATATCAGTGTTTGTGGATAGCGGTTCAGCCACCAATCTCATGGATGAAGAGTTTGCACGCATGGCAGGTTTCAAGATCGAAAAACTCCCTCATCCTATTCGCGTGGTTACCATTAATGCCGCTCCCCTCCCACAGGGGGAGATTACTGAGTTTGTAGCTGAGGTTAAACTCCACATTGGGGTCCTACATTCTGAGTGGGTTACATGTAAGGTACTCAATAATCTCCCAGCACAAATAGTCCTGGGTTTCCCATGGTTGTCTAAGCACAACCCGGTGATTGACTGGAGAACCCAGGACATAGTCCAGTGGAGCAGTTTCTGCCAGGAAAATTGCTTGGCCACATGTGTGTCCGCCGTGAAGTCCAGCCTTCCAGAGGCATTGCTGGATTTTGCGGACGTATTCTCTGAGAGGGGTTGCTCAGAACTACCTCCACATCGAGCCTATGACTGTCAAATTAGGTTAAAACCCGGGGCTAAATTGCCAAAGGCGAGGATGTTTAGTATTTCTGGTCCGGAGAGACAAGCTCTTAAGGACTACATTGCGGAGAGTTTAAGTAAAGGGCACATCCGGCCTTCATCCTCACCTGTAGCAGCGGGGTTTTTCTTTATTAAGAAGAAAGATGGGGGGTTACGCCCATGTCTGGATTTCCGGGAGTTAAACCAGATTACGGTCCGTGATCCCTACCCGATGCCTCTGATCCCTGATTTGTTCAACCAGGTGGCTGGTGCGAAGTGGTTTTCCAAACTTGACCTCAGGGGGGCATATAACCTCATAAGGGTCCGTCAGGGGGATGAGTGGAAGACGGCATTTAATACCCCTGAGGGTCATTTTGAAAGCCTAGTTATGCCATTTGGGTTGACAACCGCGCCTGCTGTGTTCCAACATTTCATAAATGATGTATTTGCTCATGTGCTGGGGAAATTTGTGATTGTGTACCTGGATGATATCCTTATTTATTCGAGCGACCAGGACACTCATTTAGAGCATGTCAGGCAGGTGTTACAGCTGCTCCGTGAGAATAAGCTCTATGCTAAGCTTGAAAAATGCGTGTTTTTTGTTCAAGAGTTGCCTTTTTTGGGATATATTGTGTCCGCCGCAGGGTTTAAAATGGATGCCGCGAAGGTGCAAGCGGTGCTGCGATGGGAACGGCCTGGTAATCTAAAGGCGCTCCAGCGGTTCCTTGGGTTTGCCAACTATTATAGGAAGTTTATTAAGAATTTCTCTACTATAGCCAAACCGCTCACGGACATGACGAAAAAAGGTACCAATCTCGCTATCTGGTCTGAGGATGCGGTGCGTGCATTTGAGCTTCCTGCGGTATACAAGATACACAACGTGTTTCACAGGTCTTTATTGAAAAAGGTGGTAGGCTCTGTGGACACGACGCCGATGCCACCTCCAGTCATGGTGGATGGCAATTTAGAGTTTGAAGTCTCCAAAGTGGTGGACTCTCGAGTACTGCGCCGTACTCTTCAGTATTTGGTGCACTGGCGGGGGTATGGTCCGGAGGAGAGGTCTTGGGTTCCAGCCTAAGACATACATGCGGAGCGGCTGGTCAGTTCCTTTCACCGCCGTCATCCGGACAAGCCGGGTCCTATGAGTCTTGAGGGCCCTGGGGTCCCTCGTAGAAGACGGGGTACTGTCATGTCGGACGCTGTTCACACCACAGCGTCCGGCAGGCAGCGGTAGTTCCATCTCCGTCCACTATAGCCTCAGTGGCGCCGGCTTGATTTTACTCAGGTTATCTGGGGTTAATCTAGCTGGAAATCAGGTGGGATGTTTGGTCACGCCCACGGTCTTTAAATAGTCGTGCTGGCCTGTGGGCGTCGCCGATTATAGCTTGTGTTTTGTGCCAAGTGGTTCCGGTCTGGAGTGGAGGTGTTGGAGAGAGAAATTCATAGCTGGTGTCGTATGATCCGTTGTTACCTTTTTGTCTTCCTATATTTGTGCTTTGCTTTGCCCTGTTCACATTATAGTATTGTCCTGTGTGGTTGCGGCGCGGTGTGGTTTGAGTTCTCCCTGTCTGTCATTACTGTGTGGGTTTTGGTGGTTTGACAACTCACTGGGTGGAGGGTGGAGGGTTCAGCTTAGGGCTGAGCAGGAGATAAGGAGAGGCTGGAGGCTCAGGCATTTGCACCTTTAGCAAAAACCCTGGGTTGAGGGTCAGACAGGGTTTTCCCTAGTTTGAGGGACTCCTCAGGGGCCCGGGTTTTGTCAGCCTCCTTCGACCTAAGCCTCGCATAACAGTATGCTTAAACCTTCTTTCTTCCAGACGTAGAGGATGCCCTCTTGTCCCCTTCACAGGTCTAAGAGTAAAAAGATCATTAGAAAGGTCTTTGTATTGTCCCCGCATATATTTATAGATTGTAATAAGATCACCCCTAAGCCTTCGATTTTCCAAACTAAATAACCCCAGGTGTAATAACCTGTCCTGGTATTGGAGACCCCCTAGTTCCCTAATAACTGCTCTTCTCTGCACCTGCTCCAGTTCAGCTATGTCTTTCTTATACACCGGAGACCAGAACTGTACACAGTATTCTAAGTGACTTATATAGAGGTAAAATTATGTTCTCATGAGCATCTATGCCTCTTTTAATGCATCCCATTATTTTATTTGCCTTTGCAGCAGCTGCCTGACACTGGCCACTAAATGTGAGTTTGTCGTCCATCCATACACCCAGGTCTTTTTCAGTGACAGTTTTGCCCAGTGTTTTACAATTAAGCACATAAATATACATCTTGTTCGTTCTACCCAAGTGCACGACCTTACATTTATCCCCATTAAAGCTCATTTGCCATTTATCAGCACAAGCTTCTAGTTTACATAAATCCTCCTGTAATATAAAATTGTACTCCTCTGTATTGATTACCCTGCAGAGTTTAGTGTCATCTGCAAATATTGAAATTCTACTCTCTATGCCCCCTATAAGGTCATTAATAAATATGTTAAAAAGAAGCCGGTCCAAAACTGACCCCTGTGGTACCCCACTGCTAACTGTGACCCATTCCGAGTGTGCTCCATTAATAACCACCCTTTGTTTCCGATCCCTGAGCAAGCTCTTAACCCACCTACACATATTTTCCCCTATCCCCATTGTTCTCATTTTATGTATCAACCTTTTGTGTGGCACCGCATCAAAAGCTTTTGAAAAGTCCATGTACACCACATCCACTGCATTCCCTTGGTCCAGTGCTGAACTTACCTCTTCATAAAAGCTTATCAGATTAGTCTGCAAGCAACAGTTCCTCGTAAACCCATGTTGATATTGGGTCATGAGGTTATTCGTCTCCAGATACTCCAGTATAGTATCTCTTAGAAAACCCTCCAGGATTTTACCCACAGTTGATAGGCCAGTAAGTTTAACCTCATTTCCAAGTTCAGTTTTTGTCCCCTTTTTGAATACTGGCACCACATTTGCTATACGACAGTGCTGTGGTACAGACCCTGTTATATAGTGTACATACTTATTATGTATAACACAGTCCCTTAGTATATAGTGTGCTCACTAATTCTGTATAACACCATTCTTAGTTACATAGTTTCCTCTTTTATCATGTATAACACCGTCCCTTATTACATACCATCCTCTCTACTTATATACGGTGCCCTCCCTTATTATATAGCTTCCTCTGCTGTTATGTACAGTGCTTTCTCTTACATAGTGTATTCTTGTTAATTTTGTTATTCACGGCACCCTCTTTTATTACATAGTCCCCTCTCTTTTTCGACATAAAATGACTGCTGATGGAGGAGCCGGTGACCAAACTACCAGTCCATCAGCTCCTCCATTAGAAAGGAAGCTTTCCCATGCTCCATCAGCCATCATTGCATTATACAGCTAAGGCTGGTTTCACATTAGCGCATTTTCAGCGCGCGCACGGCCGGGGGTAGCTCCGCCCCCGAGCCGGCTCTCTGCCCGGCGTGCCCGCCCCTTGCTTGTAGCGCCGCCTACTAGCGGACAGCGGCGCCTGCGATCGGCGCACCCTATCTTTAGCATAGGGTGCGCAGATCGTGCGCAGGCCGTGCGCTAGTTGCGCTTTGACCTGTGCTGTGCACTTTTGACGGTGCGCCGTGCGCGCCAAAATCAAACTTTTCGGATTTTGGCGCGCACGGCGCACCGTCAAAAGTGCGCAGCACAGGTCAAAGCGCAACTAGCGCACGGCCTGCGCACGATCTGCGCACCCTATGCTAAAGATAGGGTGCGCTGATCGCAGGCGCCGCTGTCCGCTAGTAGGCGGCGCTACAAGCAAGGGGCGGGCACGCCGGGCAGAGAGCCGGCTCGGGGGCGGAGCTACCCCCAGCCGTGCGCGCGCTGAAAATGCGCTAATGTGAAACCAGCCTATCAAGACAGGACGGTATGTAATAAAAAAAAGGGCTCTATCAATCCAATATGAAAGGAAAGGGGCCCAGACACATTTCTTGCACAGGGGCCCCAAGCTGTCAGTGTCCACCCCTGTATTGCAGACACACACTGCACGATGTGAGGGTGGACGTTACCTGCAAGTTGGCAGGGTTGACAGGAGCTTCTGCGATGAGGTCAGCAAAGCAGGGGGCCGGGGCACATAGTATAGGATATATCAGGGATATAATATACTGTGTGCACAGACATCGGATGTTATATACAGGGTAATATGTGACTGCTGTAATATCTGATGTCTGTAGCCACAGTATACAGTAGTGTAGCTACCAGGGTGCAGAGTGGAGGGTTAGGCCGGGGTCACACTGGCGAGGAATACGGGAGAGTGAGAGGCGCAAGAAGCACGCATTAGACACGTACCAATGATTTTCTATGGGGTCACTCGCACCAGCCGTTTATTTCTCCTCAGTATCCTACGCTCTGTGCCACTCGCAGCATGCTGCAATTGTCAGCGTACTACGCCCGTAATACGCCAATGCAAGTCTATGGGTGCGCAAAAAATACGGATTACACACGGACCACACGTGTGACTTGCGAGAAATACGCACCAGGTGTCTTTTAGCAAAGCCGGCAATTCGGTGCGCTATACATTAAACTCACACTGACAGTTTTAATAAAGAAATGAAAGAATAGATATATACACATAGAATACATACATAGAATGCATATATATATATATATATGCATTCTATGTGTCTATATCTATTCTTTCATTTCTTTATTAAAACTGTCATAGGGCTCCATTATATGTCCATTTTGCAAGCCTGCGAGAAAATCTCACCATACGGATGCCATACGGATTACATACGGATGCTGACATGCGCAAAATAGGCGACCACACCTTGATTACGGATGACATACGGAGCACTGTTTAGGGGTCTGTCATCCGTATTACGCATGTAAAATACTGACCGTATTTTGCGCAGGTTAGTGTGACTCCAGCCTTACTCTGGGCCCCAAGCTCAGGGGGGCCCATCCAAAGCTACACTGCCCTTAATTAATCAGCAGGTATAATGTGCATATACAGTTGAGCCCTGCGGTAGATCTCCCGGCACTACCGCTCTCTGTACTGTAATCCGCAGATCGCTTTATGCCTCAGGTCTAAAGAACGATGCACGCTGAGGACGTCAGAGTCCTGGCACACTGTCGTCATCACGTTTCAATGGGACTCTGATGTCTGGTGTGGGAGTCGGTGATGTTACAGCGCGTTGCTTTGCCACTGGACTCGTCAGTATCCTGGGTTAGAAGAGAACATGATTTTTTTTTTTTCATTAAAACTTGTGGTGTGATGTGGGGGCATCATAAACAAAGGGTGAACCTTATACATAATGTGAGGGAACCTGAAACTGTGTAGAGGGCCCTCATACATATTAGGGGCTATTTCAGCAGCCATTAGACAGCTTGTGGGGTAATGCAGGGGCCATTATACAGCTTGTGGACTAATGCAGGGGCCATTATACAGCTTGTGGGGTAATGCAGGGGCCATTATACAGCTTGGGTACTAATGCAGGGGCCATTATACAGCTTGTGGACTAATGCAGGGGCCATTATACAGCTTGTGGGGTAATGCATGGGCCATTGTACAGCTTGTGGGGTAATGCAGGGGCTATTATACAGCTTGTGGGGTAAAGCAGGGGCCATTATACAGCTTGTGGGGTAAGCAGGGGCCATTATACAGCTTGTGGACTAATGCAGGGGCCATTATACAGCTTGTGGGGTAATGCAGGGGCCGTTATACATCTTGTGGGGTAATGCAGGGGCCGTTATACATCTTGTGGGGTAATGCAGGGGCCATTATACAGCTTGTGGACTAGTGTGGGGGCCATTATACAGCTTGTGGGGTAATTTAGGGGCCATTATACAGCTTGTGGTCTAATGCAGGGGCATTATACTTTACAGCTTGGGAGCTAATGTGGGGGTCCATAGAGCTCTGGGACCATCATACTGTGCATAGTGGAACTCTGGGTCCACTATACTGTGCATAGTGGAGCTGTGGAACCACTGCACTGTGTATAGTGAAGCTGTGGGCCCATCATACTGTGTATAGTAGAGCTGTGGACCGATCATACTGTGTATAGTAGAGCTGTGGACCGATCATACTGTGTATAGTGAAGCTGTAGGCCCATCATACTGTGTATAGTGGAGCTGTGGAACCACCATACTGTGTACAGTGGAGCTGTAGACCCATCATACTGTGTACAGTGGAGCTGTAGGCCCACCATCATACTGTGTATAGTGGAGATGTAGGCCCATCATACTGTGTATAGTGGTGCTGTGGAATCACCGTACTGTGTATAGTGGAGCTGTGGGTCCATCATACTGTGTATAGTGGAGCTGTAGGCCCATCATACTGTGTATAGTGGAGCTGTGGAATCACCGTACTGTGTATAGTGGAGCTGTGGTACCACCGTATTGTGTATAGTGGAGCTGTGGGTCTATCGTACTGTGTACAGTGGAGCTGTAGGCCCATCATACTGTGTATATTGGAGCTGTGGAACCACCATACTGTGTACAGTTGTGGCCAAAAGTATTGACACCCCTACAATTCTGTCAGATAATACTCAGTTTCTTCCTGAAAATGACTGCAAACACAAATACTTTGATATTATTATCTTCATTTAATTTGTCTTAAATGGAAAAACACAAAAAGAATTGTCCTAAAGCCAAATTGGATAAAATTCCACACCAAACATAAAAAAGAGGGTGGACAAAAGTATTGGCACTGTTTGAAAAATCATGTGATTCTTCTCTAATTTGTGTAATTAACAGCACCTGTAACTTACCTGTGGCACCTAACAGGTGTTGGCAATAACTAAATCACACTTGCAGCCAGTTGACATGGATTAAAGTTGACTCAACCTCTGTCCTGTGTCCTTGTGTGTCCCACATTGAGCATGGAGAAAAGAAAGAAGACCAAAGAACTGTCTGAGGACTTGAGAAACCAAATTGTGAGGAAGCATGAGCAATCTCAAGGCTACAAGTCCATCTCCAAAGACCTGAATGTTCCTGTGTCTACCGTGCGCAGTGTCATCAAGAAGTTTAAAGCCCATGGCACTGTGGCTAACCTCCCTAGATGTGGACGGAAAAGAAAAATTGACAAGAGATTTCAACGCAAGATTGTGCGGATGTTGGATAAAGAACCTCGACTAACATCCAAACAAGTTCAAGCTGCCCTGCAGTCCGAGGGTACAACAGTGTCAACCCGTACTATCTGAATGAAAAGGGACTGTATGGTAGGAGACCCAGGAAGACCCCACTTCTTACCCCGAGACATAAAAAAGCCAGGCTGGAGTTTGCCAAAACTTACCTGAAAAAGCCTAAAACGTTTTGGAAGAATGTTCTCTTGTCAGATGAGACAAAAGTAGAGCTTTTTGGGCAAAGGCATCAACATAGCGTTTACAGGAGAGAAAAAAAGAGGCATTCAAAGAAAAGAACACGATCCCTACAGTCAAACAGTTCCCTGATGTTTTGGGGTTGCTTTGCTGCCTCTGGCACTGGACTGCTTGACCGTGTGCATGGCATTATGAAGTCAGAAGACTACCAACAAATTTTGCAGCATAATGTAGGGCCCAGTGTGAGAAAGCTGGGTCTCCCTCAGAGGTCATGGGTCTTCCAGCAGGACAATGACCCAAAACACACTTCAAAAAGCACTAGAAAATGGTTTGAGAGAAAGCACTGGAGACTTCTAAGGTGGCCAGCAATGAGTCCAGACCTGAATCCCATAGAACACCTGTGGAGAGATCTAAAAATGGCAGTTTGGAGAAGGCACCCTTCTAATATCAGGGACCTGGAGCAGTTTGCCAAAGAAGAATGGTCTAAAATTCCAGCAGAGCATTGTAACAAACTGATGGTTACTGGAAGCGGTTGGTCGCAGTTATTTTGGCTAAAGGTTGTGCAACCAAGTATTAGGCTGAGGGTGCCAATACTTTTGTCTGGCCCATTTTTGTAGTTTTGTGTGAAATGATCAATGTTTTGTTTTTTGCTTCATTCTCTTTTGTGTTTTTTCATTTAAGACAAATTAAATGAAGATAATAATACCAAATAATCTGTGTTTGCAATCATTTTCAGGAAGTAACTGAGTATTATCTGACAGAATTGCAGGGGTGTCAATACTTTTGGCCACAACTGTATAGTGGAGCTGTTGGCCCATCATACTGTGTACACTGGAGCTGTAGGCCCATCATACTGTGTATATTGGAGCTGTGGAATCACCGTACTGTGTATAGTGGAGCTGTGGAACCACAGTACTGTGTATACTGTAGTGGAGCTGTGGGCCCATCATACTGTGTATAGTAGAGCTGTGGGCCCATCATACTGTGTATAGTAGAGCTGTGGGCCCATCATACTGAGTATAGTGGAGCTGTGGAACCACCGTACTGTATACAGAGGAGCTGTGGGCCCATCATACTGTGTAGAGAATACTTGTGACTTGTGGGAACATCATATTGTTTATAGAGGAACTGTGGGTATATTATACTGTATATAGGGGAGCAGTTTACCCATCACAATGTATATAAAGGAGTTGTACTTTGGGGTCTCAGGGGGCATTAGGAGATATTAAGTGGGCACTTAAGAAGCATATTTGTTATAGGTAAGGTTTCTCCTTGTGGAGAGTGACATGCCAGTTCTGGCTTGTCAAGGTAAGGAGGCTTATTCGCCGTGCAATGCTCCTCTAGGAAAATAATATGCAAATTGCCCCTTCAGAGAAAAAGAGGACTTGAACTCAATAGCGCCACCTGTTGGTAGTAGCGATCCTACAAGTCACAATCAACCCTTTATCGAGTCTTGTAATATGACATAGGATAAAAGCCAAATCAGAATCTCAATTTGCAGACACTGTGTTTCAAGCTATTGGCTCTCGTCAGTGCAAAGTATGAGTACTGATTTGGCTAGGTGAGAGGCTAATTTATAAAAAAAAATCGCTAAATAAATGAATTAAAAAAATTCCCTAATAAATTCATTTTTTGGAAATAAAAAAAAACTGTAAAAGTACACATATTTAGCATCGCTGCATCCTTAACGACCCGCCCTATAAAACTGTCCCACTATTTAACCCCTTTAGTGAACCCCTTAAAAAAATAAAACTAAAAAACAAAGCAAAAAACAATGCTTTATCATCATACCGCCGAACAAAAAGTGCAATAACGTACAATCAAAAAGATGAAAATAAATAAGCATGGTACCGCTGAAAACGTCATCTTGTCCCGCAAAAAATGAGCTGCCATACAGCATCATCAGTGAAAAAATAAAAAAGTTATAGCTCGCAGAATAAAGCGATGCAAAAATAATTATTTTTTATAAAAATTTGTTTTCATTGCATAAAAGTGCCAAAACATAAAAAATGACATAAATGAGGTACCACTGTAATCGTACTGACCCGAAGAATAAAACCACTTTATCAATTTTACCACACGCGGAACGGTGTAAATGCACCCCCCAAAAAAGAAATTCATGAAATGCTGGTTTTTGTTCATTCTGCGTCCCAAAAATCGGAATAAAAAGAGATCAAAAAATGTCACAGGCCCGAAAATGGTACCAATAAAAACATCAACTCGTCCGGCAAAAAATAAGACCTCACAAGACTCGGTGGGTCAAAATATGGAAAAATTAAAGCTTTCAAAATGTGGTGATGCGAAAACTATTTTTACAATAAAAAGCGCCTTAGCGTATGACAGAGGCGTATCTAGGCTTTCTAGCACCCGGGGCAAGAATTCGATTCGGCGCCCCCCCCCTCCAAATCCCCCCACACATTAACCCAATCCCCACTCATCAACCCCCATCACCACTCAAAATCCCCCCACACATTAAATAACCCCCATCCCCACTCCAAATACCCCCACACATTAACCCCATCCCCACTCATTAACCCCCACACATTAACCCCCATCCCCATTCATTAATCCCCCCACTCATTAACGCCCCCACACATTAACCCCCATCCCCATTCATTAGCCCCCCCACACATTAACCCCCATCCCCACTCATTAACGCCTCCACACATTAACCCCATCCCAATTCATTAACCCCCATCCCCACTCATTAACCCCCCACTCATTAATGCCCCCACACATTAACCCTTATCCCCACTCATTAACCCCCATCCCCATTCATTAACCCCCCCACATATTAACCCCCATCCCCATTCATTAACCCCCATGCCGTCTACAAATCCCCCCACACATTAATCCCCACCCCCTCTACAAATCCCCCCATCTCCCATCTTCGGTGGTTCTTCAGCTCCACAGAGGAGCACACTTACCACCAGGGTTCTCTCTGGGCGCCGGGGAGTGACGTCAGCAGCGTGATCACATGACCTGATCACGCTGCTAACGTCGCTCTGACCTGGCGGTCATAGCTGCAATTTCACTGGCGTCTGTATAGACGCTAGTACAATTGCTCCGTGGGAGCCGGCACGCTCTCCTTCTCTGCGCTGGCTGTCAGCTTGACAGCTGACACAGAGAACCGCCGACTCCCAGGCCAGGGGGGCGGAAGAACACAGCCGCCAGGGAGGACACTGCAGACCGCTGCATTAGGCGGCACAACTGCGCCCCCCTGCTGGCTGCGCCCGGGGCAACTGCCCCGGCTGCCCCCCCCTAGATACGCCACTGGCGTATGACAGCTGCCAAATATAAAAACCACCATAAATAGTAAATCAAACACCCCGTTATCACCCCATTAGTTAGGGAAAAATAATAAAATTAAAAAAAATGTATTTCCATTTTCCCATTAGGGCTAGGGTTAGGGCTATGATTAGGGTTAGGGGTGTGTTGGGGTTAGGGTTGGAGTTAGAATTGGGGGTTTCCACTGGTTTGGCACATCAGGTGCTCCAAACGCAACATGGCGTCTGATCTCAATTCCAGCCAATTCTGCGTTGAAAAAGTCAAATGGTGCTCCTTCCCTTCCAAGCTCTGCCAGGCACCCAAACAGTGGTTTACCCCCACATATGGGGTATCAGCGTACTCAGGACAAATTGCACAACAACTTTTGGTGTCCAATTTCTCCTGTTACTCTTGGAAAAATAAAAAAAATTGGGGCAAAAATATCATTTTTGTGGAAAAAAATGATTTTTTTATTTTTATGGGTCTACGTTATAAACTTCTGTGAAGCACTTGGGGGTACAAAGTGCTCACCACACATATAGATAAGTTCCTTGGGGGGGTCTAGTTTACAAAATGGGGTTACTTGTGGGGGGTTTCAACAGTTTAGGCACACAGGGGCTCTCCAAACACGACATGACACCCGCAGACCATTCCATCAAAGTCTGCATTCCAAAACGTCATTACTTCCCTTCCAAGCCCCGACGTGTGCCCATACAGTAGTTTTCTCCCACATATGGGGTTTTAGCGTACTCAGGACAAATTGGACAACAACTTTTGGGGTCCAATTTCTCCTATTACCCTTGGGAAAATAAAAAAATGGGGACTAAAAGATCATGTTTGTGGAAAAAAATATGATTTTTTTATTTTCACTCCCGGGCGTTATAAACTTCTGTGAAGCACTTGGGGGTTCAAAGTGCTCACCACACATCTAGATAAGTTCCTTGGGGGGTCTAGTTTCCAAAATGGGGTCATTTGTGGGGGGTTTCCACTGTTTTGGCACATCAAGGGCTTTCCAAACGCGACATGGAGTCCGATCTCAATTCCAACTAAAAAAGTCAAATGGCGCTGCTTCCCTTCCGAGCTCTGCCATGCACCCAAATAGTCATTTACCCTCACATATGGGGTATCAACGTACTCAGGACAAATGGCACAATAACTTTTGGGGTCCTGTTACCCTTTGGAAAATAAAAATTGGGGGTGAAAAGATCATTTTTGTGGAAAAAATATGATTTTTTAATTGTATGGCTGTACGTTATAAACTTCTGTGAAGCCCTTGGAGGTTCAAAGTTCTCACCACATATCAGATAAGTTCCTTGGGGGGTCTAGTTTCCAAAATGTGGTCACTTGTGGGGGGTTTCCACTGTTTAGGCACATCAGGGGCTCTCCAAACTTGACATGGCGTCTGATCTGAATTCCAGCCAATTTTGCAGTGAAAAAGTCAAACGGCGCTCCTTCCCTTCTGAGCTCTGCCATGCGCTGAAACAGTGGTTCCCTCCAACATGTCTGGTATCGGCGTACTCAGGACAAATTGCACAATAACTTTTTCAGTCCAATTTCTCCTGTTATCCTTGGTAAAATATAAAAAGATTGGACCTGAAGTAATTTTTTTGTGAAAAAAAAGTTAAATGTTCATTTTTTTAAAAACATTGAAAAAATTCCTGTGAAGCACCTGAAGGGTTAATGAACTTCTTGAATGTGGTTTTGAGTACCGTCAGGGGTGCAGTTTTTAGAATGGTGTCACTTTTGGGTATTTTCTATCATATAGACCCCTCAAAGTGGCTTCAAATGTGATGTGGTCCCTAAAAATAAAATGGTGTTGTAAAAATGAGAAATCACTGGTCAACTTTTAACCCTTATAACTTCCTAACAAAAAAAAATTTTGGTTCCCAAATTGTGCTGATGTAAACTAAATATGTGGGAAATGTTACTTAAGGTTTTTGTGTGCCATATCTCTGTGATTTAAGGCATAAAAATTCAAAGTTGGAAAATTGCGAAATTTTCAAAATTTTCGCCAAATTTCCATTTTTTTCACAAACGCAAGTTATATCAATGAAATTTTACCACTAACATGAAGTACAATATGTCCCGATAATACATTGTCAGAATCACCAGGATCCATGGAAGTGTTCCAGAGTTATTACCTCATAAAGGGACAGTGGTCAGAATTGTAAAAATTGGCCCGGTCATGAATGTTCAAACCACCCTTGGGGGTAAAGGGGTTAAAAAAGAATGTATAGGTGAAATATCACTGTGCTAGTTTTCTAAGTGTTTGTATTTGGCAATTTAGTAAAAAACTCCATCCATTGATGAATTTGCGTAATAGTAAGAGCCTGATTTATATGAGCAATCTAGTATAAGGGAAGATCACCATCTGGTGACCAATATAGGAAACAGCAGCAGCTGTAAATTATTTTTGATTATATTAACATTTTTTATGTGTTGGTGGCATATATTATGCATTATGCACTTTAAAAAATAGATAAAGATAATAATTGTAAAGTAATTAGAGCATGAAGCACCTTTTGGCACCTGCATTTTAGACTGAGCTAAGTTTTTACCAAAAATAATCAGAATTAAACTGTGAACGGAGTTTTGATTGGTTTGTTGCCATAGTAATGTTATTTATGTGGACTTTATGACACAGACTCCATTTTTCCAGTACCATTAGTTCCTGTATTCTTAAAGTTTTTTTTGATGAATTAATAAACTTCAGTATTTTAAAATATTTGTGACATCAATTAATTTTTGTTCCTCAAAAAATTTCAATGAGGTATCCAAAAATATAAGCATATAAACTATATGAAGAAAGTGCAGCCTGTGAGTAATGGGTAAATGTTAAATGCAAGGACTAATTTTTGTATAGACCTTGGACATGTGTGGATGCATCATATCTTTTGGGTATGTGCACACGCTGCGGATTCTGCTGCAGATCCGCAGCCGATTTGGCCCTGCGAATCCGCAGCAGATCCACAGACATTGTACAATACCATGTTAGCCAATGGGATTTCAAAACCACAGTGCACATGCTGCTGATTTTTCCACGCGGATTTGCTGCGGTATTATATTAAATTTTTTAATATAATGTCTTAAATGTCAAGTTTTAAGAATCATATCTCCTGTGGTCGCTGGATACAACTCTTCTTGCACATTGGATTTTCTTACCGCCGGGACCAGGGCGGCGCCGTGCGCTGATGACCAGCCAAGGAACCAGGACATAACGGGGTGAGCTGAACACTTTTTCCTTTACAATGGAGTATAACAATCACATATCAGTTTCAGTACCACTGACAGACTGCCAAATAAGCCCCAGTAATATACTTAAGATCCATAAAATAAAACTAGAATGGTCTCACCCAATTATGGCTGTTGCTTGGACCTCTGGCAAAGAATTAAATAACCTCACGTGAAGCTATAGCCACTGAAAAAAATTGTCCATAACTCATGTTGGAATCCTTATGCCATTTCCAGAAAGAACCGCCTACCGACGAGTTTCATCCCACCAGAACTCATCAGGGGATATGGCAGCCAGGATAGGAGGGTTCCAGCATATCAGGTAGAAGAAAAGATCGTCACTCTTTATTACGCTGTGGGAATCACTTTTTCTGATTTTTGATTAAAATCAGAAGTGTTAATCTGGTCCTTGTTGTACCACAGACTTTCCTGCGATTCCTGAGAGACGTTCCTGATCCCTGATTTTTCTTAATCCTCCCCAATCCCCCTCTCACCCCTTTTCCCCCTTCATCGCCCTCTCCCTATTCTCATTCCCTCCACCCCTCCCCCCTTTTAAGCACTAATCAGTATTTGATCAATCGATTTTTGGTAGTTTTTTTTTATTTGTGCATCCTGCAGTCGACGTGTGCTGATCAGTGATATAAATCACTGATCGTGACCCGTGCTCACTATTTTCCAGGACTTTTTTGTCTCTCTCAATTCCTTCCCCCTCGCATCACATAGGTATGTGCATCCTACAGCAGCTGAAACTCCTCACACGCACATCGCTGATTGGGTCCCACGCTCGCTTTTCGCAAGGACTTTTTTTTTATTTCTTTTCTTAAGCCCTTTTTTCAACCACATCCGTATGTGCGTCCTACTGTCATTGAGCACTGTTTTTTTTTTTTTGTTTTATTTGTGTGAAAAAGAAAGAAAAAAAATTACTTAGAATAATTGATAGTACTAGAATAGGGACAGTAAAAATATATTTTAGTATTCGGCATCTACTACAGTATTGTTTACTGAATTTAGTCACATAGTAAAGCGGAAAAAAAATAAATTTACATTAGTTGATAGAAAAAAATTAGGGACAGTAAAATATACTGTATTCATCATCTACTGCAGTATTTTTTGCTGAATAAAGACAGGATCAGTGTCAGATAGCAAAGCGTAAAACAAAAATCTCTTCCATACTTGCGTCCTACAGCCGTCCAGTGCTTATCAGTAACACGTCACTGATCGGCATCTGGTTGTTGTTTTTTTTTATGTGAAAAAAGAATTGAAAAATAAATTTAAATTAGTCGATAGGATTGTATTAGGGACATTAAAAATATGCTGTAGTAATTGGCATCTACTGCAGTATTTTTTACCTAAGGCCGGGGTCACACTGGCGAGGAATACGGGAGAGTGAGAGGCGCAAAAAGCATGCATTAGACACGGACCAATGATTCTCTATGGGGTCCCTCGCACCAGCCGTATATTTCTCATCCGTATTCTACGCTCCGTGCCAATCGCAGCATGCTGCGATTGTCAGAGTACTACGCCCGTAGTACGCCAATGCAAGTCTATGGGTGCGCAAAAAATACGGATTACACACGGACCACACATGTGACTTGCGAGAAGTACGCACCAGGTGTCTTAGCAAAGCCGGCAATTCAGTGCGCGATACAGTAAACTCACACTGACAGGTTTAATAAAGAAATGAAAGAATAGATATAGACACCAGACTTGGAGTGACATCCGCACTGGCGCTACTTGAAGTCTCCCTTGGGCCATAGGCTTCTGGGTGCTATGTCCAGCACCTCCTTGGGTAGGCTTGCACCGGTAGTAGGGCCACCAACATGGGCATGATTGATTCTTCTTGGGTCTGGGGTGGAGAAGAGGTCAAGGTCACATCTTCATGGGACACTTTGGTCACCTTCAGTTCCCGCAGTAGGTCTGCTCTCATCAGGTGTGGTGGGCAGGTCTCCTCCATAAACTGGAACAGGAAGGAGTGTCCTGGCTGTGTCCACATGCTCAGGGGCTTGCAAGCTGGGGACCATCTGTCTTGACCTGCCGTCCCCATACAAGACACAGGGTGTTCTGATAGACTGGTGGGGTCGGGGATTTTCACTTCTGACTGCACCAGTGTCCACAAGGAAAGATATGACAGCCCCCAGTGATTTGAGGTATTGGGTCCGCTAATGGGGTTCACATGTCAGGGGTGTGACGTCTGGCGGACCTGGTTTGTCTCTGTCCTATGGACAGGGTTCTTCATTGTCTTCTGTGTTTCTTTCTTGGCCTATTCCTCTGCGGGATGACCTGGGTTGCCGGGGTGCTGTGCACTGGTTCCGGAAATGGCCAAGGTTGCCACAGTTGAAACACCTGACAGGTCTCCTGTCCCTGCAGGGTGGTTGCTCCTCCATGTCAGTGGCCACCACAGGAGGGCCTGTCCTCTGCACTCCTGGGAGGGACTCAATTCTTCTGGCTACTGCGAGCAGGACATCTACTGCTATTGTCCTGTACTCAGGCCTGGCCACTACCAGCAGTTTCTTGATTGGTTCTCTTAGTCCATGCACAAAGGCCTGTGCCAACATTTGTCTGTGTACCTGATCATGAATAGTGAAGCCTAAAATTTGGAATACTTGCCTCACTCTGCCATGAAACTCGTCTACAGACTCTGTCTCGGCTTGGCTCATGTTATGCAGGCTGAGTGCTTGTCTGGCTTTTGCCCACTCTGAGCTGTTCAATTAGCTTTGATCCTGATTCCCAGGAATGCACATCTAATTCTAATTCTAATGGAAGCTTGAAGTGTTCCTTCATGATTGGCCAGAGTGTTTCACCTGCTTTTATCTCCATTATGGACCAGAGATCACTCCAGGTTGCAGCATATGTCTGCTGGCTCTGCTGCATTCTTTGGAAAAATGGCATGGGGTCCACATCTGGGTCTGGCAGATTTTTTAGAATACTGAACACCTGACTAGGGGTGAAGGGCACATAGTGTAAGAGTTCTGGCTCTATCTGCCCCGCCTTCTTGGTGTCTGAGTTTCCCCTAGTACAAGTACACCTCCAACAATAAAAGGGTTAATGCAGAAATGATGCAGGATACACACACACTTCCCTTTTTTCTGCCTGCGTCTCTCCGTAAAACTCTTCTGAGAACAATGGAGGGGGAGAGAGAGAAAAAACAAAACACTCAGCTTTCCCAAAACGTCTCACACTGCAGTAACAAAAGCCTCTACCAAAAATGCAAGATAAAATCAGGCAAAAACAGAGTACAAAATAGATGTGACAATTGTGACAATATGAAAAATATCAGGGGCACACCCTGTAGGCAAAAGAGGAAGTGTACAAGAAAGGGGAAAAAAAAATTTTCTGCTTCAAATCTTCGTGGAAACCTGCAATGAATTCACATATAGACGTCCGGGGAGAGATCGAAGCCCTTGTTTTGTGACTCGTATGTCAAACAGCTGCTGGTAACCGATAACTGCTAACCACACTGGGTGCACTGCGCTGGAGCCCCGGGAATGTTTACCACGCTGTTTCGGACGTCCTGGCTGGCTCGTCCGTAACAGGAATGTGATAAATCCCACGAAATTGCCACCACCTGATGCCTGGGCCGGCTTCTCCTGTCCTTCCCTGTGACCAGGTGTGTTGGTGGCAATCTGTCAAGTGGTTTGGCTTGCAATATCTCCCCTATGCTAACACCACCGCGTGGCCTGGCGTGGGCTCTGTTGTCCCTTCCTGTGCACGGGTGTTTGTTGTGATAACTTGATGTGAGATTCGCCTTGTGATAACTCCGTAAGGCCCCACCACCTGTCCCTGGGCAAGGCTTCTCCTGTCCTCCCCCTGTGTCCAGATGTATTTGTGAGGACCTGAGTGGGTCAAACTCCCCTGTTATCGGTTGCCCAGCAACCATAAGAACAAACAGTCAGTTTCCACCAGCTCTCTTACCCGGATCTTAGACACACAGGACCACAGCAGACACTTTGCTTATCCCAGGGTTTGGATAAGAGCGTGGACTTTTTTACACTACCTGGGTTTGGTGACCACACTGACCGGCTAGAGTTGCTGACCCGGACTGGGAACAGGGAACATTCAGGTAAGAGAACTAGATTTTCTTACCTTACTTATGGAGTTGCGCAAATCTCCGTTCCCATGAGCCAAGACCTTGGCCGGCACCTCTGTCCTCTCCGGTCAGCAGGATACCCGTGCGTTTTCGTCCACAGCCCCACGTTGGGTGCCAAATTGACATGGAAATTTGATTGATTAGGTAGATATACCCTTGTGCGTGCTGTGGCCTGTCCTAATTAGACAGAGTCTTATTGAGCGCTCAAGGAAGGAAAGACGCCACACCTGGTTAGCAGCAATACCTTCCAGCAAAACTCTGCTGGTTTTATTGAATATACTTGGTTTTATCAGTTCGTACAGAAAGGAGTGGTTACTCCTTAACATAAAGGCTGAACTTCTTATCTAATTGGTCAGTTTAAATACATGAACATATATGGGCGTCCGACCTAAGGTGACTTAAGAATCAGATGATATACTGCCCCTTGTATTCCAATGTCAGCAAGACTCCAATATCGGCTTGGACCATCTGGCCTAACTTCCTCTTCTGTGTGTCTGGGACAAATGTCACAAGACAATGCTATCATGAGATCACATCAGATCCCCAGACTCTCTCATGGGGGGGTAGCAGGTTATTTCCACCAACTAGTTATAAGGTTCAAACTATGAATATATATGTACATAAGTATATAGCATATAGCCTATAGCAGGCGAGTGAGATCTAGATGAAATACATATACATATATATTTCCGTAACATGTGTACCCTATGATGAACCCTGATGTTGTACCTATGTATTAATGTTATGTATTGACATTTGCCCCCTCTCTCCTATAAGTTGGGCATGTGTACCCTATGATGTTCCCTGATGTTGTACCTATGTACCAATGTATTAATGTTATGTATTGATGTTTTACAAATATACAGTTGTGGCCAAAAGTATTGACACCCCTGCAATTTTGTCAGATAATACTCAGTTTCTTCCTGAAAATGATTGCAAACGCAAATTCTTTGGTAGTATTATCTTCATTTAATTTGTCTTAAATGCATGTACTGGGAGGGAGCTCTCTATCCTCAGCTCAACCTCCAGCTTCTCTCCACATGTCTACACTCGTTACCCTCCTCACACTAAATGACTAATTTCCCCTCCTGGCCCCAAGAGAGAAACTCTTCCCCTTAGTATTGGTTTAGAGCTCCCTCTGCTGGCCTGGAGTGGGAACCGTGTTGCATGACATGGTTAACTGCTAGAAAGACCCTTCAATGCTTCCAAGCCTGACATCACCCTCCCTGGAGGAAGGCAATGCCACTGTGGCGACCATGCTCCTGGGGGTGCCACATTCCCCCTAGTGCAATTCAGTACTCCTGGACTGATGAAAAACAACAGGAATGCATATAAACAAATAAACAAATTAAATGTACAAAATTTAGAAAAATGAAAAATTACAAAAACCAAAGGCTCCAAAAATAGTCCTGTGATGGTAAGTCCATGCATCAATGTCCATGGTCCATTCCTGGGCAAATGGTGAACTATGTACAAAGTTAGTGACCACACACAGTCCTGTGGCCAAAATGTTCATCAAAACAAAACTGGAATATTCAGAAAGGGATTTCTTACAGATTATCTGTAGGCACAAAACCTGAACAGTTACATATATACATGTTAACACTTACATTACTTTAACTTAGTTATATGCGGAATCTGATGGGTGGTATACCTTGGGTAGTACGGGTAGATCTACATATTTCTGGTGAGGGTAAACTGGGTAGTATCCTTCTATGAACTTCTAGACTCACTGTGGGCATGACAGATTCACCACCGGCAGGGCGAGGATTCTCTGGCTCCACTGCTGGTGTGGCATCCACTGCTTGAACTTCCTGATTCTCAGAGTTCCCATGAGTCCCTTCTTCTTGTACTACTAGTTGGGGAAATGTCAACACTGGCTCCACTATGACATCATTTACTTTAGTCCAATTTACAGGGAATTCTCCAAGTATAGTGCTGACCTTTTCTTCTTCTATGGGTTGGATGTTATTTTGTTCTTCCATTCTTTCCTTTAGCTGGTCAGGGCATAATTTCAAATGATCCCTCGATATTGCTGCTGAGGTTTCTCCTCCAACTTTACTAATAAGTCACACCTTGGTATTGTCAAAGTTTGAGGGTAGAATGGTGTAGGGTTCAGCTTCCCATTGGTCATCCAATTTATGCATCCTCCTTTTCCTCTTTAGGACTTGTTCTCCTGGTGACAAGGGAACTGCGGGTGCATGTTGATTGTAGTGCCTTTCTTGTTTTTGTCTTGCCGGAGCTAGACTCTTTTCCACACACTCTTGTACTCCATGGTACTGTTGCTGCCGCTCTGTATCCCAGTCAGCATCTGGTGATGTCACCTCAGGTGTAAGGACTCCCATATCCAAATCAATAGGCAGCTTGCTAGGCCTCGCTCTCATTAGGTAGGCTGGAGTGCAGTTGGTGGAATTCACAGGAATGTGATTGTAGAGGTCAACCAGATCTGGCAACTTTTCTGGCCACAGATTCCTCTCTTCCAAAGACAAGGTCTTCAGCAGGTCGATCACCACCTGATTCATCTTTTCACACATGCCATTGGTCTGTGGATGGAACGGTGTTGTCCTGATCTTCTTACAACCATACAAGTTATAGAATTCCTGGAACACTTCTGCTTCAAAGGCTGGACCTTGATCTGTAAGCACTCGCTCAGGATATCCGTGTGGTCGACAAAAGTGCTGTCGGAATGCTCTGGCTGCTGTCCTGGCTGTTTGATCCTTGACAGGCACGACTACCAGGAATCTCGTGTAGTGGTCAACGATGGTAAGAGCATAAACGTAGCCTGAACAGCTTGGGACCAGCTTCATATGGTCCAGGGCAACCAACTCAGGTGGTTGTTTGGTTATTATTGGCTGCAAAGGAGCTCGCTGGCTGTTATGGTCTTTTCTGCGCAGGTTGCATTGTCCACACTCCCGGCACCAATTTTCAATGGCTTTCCTCATACCAGCCCAGTAGAATCTCTCCCGGAGCAAGGATTCCAACTTCTTCCATCCGAAGTGTCCAGCTCCATTGTGGTATGCTTCCAAGACCATTGATGCCTCCCTCTTTGGGACTACCACCTGCCAGATCAACTCATGAGTGCGGGCATTGATACTCCTCCGACACAGCTTTCCTTCATAAATGAACAGCCTGCCTCTTTGCTTCCACAACTACTGGGTTTCTTCAGGAGCATCCGACGGGCGTGAGTCAGCTTGTGACAGTAGCTCCTTCACCAGGCAGACTGCGGGGTCGCTATCCTGCGTTTCTGCCCAGTCATGATGAGGCAAGGGATATAGGGTAGCCTCTTTCAAAACAGACCGTCTGTTTCTCACTCCATGGGCACGTTGGGCCGCAATTGGCCGGTGGAAGGCAGGTAGCTCAATTTCTTCAAGGGCCTCAGGGTCTTCTCCTGCATCTGGAAGATTAGGCATCCTGGACAGCGCATCAGCATTGGCATTCTTGTGCCCTGCTCGGTGCTTGATGGTAAATTCATAGTTAGACAGCCGAGCCATCCATCGCTGTTCCAGTGCACCTAGTTTGACAGTTTCCAAGTGAGTCAACGGGTTGTTGTCCGTGAAGATGGTAAACTTGGCTGAAGCTAGGTAATGCTTGAATCGTTCAGTCACAGCCCAGACTATGGCGAGGAACTCCAGTTTGAAGGAACTGTAGTTGTCAGTGTTCCTTTCAGTGGGTCAAAGCTTCCTGCTGGCGTAGGAGATCACTCTTTCTTTGCCATTCTGTACTTGTGACAGTACTGCTCCCAGTCCGACGTTGCTGGCATCAGTATACAACACAAAGGGCTGGTCATAATCTGGGTAGGCCAGAACTTCATCTCCTGTGAGAGCCATCTTCAGACAAGTGAAGGACCTCTCCAGTTCCTCATTCCATTCAAAGGTGGAACTTTTCTGTTTGGCTTTCTTGGACTGCCCCACCAGAAGATTTTGCATAGGGGTGGCTATTTCAGTGAAGCCTTTGATGAACCTTCGGTAGTAGCCTACCAACCCGAGAAATTGGCGTATTTCATGGAGGTTGCTGGGCTTCGGACAGTCCCGGATGACTGTGACTTTGTCAGGATCTGGTGCCACACCTTCTGCACTCACTACATGACCGAGGTACTGTACCCTGGGCTTCAGGAGGTGGCATTTGGAAGGCTTCACTTTCAAGCCAAAATTGGACAAGGCTTCAAACACCTCAGCCAGGTGCTTCAGATGGTCTTCATAAGTTTTGAAGAAAACAATGACATCATCCAGGTACAACAGGACTGTCTCGAAGTTCTCGTGTCCCAGACAGCACTCCATCAGCCGTTGGAATGTCCCAGGAGTGGTGCAGAGCCCGAATGGCATGTAGTTGAACTCGCAGAGTCCCATTGGGGTGGTGAAGGCCGTTTTCTCCTTGTCTGCCTCTGCCACGGGAACCTGCCAATACCCACTAGTGAGATCCAGGGTGGAAAAATAGTTGGCAGTTTTAAGTGCAGCTAATGATTCCTCAATTCTGGCTAATGGGTAGGCATCCTTATGTGTAATGCTGTTAATTTTTCTGTAATCAACACACATTCTCATGGTATTATCCTTTTTCTTTACAAAAACTATGGGAGCTGCCCAGGGGCTACAACTGTCTCTGATCACCCCAGCTTCCTTCATCTCTCTCAACATACCTTTGGCACATTGGTATTGTGTTGGGGGTATAGGCCGGTACCTTTCTTTAATGGGTGGATGATCTCCAATGGGGATATGATGTTGAACCCCTTTTGCCTTCCCAAAATCTAGAGGGTGTTTACTGAATACCCGCTCATACTCCTGGGTCACCCTGTAAACCCCATTCTTTTGGTATGAAGGGGTGGAGTCAGTCCCCACCTGCAGTTGCTGACACCACTCCTCCAGCTGCTTTACAGAGCCATTGTCCTCCACCTGCTCGGATGAGACCAAGGGCTCTGTTGCCTGTATGGCGTTGTTACTGACAGTGAGCAGCTTAGCAACTGTGGCATACCGAGGTATTGTGGCCTCCTCCTCCCCATAATCCAAGAGGCGTACAGGTACTCTCCCTTTGTGAACATCAACTACCCCTCTGGCTGTCAGGACAGTGGGCCGGCTATCAGAGTACACTGGTTCTACCAATGCCTGGTAATCTTTTCCTCTGAGGCCTATGGCTGCCCGACACCAAATCAATATTTCACATCTGGGGGGTATTGCAATGGGGAAAGAATCACTCACTCTGATGCTGCCAATTTCTCCGCCAGAGAGTTCTACCTGCTGTCTTTGCATCAGGGCCTTGATCTTCTTCTGCAGGACTCGTTGTTCACTGGAACCAGCAGTCTCAGCCACCTGTTGCAACAAGACAATAACCTCGGAAAGACAATTTTCAATTACATTTGTACCAAGAGTCATCATGGGATTACCTTCTCGTCGATCAATATCCACAACTGTCAGACCTTGAGATTTTAACTCCACGCTCCCCACTTTAACAGTAATTTCTTTACATCCTACTTGTGGTAAAGACTGACCATTACTGGCAACTACTGTGAGTTCATCACTTGGGCCACGGGTAAGTTCAGAGTCAGCCCAATACCGCTTGTAGAGGATATAGGGCATAGTGGTCACCTGGGAGCCAGTGTCCAGCAAAGCGTTCATGGGGATGCTGTCAATCACCACTGGAAGGATCGGTCTCCCTCCAACATACTTGGCTCGCCAGTTCTTTGGGCCTTGTGGTCTTACTCCTGGGGGTTGGCCCTCTGCCCCAGGGTTGCTCGTTTAAATGACAGAATCTTGCGATGTGGCCTACCTTGTGGCAGTGACGACAGATGGGACGTCCGTCCTGGTCATAGCGATCGTTGTTTCTCCCTCGGAGTGGCGGGGTCCTCTTCTTCCGGAGCCACGGGACATCCTCTGGACTGGAAGCAAGCTGGATCTTCTCCTTGGAGGACACCTGCAGGGACTGCACGGTTTTAGCAAGTGCAGCCATGCCCTTGGTCAACTCCTGGACCTGAAGACGCAGGTCTGCAGATGGATCTTTGTCCAGAGTCTGTGCATCAGCCTCCACAGGGATGGAAGGGAAGGATGTTGCTTCCTGGTGGTATGTGATCGCTGGGCGCCTAGGGGGTGCAGGACGGCTGACAGTTGGTTCCTGCAGTACCCGGATAGCCCGGTCCTTGAAGTCTGCAAAGTCCAGGTCAGGGTTTTGCAGGGCTATGATGCGCAGCTGTGCTCTGTGGGTACTGGATAGGAGTGCTTCAATAAATTGCTCCTTTAGCAGTCCGTCTCCATCTTTCACACTGTCAGGGTCAATCTGCTTGACGGCTCGCAGCGCCTCCTGCAGTTTAAGAGCATAGTCTCTTATATTGTCCTGCGCTTTTTGTTTACATCCAAAGAACCTCATCTTGATTTCAGCTGCAGTGCGGGTGTCAAGGGTGCTTCTTTAGCTTGGCCAAAATCCTTTCAACAGTCTCTTTGTCACTATCCTGCCAGGCTTTTACTTCCCTCTGTGCTGCACCTGTTAGCTGCCCAATAAGGATGTTCACCTTCTGGCTTTCAGACAGAGGATACACCTCAAACAAACTGCACAGTCTCTCTTTAAATTCACTCAGGGTATGTGACTGCCCTGAATACTGACAGCGGCATTATGGGGACCGCTGCGGTGGGCGCTGTTTCTTGCGGTGCCTTGGAGGCAACACTGGCTGCTGGATTCAGCGGCACAATTGGAGCCGCAGCTGCATTGAGCCCTGTATCTTGCGGCGCTGAGGGGTTTGCAGGGGCGTCCGCCACTGCATCGGCGCTTGATTCAGACATTCCCTTCTCCCCCTAGTTAACGTTAGCCAGGGCCTGGGGTTGAGCAGGCTTACTGGCTGCCGCGTTACAGGCTGGATGATCGGGCTGCAGGCCTCCGCCCCTCCCACTTCTCGCGTGCTGTCCTCTTCCCGCGCGGCACTTCACTTCTTTACGCTCTTCGGCAGGCTCCACCCATGACGGCCCGCCTCTTTGGCTTCCCGTGCGCGCCAAGCAGTGGGGTAAAGGCGGCAATTTCACAGTCTATAGCACACAACACAGTCTCTGGCACACAGGACCCGGGGATACCGGGCTCCATAATCCTGTTCGTGATGCCAAAATGGGTCGCCCTCCCAGGGCTGTGGGGAACTCGGTACCGGGCCGGTCTCTCAGAGGGAGGTGTCACAGCAGCGGTGACCCGGTCCGTGGCCCTGGGCACCCATGTAAAAGGGGATTGAGTGATGAAATAAAGTTTATTGATGATTCATGACGCCACCTGTGGTGTTCGGCAAAGGAGACGTTAAGCCGACGCTGCAGACAGATCCTCTGGGACAGATGATGGGGTGCAGCAGTGATGTTATAGCCCTCCACAGGCAGGGCCGTTGGTCCCAGGGCAGTGTAGATAGGTGTTGGGGACGAGGGTGCAGTGTATGGCACAAGGATGCAGCAGTGCCGGAGAGTTTGTAGGAAGAAGGCAAGGACACAATAACAGGGGTGCCCAAACTTTTACATTGCCACTGTAAATAAAAAATAAAACAATTTGTGAAATTGCACTTTTTTGCAATTTCATCTTACTTGTTTTTTTTTTCGTGCTTTTCAAAGCATCACACGATATAATGAATGGTGTCATTCAAAAGTTCAACTTCTTCCGCAAAGAATAAGCCCTCATACGGTTATGTGGCTGGAAAAATAAAAAATATGGCTCTTGGAAAAAGGGGAGAAAAAAAAAAAGGAAAATCACCTGGTCATGAAGGGAATAAATCCACTGAAAACGATAACATAGTTGGTTATATACCCCCATTTACTCCAGCACAATAATTATTGGGTCTGAATTTGCTGAAAGAACTCATGAATAATGAGACAGACAGCATAAAAGTAACAAAAGTAAGCCTCAAACAGAGAACTTCATGGAACTCTGAAGAAGCCGTCCCATGAATAGTTTTGTTCATTAAATTTGTGTATATGTAACACCCCTTTAAGCCGCCTCCATGAACAGGGTGTCTGGTAGTTCTCATCTCAATATGACGCTTTGCCTCCACCCGAATCTTGCTGTGAGCTGCAGTGGGTCTTCTTCTGCCAGTGGTTGACTCAAGAATTCCATGTCCACACTCCATATGCACTCATAAGAAATGAGATTGAGGTCATCAAGGCAATGCAACTAAGCAAAATCAGTTTCTGTACACCAGTCTCTCCCAACAGGGGTTACATAAATATATATGAATGTAGTGTCTGTGAGCATACTAACATACTCACCTACCTCTGCTCTCTCCAGTTTCCAGCGCTGTTCCTCATCCCAGTGACGTCACCGCAATTCAGAATCTCTGACTTACTTTACACTCTATGTATGAGCCAGAAGTTTGTTTTACAGTGTAAGCCTATGGAGCCTTATTCTGAGCCTTGTCACGACACTCCATTGACTTAAATTGTAAAATCTACTTCCAGGTTAGGCAGAACGCAGTCTCTGAGAAGAGCAGAAGTAAGGCACTGGGTCCCAGAGAGAGGGCAATAGGTGAGTATATTAACATGCACTACACTACATACAGATTTACACACATTTAGGCTGAGTTCACACGTGGCTTTTTTTCGCGTTTCCGCGGCAGTTTTAACCGCGCGATTTTGCAGCAAAAACGCGAAAAATAAGCATCCCATGCATTCCTATGGGATTCCGCAATGCTGTGCTAATGCTGCGGTTTTTACCGCGGCGGAATCGCTTCGCGGTAAAAAACGCAGCATGCTCATTATTTTGCGGAATCGCGGCGATCCCGCACCCATAGGAATGCATTGTTCTGCTTATTTCCCGCATGTGGCTGTGCACACCATGCGGAAAGTAAGCAGAACAATTGCGGATGTTACCCACGGTCCGGAGGAGAGGAGACTGTCCTCCGGGCTTTGGGTAACATATCCCTGTAAAAAATAGAATTATAAAATAAAAAATATTGTTGTTCTCACCCTCCGACGTCCCGCGCAGCCTTCCCGCCTCTCTCCACGCTCCCGTTCCCAGTAATCCTTTGCGAAAATGCCCGCGATGGCGTCCGATCTCGCGGGATCGCGAAGTCTCGCGGTCATTCGCGCGACGTCATTGCGAATTACCGCGAGACGTCGCGATCCCGCGAGAACGGACGTCATCACGGGCATTTTTGCAAAGGATTACTGGGAACGCCTGCGCGGGACGTCGGAAGGTAAGAATAACAGTATTTTTTATTTTTTTTTTTACATTCTATCTTTTACTACTGATGCCGCATAGGCGGCCTCAGTAGTAAAAAAGTTGGTCACACTTGTCAAACACTGTTTGACGAGTGTGACCAACCTGTCAATCAGTTCTCCAAGCGATGCTACAGATCGCTTGGAGAACGCTAGCATTTTGCAAGCTAATTACGCTTGCAAAATGCTAGTTTTTCCGCGGGAAAATCGCGGGAATTTAAAATGCGATTTTTCCCGCAGACTGGGATTCCGGAATTCTCGCGGTAATTTCCGCGAGAGTTCCGGTACGTGTGCACTTAGCCTCAATGAAACAAATATTCATGGGAGGGCCTCCTTAATCTTACTCAAGCAGTAAAATAATTCTGAGGATGAAAACCTATGGATATAGAACATGACTTACTAGTTTAAGTCATATATGAGAAGCAAGAAAGCTAAGGATAAGTATTAAAGGACATTATGTCTCTAAAGAATGTTAAGGGAATTTTTCCTATTAAAAAGAACTGGGTCATTCTTCAGTTCATATTGTGCACAAGAGACCACACAGGATTCGTTTTAATAAAAAACGTTTGTATTAAACGTGTTTGTATTAAAAGTTTTATACTTGCGAATATGCAAAGCATTAGAGGTGCATTGCTTAAAAGGGTTGTCAATGTTTGGGGTTCAAATCTGCAATCACTCTATATGACCTCAGACTTGTGAATCCTAACAGTGCATAAAGATAGGGGACACGGGACGCATGCAGCGTCATGCGTCCGTAGGCGGAGCTACTGGCGGAGGCGCGGCAGGGGGCGGGGCTTAGCGGCGGCCGTGCACGGCCTGACGCTGCGGCTGTAAACGCTAATGTGAAACTAGCCTTAGTAATTCCCCAAAAATGCAATTCATACAAAAATCCCAATGGAACCATTCACTATAATGAGGCAGAGGAGACACTTAGGCTATATACCCATGTTGCAGAAATGCTGCGGAAATTTCAGCAACATTTCCGCACTCCCGCTGAGGGTAAAACACATGCGAAATCGCATGCGTTTTTCCTGCAGAAAACAAGCGCTTTGCAAGCGTTTTTCGCTTGTGGAATGCTTTCGCTTTTCAAGCGATTAGCATCGCTTGGAAATAGGATGTGAAAATAATATAAATAAAGAATATTATTCTCACCTTCCGACGGCCCCCGATCTGCTCTGCGGCGCTCCCGGCATCTTCCGGTCCCAGTAATGCTTTGTGTGAAGGACCTGAGATGACGTCACGCTCGCGAGAGCACGACGTTATCAGCAGTCAATCGCGCAAAGCATTACTGGGACCGGAAGATGGCGGGAGCGTGGTGAGAGGCAGGAAGAACTCCGGGGGCGGCCGGAGGGTGAGTATATCACTATTTTTTTTATTCTATTTTTTACAGGATTATGGTACCCAGGGCCTGGAGGACAGTCTCCTCGCCTCCAGGCTCTGGGTACCATCCGCTCATGAAGTGCTCACTTTACGCATGGTGGGATAGCCACATGCATCAAGTAAGCATTTCAATGCAATCCTATGGCGGCGGAATTGCCGCGATTCCGCAAAAAGAATGGGCATGCTGCGGATTTTTCCGCTATGCGATTCCGCAGTGGAAAAATCCACAGCATTAGGCTAGTTTCACACTAGCGTTTATGAGCGCAGTGATGGCCTGCGCACGGCCGCCGCTAAGCCCCGCCCCTGCCGCGCCTCCGCCGGTAGCTCCGCCCACCGGCACATGATGCTGCATGCGCCCTGCGTCCCCTATCTTTATCACTGGGGCGCAGGCCGTGCGCAGTATGCGTTTGGCGGCGCATGCACCTTTTTGATGGTGCGCCGACGCAACCAAACGCATACTGCGCACGGCCTGCGCCCCCAGTGATAAAGATAGGGGACGCAGGGCGCATGCAGCGTCATGCGCCGGTGGGCGGAGCTACCGGCGGAGGTGCGGCAGGGGGCGGGGCTTAGCGGCGGCCGTGCGCAGGCCGTCGCTGCGCTCATAAACGCTAGTGTGAAACTAGCCTTAGCACAGCATTGCGGAATCCCATAGGATTGTATGGGATGTGTTTTCTTTGAGTTTTCGCTGCTATTCCGCAGCCCAAAAATGCCGCAAAAACGCAAAAAAACACAACGTGTGCACACAGCCTTAGGAGTACGATTGCTCTGGTGGTTTCCATCTTTTTAGGCATTCACAGAACTGTCCAAACTTGTGCACTAAAAAGTCACCTAAGATAACATGGCACCATCACATGCATATACTCATAAGTGAGTTGTTCCTTCTGGGTTTTCTCTGAATTGCCGTTTGAGTGATTTAGGCCGGGGTCACACTAACCGACGCAAAATACGGTCCATAGTTTACAGGCGCAATACGGATGAATGACCCCTAAATAGTGCTCCGTATGTCATCCGTAAGCAAGGTGTGGTCGCGTATTTTGCATAAAAACAAACCATTTCATTTCATGGTTTTTTTTTTGTATGTCTTTCATTAGTAATTAGATGAGGGTTGATGTGTAAAATTTGGGAGGTGTAGGTGTTAATTTAAGGGGTTAATTCGTTGTAAAAAAATGTGTGGGCTCCCGCGGTAATTTGTCAATGCCTAAGTGTCTCCATCTGCCTCATTATAGTGAATGGTTCCATTGGGATGTTTGTATGAATTGCATTTTTGGGGATTTACTTACTTAGCTATTCTGCTATGAAGAACTCTGTGACATATAAATATATATATTTGTGTCTCAATGACGTGTGTGTGTGTGTGTGTGTGTGTGTGTGTATATATATGTATTCTATGTGTATATATCTATTTTTTCGTTTATTTATTAAACCTGTCAGTGTGAGTTTACTGTATAGCGCACTGAATTGCCGGCTTTTCTAAATGACACCGGGTGCGTATTTCTCGCAAGTCACATGTGTGGTCCGTGTGTAATCCGTATTTTTTGCGCACCCATAGACTTGTATTGGCGTACTACGGAAGTAGTACGCTGACAATCGCAGCATGCAGCGATTGGCACGGATCGTAGAATACGCCCGAGAAATATACGGCTGATGGGAGCAAACCCATAGAGAATCATTTGTCCGTGTGTAAGGCTAATTTCACACTTGCTTTTTTTTTGCAGCGCGTTTTTCCCGCAAAAAAACGCATACAAACGCATACAAATGCTGCGTTTTTTTCAAGCATTTTTATGAGCATGCATGAAAAAAACGCAGCGTTTTTATGCGTTTGTATGCGTTTTTAGTGCGTTTTTACCGCGTTTGCGTTTTTTTCCAACATTAGGTGGCCCCTCACACTAACCCAAACCATGACTTTACTAACCCTGACCCTGACCCTGACCCTAACCCTAACCCTTAACCAAACCATACTAACCCTGACCCTGACCCTAACCCTAACCCTTAACCAAACCATACTAACCCTGACCCTGACCCTAACCCTAACCCTTAACCAAACCATACTAACCCTAACCCTAACCCTAGCTAACCCTAACCCTAAACCCCCTTAACTAACCCTAACTCTAACCCAAACCCCTAAATTCCATTGTCCAACTAATGGTAAAAAAAAAAAAATAACGCATGCGCAAAAAAACGCATACATAAGCATGCCAATGCGCACATATGCGCACCCATAGACTTATAATGGGTGTCTTGCTGTAAAAAAATGCATTGCGTGCGCATGCGTTTTTTTGAGACAAGTCTGACGCCCAAAAAATGCAACAGGATGCATTTTGTGCGCCCGAGCGCATACCGCAAAAAAGCGCATGCGCGGAAAAACGCATACAAACGCATGTGTATGCGCACATAAGCGCATCCCATGCAAAGTATAGGGAAAAAAACACATGCGTTTTTTAGCGCCAAAATCCCGCGAAAAAAAACCGCAAGTGTGAAACCAGCCTAATGCGTGCTTTTAACGCCTCTCACTCGTCCATATTCCTCTCTAGTGTGACCCCGGCCTTACACGGAAAACCCAACGTTAGCGCTCAGCAGAGAATGCAGGATAAATGTGAGCCGACCATTATTTTGATTTTTTGGCAGGTAGAAAGAACATATAGACAGTACTACAAGAACAGTTCTTATTTTTAATTTTGCTCTGTTCACCGTGTGCTATCAGTGAAAAGATGGATTTATTCTTCGGATCGGTTCGATTACAGCAAAAGCAGACTTATATAGGTTTTTTATGTTTTGCTGCTATCACACAATAAAAACGCCTTTTTATTAAAAAAAAAAAAAATTATTTCATCAACATATTCTCAGAGCTGTAGCTTTTTTTTATTGTTTGGTGAACAGAGCTGTTTGAGGGCTTATTTTTTGCCAGACGAGTTGGAGATTTATTTTATACCATTTTGGGGCACATAACATTTTTTGATAGTTTTTTATTCCGATTTTTCAGACACAGAATGAACAAAAAACAGCAACTTACTAATTGCTTTTATCATTTTTTTTTTTGCGCCGTTCAACGTGCAGTAAAAGTGATAAGACCGATTTGTTCGTCGGGTCAGTGATTACAATGATATTAGATTTATATTTGTTTTGCACTTTGCTGATTTTATACACTAAAAAGAATATTTTACAAAAATGAATTTTTTTCCTCCACCATATTCTGAAAGCTATAATTTTTTAAAAATTTTTCCTGAATGAACCATATTAACCCCTTTTCAACATCGGGCGTAATAGTATGCCGATGTCAGACACCTTCCCTTTGATATGGGCTCCAGCGGTGAGTAGCAAGTGAGTACTTCTGCTACATACAGGCGATCTGATCATCACCTGTATGTAGCAGTGCCAATCGGGTTATGGCAGCTTCTAGTCTCCCATGGAGACTATTGAAGCATGCCAAAAGTAAAAAATAAAAAAAAGAATGTTTTTAACCCATTCACCCCCAAGGGTGGTTTGCACGTTCATGACCGGGCCAATTTTTACAATTCTGACCACTGTACATTTATGAGGTCATAACTCTGGAACGCTTCCATGGATCCCGGTAATTCTGACATTGTTTTCTCGTGACATATTGTACTTCATGTTAGTGGTAAAATTTCATTCAAATAACTTGCGTTTATTTGTGAAAAAAACGGAAATTTGGCAAAAATTTAGAAAATTTCGCAATTTTCCAACTTTGAATTTTTATGCCCTTAAATCACAGAGATACGGCACACAAAAAACTTGATAACTAACATTTCCCACATGTTTACTTTACATCAGCACAATCTTGGAACCAAAATTTTTTTTTGTTAGGAAGTTATAAGGGTTAAAAGTTGACCAGCGATTTCTCATTTTTACAACACCATTTTATTTTTAGGACCACATCACATTTGAAGCCACTTTGAGGGGTCTATATGATAGAAAATACCCAAAAGTGACACCATTCTAAAAACTGCACCCCTTAAGGTGCTCAAAACCACATTCAAGAAGTTTATTAACCCTTTAGGTGCGTCACAGGAATTTTTTTGAATATTTAAAAAAAAATGAACATCTAACTTTTTTTCACAAAAAAAATACTACAGGTTCAATTTTTTTTTATTTTACCAAGGGTAACAGGAGAAATTGGACTGCAAAAGTTATTGTGCAATTTGTCCTGAGTACGCTGATACCTGATTTGTGGGGGGGAACGACTGTTTCGGCGCATGGCAGAGCTCAGAATGGAAGGAGCGCCGTTTGACTTTTTCAATGCAAAATTGGCTGGAATTCAGATCGGACGCCATGTCACGTTTGGAGAGTCCCTGATGTACCTAAACAGTGGAAACCCCCTACAAGTGACCCCATTTTGGAAACTAGACCCCCCAATGAACTTATCTAGATATGTGGTGAGAACTTTGAACCCATAAGGGCTTTACCGAAGCTTATAACGTACAGCGGTACAATTAAAAAATCATATTTTTTCCACAAAAATGATCTTTTCACCCCAATTTTTATTTTCCCAAGGGTAACAGGACCCAAAAAGTTATTGTGCAATTTGTCCTGAGTATGCTGATACCCCACATGTGGGGGAAAACCACTATTTGGGCGCATGGCAGAGCTCGGAAGGGAAGCAGCGCCATTTGACGTTTTTGGCTGGAATTGAGATCGGACACCATGTCGCGATTGTAAAACCCCTGATGTACCTAAACAGTGGAAACCCCCCACAAATGACACCATTTTGTAAACTAGACCCCCCAAGGAACTTATCTAGATGTGTGGTGAGCACTTTGAACCCCCCAGTGCTTCACAGAAGTTTATAACGCCCGGGCGTGAAAATAAAAAATTCGTATTTTTTCCACAAACATGATCTTTTAGTCACCATTTTTTTTATTTTCCTAAGGGTAACAGGAGAAATTGGACCCCAAAAGTTGTTGTCCAATTTGTCCTGAGTATGCTGATACCCCATATGTGGGAGAAAACTACTGTATGGGCACACGTCGGGGATCGGAAGGGAAGTAGTGATGTTTTGGAATGCAGACATTGATGGAATGGTCTGCGGGTGTCATGTTGCCTTTGGAGAGCCCCTAATGTACCTAAACAGTGGAAACCCCCACAAATGACCCCATTTTGAAAACTAGACCCCCTAAGGAACTTATCTAGATGTGAGGTGAGCACTTTGAACCACCAAGGGCTTCACAGAAGTTTATAATGCCAGGGCATGAAAATAAAAAAATCGTATTTTTTCCACAAACATGATCAATTATTCCCCAACTTTTTTATTTTCCCAAGGGTAACAGGAGAAATTGAACCCCAAAAGTTGTTGTCCAATTTGTCCTGAGTATGCTGATGCCCCATATGTGGGAGAAAACTACTGTATGGACACACGTCAGGGCTCGGAAGGGAAGTAGTGACGTTTTGGAATGCAGACTTTGATGGAATGGTCTGCGGGTGTCATGTTGCCTTTGGAGAGACCCTAATGTACCTAAACAGTGGAACCCCCCCACAAATGACCCCATTTTGGAAACTAGACCCCCTAAGGAACTTATCTAGAAGTGTGGTGAGTAGTGTTGAGCGATACCGTCCGATACTTAAAAGTATAGGATCGGAATGGATCGGCCGATCTAAAAAAAATATCGGGTATCGCCGATTCCGATACCGGAAGTCCCATTCAAGTCTATGGGACTTCCGGTATCGGAATAAGAAAAACCCTATTTTTGCCTTGTACAGCCTCTCTGGGGTCTGTACGGGTCTTTCGGGGGGGCTGTGCCGGCCTGCCGGGGGGTCTGTGCAGGCTCCGGTGGTCTGTGCCGGCCTGCCGGGGGGCTGTGCCGGCCTGCCGGTGGTCTGTGCAGGCTCCGGTGGTCTGTGCCGGCCTGCCGGGGGGCTGTGCCGGCCTGCCGGTGGTCTGTGCAGGCTCCGGGGGTCTGTGCCGGCCTGCCGGGGAGCTGTGCCGGCCTGCCGGTGGTCTGTGCAGGCTCCCGGGGGTCTGTGCAGGCATTGTCCGATGGGACTACAAGTCCCATCAGGCGATGCCTGCTACCATGACAGTGATTGAGACATTAGCCAATGATGGGACAGTAGTAGTCCCATCATCCGGCTAATGTGTTGAATGTAAAAAAAATAAATAAATTACATGCTACATACATACAACATGCATACTACATATATACTACATGTAACATACATACTACATATATACTACATGCAACATACATGCTACATACTACATACATGCTACATACATACTACATACATAATACATATATACTACATGCAACATACATACAACATATATACTACATGCATGCAACATGCATACTACATATATACTATATATACTACATGTAACATACATACTACATATATACTACATGCTACATACATGCTACATACATGCAACATACATACTACATACATGCTACATACTACATGCATACTACATACATGCTACATACACACTACATACATACACTACATGCATGCAACATACATACTACATATATACCACATGCATGCAACATGCATACTACATATATACTGCATATATACTACATGCATACTACATATATACCACATACATGCTACATACATACAACATGCATACTACATATATACTACATGTAACATGCATACTACATACATGCTACATACTACATACATGCTACATACATGCTACATATATACTACATACATGCTACATATATACTACATACATAATACATATATACTACATGCAACATACATACAACATATATACTACATGCATGCAACATGCATACTACATATATACTATATATACTACATGTAACATACATGCTACATATATACTACATGCTACATACATGCAACATACGCACTACATGCTACATACATGCTACATACTACATGCATGCTACATACATACTACATACATACACTACATGCATGCAACATACATATATACTACATACAATACATACATATAGACATACAGTACATATAACATAGAGTACATACTCACCGTCACTTGTCACTTTGATCCCCGAAGCCATTGTCACCTGAGGAATAAATATCAAAATAAAAAAACACCAATATACTTACCCCGATCCGCAGAAGTCCACGAGGGTCCCACGTCCATCTTGCGTGGAGAACAGCAGCATCAACTGATGCTACCGTTCTCTACCAGCTCCAGGAATACAATGATGGAAGGTAGGTATCCTTCCGCACTGTATTCCTCCACCACTGTAAAAAAAAAAGTCCCTAGTCTCACTTTATGCCATTGCTCCACCACTGTATTCCTCCACCACTTTAAAAAAAAAAAAAAAAAAAAGTCCCTAGTCTCACTTTATGCCATTGCGCATAAAGTGAGACTAGGGACTTTTTTTTTACAGTGGTGGAGGAATACAGTGCGGAAGGATACCTACCTTCCGTCATTGTATTCCTGGAGCTGGTAGAGAACGGTAGCATCAGCTGATGCTGCTGTTCTCCACGCAAGATGGACGTGGGACCCTCGTGGACTTCTGCGGATCGGGGTAAGTATATTGGTGTTTTTTTATTTTGATATTTATTCCTCAGGCGACAATGGCTTCGGGGATCAAAGTGACAAGTGACGGTGAGTATGTACTCTATGTTATATGTACTGTATGTCTATATGTATGTATTGTATGTAGTATATGTATGTTGCATACATGTAGTGTATGTATGTAGTATGTATGTAGTATATATGTAGTATGCATGTTGCATGCATGTGGTATATATGTAGTATGTATGTTGCATGCATGTAGTGTATGTATGTAGCATGTATGTAGTATGCATGTAGTATGTAGCATGTATGTTGCATGTATGTAGCATGTAGTGTGTATGTTGCATGTAGTATATATGTAGTATGTATGTTACATGTAGTATATATAGTATATATGTAGTATGCATGTTGCATGCATGTTGTATGTATGTTGCATGCATGTAGTATATATGTATTATGTATGTAGTATATATGTAGCATGTATGTAGTATATATGTAGTATGTATGTTACATGTAGTATATATGTAGTTTGCATGTTGTATGTATGTAGCATGTATATAGCATGTAAAAAATTTTTTTTTTACATTCAACACATTAGCCGGATGATGGGACTACTACTGTCCCATCATTGGCTAATGTGTCAATCACTGTCATGGTAGCAGGCATCGCCCGATGGGACTTGTAGTCCCATCGGACGATGCCTGCACAGACCCCCGGAGCCTGCACAGACCACCGGCAGGCCGGCACAGCCCCCCGGCAGGCCGGCACAGACCACCGGAGCCTGCACAGACCACCGGACAGTCGGCACAGACCCCCCGAAGGCCCGAACTGACGGCGCATCATGATGCGCACAGACAGCGCATCATTATGACGTCATTTCGGCAGCCAATCAGAGCCACAAAAGTGGCTCATTGCATTTTGGACTTCCGATTCCAGTATCCGATACGAAAAAAGTATCGGTACTCGGTATCGGAATTCCGATACGGCAAATATCGGCCGATACCCGATACTTGCGGTATCGGAAAGCTCAACACTAGTGGTGAGCACTTTGAACCCCCAAGGGCTTCACAGAAGTTTATAATGCCCGGGTATGAAAATAAAAAAAATAGTATTTTTTCCACAAACATGATCAATTAGTCCCCAATTTTTTCATTTTCCCAAGGGTAACAGGAGAAATTGGACCGCAAAAGTTGTTGTCCAATTTGTCATGAGTACGCTGACACCCCATATGTGGGAGAAAACTACTGTATGGACACACGTCGGGGCTCGGAAGGGAAGCAGTGCCATTTTGGAATGCAGACTTTGATGGAATGGTCTGCGGGTGTCATGTGCGTTTGGAGAGCCCCTGATGTACCTAAACTATTGAAACTCCCCACAAGTGACCCCATTTTGGACACTAGACCCCCCCACGGAACTTATCTAGATGTGTGGTGAGCACTTTGAACCCCCAAGTGCTTCACAGAAGTTTATAACGCTCGGACGTGAAAATAAAAAAATCATTTTTTTCCACAAAAATGATATTTTTGCCCCCAATTTTTTATTTTCCTAAGGGTAACAGGAGAAATTGGACCCCAAAAATTGTTTTCAATTTGTCCTGAGTAGGCTGACACCCTACATGTGGGGGTAAAACACTATTTGGGCGCATGGCAGAGCTTGGAAGGGAAGGAGCACCATATGACTTTTTCAACTCAAAATTGGCTGGAATTGAGATCAGACGCAATGTTGCATTTGGAGAGCCCCTGATGTGCCCAAACAGTGGAAACCCCCAATTCTAACTCTAGCCCTAGCCCTAGCCCTAGCCCTAACCCTAGCCCTAACCCTAACCCTAGCCCTAACCCTAACCCTAGCCCTAACCCTAACCCTAGCCCTAGCCCTAACCCTAGCCCTAACCCTAGCCCTAGCCCTAGCCCTAGCCCTAGCCCTAACCCTAGCCCTAACCCTAATGGAAAAATGGAAATAAATACATTTTTTTAATTTTATTATTTTTCCCTAACTAAGGGGGTGATAACGGGGGGTTTGATTTACTATTTATGGCGGTTTTTATTTTTGGCAGCGGTCGCATGCTAAAAGACGCTTTTTATTGTAAAAATAGTTTTTGCATCACCACATATTGAGAGCTATAATTTTTCCGTATTTTGACCCACCGAGTCACGTGAGGTCTTATTTTTTGCGGGACGAGTTGACGTTTTTATTGGTACCATTTTCGGGCACGTGACATTTTTTGATCGCTTTTTATTCCGATTTTTGGGACGCAGAATGAAGAAAAACCAGCGTTTCATGAATTTCTTTTGGGGGGGTGCGTTTACACTGTTCCGCGTGCGGTAAAATTGATAAAGCGGTTTTATTCTTCGGGTCAGTACGGTTACAGCGATACCTCATTTAGGTCGTTTTTTTATGTTTTGTCGGTTTTATGCAATGAAAACTATTTTAGATAAAAAATAATTATTTTTGCATCGCTTTATTCTGCGAGCTATAACTTTTTTACTTTTTCGCTGATGATGCTGTGTGGCAGGTCGTTTTTTTGTGGGACAAGATGACGTTTTCAGCGGTACCATGGATATTTATATGCGTCTTTTTGATCGCGCGTTATTACACTTTTTGTTTGGCGATATGATAATAAATCATTATTTTTTGCTTCGTTTTTTATTTTTATTTTTTAAGGGGTTCGCTAAAGGGGTTAACTAATGGGACAGTTTTATAGGGCGGGTCGTTACGGACGCGGCGATACCTAATATGTGTACTTTTATTGTTTTGGGGTTTTTTTATTTTCAAAAAATGAATTTATTGGGGAATATTTTTTTTTTTTTTACTAATTTATTTGGCGATTTTTTTTACATTATTTTTACACATTTTTTTTTATTTTTTTTTACTTTATTGCATAGTCCCAGGTGGGACATCACTGTCCTGTGACAGATCACTGATCTGTCACATCACAGATCACTGTGACAGATCAGCAATCTGTCAGGCATTGAAGAAGACTTCCTCTTGCCTGCGCTTTGCAGGCACTGAGGAAGCCAGCTTCCTGCAGGCCCCCGAAGGCCCCCGTCGCCATCTTGGATTCGGGGGCCTGGAGGAAAGGAGCCCCCCGCAGCAGCGCTGCACATTGCGCTGCCGTGGGGGCTCAGGGAAGCACGGAGGGAGCCCCCTCCCTGCCGATGCTTCCCTTTAACTCCCGGTACACCGCGATCGTGTTTGATCGCGGTGTGCAAGGGGTTAACGTGTCGGGGGCGTTCCGTGACTGCCCCTGACACATTGTGCCGGGTGTCAGCTGTGATAATCAGCTGACACCCGGCCGCGATCAGCGGCGCTCACCACGTGGGCGCCGCTGATCGCGGTAGACGTACTATCCCGTCCATGGGCATAGGGGCCCAGGTCCCATGGACGGGATAGTACGTCGGATGTCAGGAAGGGGTTAAATTAGAAAAAGTAAAAAAAATAAATGTTCAAATCACCCCCCCTTTTTCCCTATTCAAAATAAAACATGTGCTCTTAGTCAATCTTTTGCAAAGAATTTTAGCCATTACAGGACAATATCTAATATATATGGTTTAATTCTATCATCTATTGTATTTGTGTACTTTGCTGCCATCTACTGGCCGTTGTTATATTATGTTCATGTATTATCAACGATTTAGATGAAGGAACTGAGGGTAAACTGATTAAATTTGCTGATGACACAAAGCTAGGAGGGATAGCTAATACTGGAGAAGAGAGAGAGAGGATTCAAAAAGATATAAATAAACTGGAGAAGTGGGCAGCAACTAACAGAATGGTTTTTAACAGGGAAAAATGCAAAGTACTACATCTGGGCAATAAAAATGAAAAAAGCATATAGAGAATGGGAGGAATAGGGCTAAGCAACAGCACATGTGAAAAAGACTTGGGTATACTAATAGATCACAGACTGAATATGAGTCAACAGTGTGATGCAGTAGCAAAAAAGGCAAATGCAATTCTAGGATGTATTAACAGAAGCATACAGTCTAGATCACGCGAAGTCATTATTTCCCTCTACTCCTCTTTGGTCAGACCTCATCTGGAATACTGTGTCCAGTTTTGGGCGCCACATTTTAAAAAAGACATCAACAAACTGGAGCATGTTCAGAGAAGAGCGACCAGAATGGTGACCGGTCTGCAAACCCTGTCTTATGAGGAAAAGTTGCATGATTTGGGAATGTTTAGCTTGCAAAAGAGAAGACTGAGAGGAGACTTAATAGCTGTCTACAAATATCTCAAGGATATTTTTTTTAGAAAAAAACTTTTTGACAGAGTGATCAATGAGTGGAACATGCTGCCATGACAAGTGGTGAGTTCTCCTTCAATGGAAGTCTTCAAACAGAGGCTGGACAGACATCTGTCTGGGATGATTTAGCGAATCCTGCTTTGAGCAGGGGGTTGGACCAGATGGCCCAGGAGGTCCTTTCCAACTCTACCATTCTATGATTCTAGGATTCTATTATTACTGTGCTTTACCCATAATACCTTTCTTTCTGCAACTCCTCCTATCTGTATCTCACTTCCTTCTTCTTTGTCAGTGCCATCTTGGACAACACATGCTTCAGGACTGGAGAAAGGATTCTCTTTTTAGCTCTAACTTCATGGTTCTAATACCAGTACTATCTTCTACCTCATCTTCATCCCTTCATCTTCCCTGACATATCACCTCATCTCATCAAGGTACTGTAAATAAAACCTGTTGAATTCATCAATGCATCATCCTTCCGTACTAATCACGTGCAGCTCAACAGGAACTCAGGCGCAAGTTAGCGAGTAACGCTACCTGTCATTGCTTATACAGAGAACTGTGTTCACATCCCTCAGACACATCTCACCCACGTACATTGGTGGCAGAATAAAACAATAAAAAAAAAAATCACACATACACATATTTGGTATCGACGCATTCAGAATTCCCCTAGCTATAAAAAAAGATGAACCTGATCGATAAACGGCGTAGCAAGAAAAAAAGTCAAAACGCCAGAATTACTTTTTTTCATCTCCATGACATTGCATTACAATGCAATAACGGGCGATCAAAAGATCATATCTGTACCAAAATGATATCATTAAAAATGTCAGTCCGGCATGCAAAAAATAAGCCCTCACCCGACCCGATATCACAAAAAGCGGAGACACTATGTGTATTGGAAAACGGTGCAATTTTTTTTTTTGTTTTAACGAAGTTTGGAATTCTTTATCATCATAAATCCATGTGACACGTTCATTCCAGCTTTCAATGCTGGATTGAACGTGTCGCATGGATTTGTCTTTTTACATCAATTAAGGAATTTGCTCCTAAGACCTTGTGGGGGCACCACAACACATTAGGAGACTCCAATCATAGGACAATAAAACATCCAGACTCCTTATCTATGAATTGGTCCAATATTTATGTTTCTCCCTCTCCCATAATGATAGTTCTGCTTCACGTCACTTGTCTTATCTATTGCATGGTTCCCTAACTCCGGTCCTCAAGGCCCACCAACAGGTCATGTTTTCAGGATTTCCCTTGTATTGTACAGGTGATGCAATTATCACCTGGGCAATACTAAGGAAATCCTGAAAACCTGACCTGTTGGTGGGCCTTGAGGACTGGAGTTGGGGAACCCTGATCTATTGCGCTATTTCTGTGCTGTTTTGTATATAAATATGTGATTCTTCAGATTTTGTATTAGTAGCCTGATGAAGAGACCTGAGTAGTCTTGAAAGCTTGCAATTTACCATCTTTTCAGTTAGCCATTAAAAGGTATCAACAACTGAGGACTCTCAATTCTGAATATGTTTCTAGACATGTTTTAGTTATTTGAATTGATGATAAGTTAGCACTAAATAAATATCAGAAAATTGACTTAGCAAAATATTCTGCATCTTTATATTTGCAAAAATAATAATGTTTACAAGTACTAAAACGTTTATGAATTAATTATTGCAGCAGTGTAGGGATGTGGACTGTCACCCTGTTCCCAGGGCCGCCATCAGGGCATGACAGCCCCTACTGCTGTATGGGGCCCAGTGAACAGCAGTACAGAAGGGGGCCCCGCTCCTGTGCTTCCAGTCATCGGACCCTAAGTGCTGTGTGTCATCGGGTGCCGGGCGGGCCCCAAGTGTGCACTGCAACCGGGCCTACAGCGCACACATCAGCAGAGCCACCACAGCGGCCGACATCGGAAAGCTGCAGAAGTGATGAAGGACATGTGATAACGCCATCATTATCACAGGCCTTCAGCATTGATCAGCTCCACCCCCTGAACACATAACGATGACGTCACCACGGGTCCTTTCAGCTCACGCAGCAGCTCTATCTTCATCGCAGGAGCGCGGTCAGGTAGGAAGAAAGTTTTTATTTTATTATTGAAAGGGGCAGAATGGAGACACACAGAGGCAGAATGGAGACTTGGTGGCAGGATTGGAGACACACAGGGGCAAACATGTAGACATGGGGGTAGAATAGAAGACATGGGGGTAGAATAGAAGACATGGGGGCAGAATGCAGACATGGGGGCAGAATGCAGACATGGGGGCAGAATGCAGACATGGGGGCAGAATGCAGACATGGGGGCAGAATGCGAGCCGTGGGGGCAGAATGCGAGCCGTGGGGGCAGAATGCGAGCCGTGGGGGCAGAATGCGAGCCGTGGGGGCAGAATGCGAGCCGTGGGGGCAGAATGCAAGACATGGGGGCAGAATGCAAGACATGGGGGCAGAATGTGACAGTAAGAAACAGGAGGGGGCAGAATGTGAGACATGGGGGCAGAATGCAAGATATGGGGGCAGAATGTGTCCGTGAGACACAGGAGGGGGCAGAATGTGACAGTGAGAGACAGAAGGGGGCAGAATGCGAGACACGGGGGCAGAATGTGACTCACAGGAGGGGCAGAATGTGACCGTGAGACACAGGAGGGGGCAGAATGTGACAGTGAGACAGGAGGGGGCAGAATGTGAGGCACGGGGGCAGAATGTGACAGTGAGACACAGGAAGGGGCAGAATGTGAGGCACGGTGGCAGAATGTGACAGTGAGACACAGGAGGGGGCAGAATGTGAGGCACATGGGCAGAATGTGACAGTGAGACACAGGAGGGGGCAGAATGTGAGGCACGAGGGCAGAATGTGACAGTGAGACACAGGAGGGGGCAGAATGTGAGACACAGGGGGCAGGAAGGGAGACATGGTGCAGGATCAAGGGGCAGGATGGATACGATGTAGACAGATGGGGCAGGATCGGGAGATCATATGGGGGCAGAATGGATACGCATGAGGGCAGGATGAGAGAAAATATGGCTGGAGCCAGGAATGAGACACAGGGGTCAGGATAAGGGATATTATTACCATAGGAGCTAATTAAGGGATATTATTACTGCAGTGATGTATTTATTTTATTTTTTTGAGGATACCGTTAAATGGAGGGAGGTTCTGTTACTGTGCAGAGGGATACTATGTCGCCTTTTTTTCTTCATCTGGTGTAGTGTAGAAGTTGGGAAAAAATTAAGTCATGTGTTCTGCAAGTGGAGCTCTAGATAACTGTGTTATTTCCTGCAGAGACGAGTCCTGGCTGGAAGACGTGATGGCGGTCTGTGCTGGATGAAAGATGAAAAGCAAAGATGAAGGACTTTACCTAGATACGTTACTGGTGAGTCAGTGTGTTACATGTACAATGACACTATACACAGAGTGCCTTTGTACAATGTCACCAGTGATCACTGTATTACCTGTACACTGACACTATATACAGAGGTCCTGTGCATAATGTCACCGGTGATCACTGTGTTACCTGTACACAGACAATACATACTAAGTACAGATCTCCTGTGTATAATGGCACTTATGGTGATAGTATTATGGTTTTTTTTATTAATAATCAGTATTGTAGTATCTAGTCACCATGTGCTGGTAATATGTGGTCTGGGCATGGTGCGGTGGTATTTGTCCCTTGTATGTGCTATTATTCTGTCACTGGTGGAAATATGTGGTCTCGTCATGGTGTGGCTGTATTTGATCCTTGTATGTGGTATTATAGGTCACTATGTGGTGGTAATATATGCACTGGACATGGTGCAGTGGTATTTGTCCCTTTGGATGTGATATTTTTGGTCATTTTAAAAATTGAAAAATAAAAATATACCTAAATTGTATTGGATATTTTAGCAAATGTTTAATAGGTTAGAGTAGAGTAGGGCCCGGCCAAAAGAGTCTACCTTGTCGTGGTGGCAGATTTAAAAAATCTTTTGGCCAAAACAAGAGCTGCTGGCTATGTGTGTGATCTGGAGATGGGAACTGTTAATGTGTGATTGGTGAGAAGTGGTGTTTTTCCAAGAGAGCGGCGGGACTGTGGACAGTTCAAGGGGTGGAAGGGCGGGGCTGTGGACAGTTCAAGGGGTGGAGGGCGGTGCTGGGTGGAGCCTGGGCAGAGTCTCAAAGGGGCCCTGAAAATTTTGCCAGTATGGGGCCCCGAAATTCCTAGTGGCAGCCCTGCTTGTTCCTGCTCCTGAAGGCAAAAGACGAGTTGTGTGAATACTGTTGTGCGGTTTTACATGTAAAAATGATGTGTCTTATGTAATGTATTATGGTAATGTACAGCATGTAACGAGTTAATGCATAATGTGAGTAGAGTATGGTATATGATAAGCTGAGGATAACATAAGTAATCTTATACAATAAGTAGTATAATATAATACAATAGTTTAGTATATGAGATAAGGAAATAGTTAATGATAGAACTAGCCCAGTGGGTGGGCACTAGTGTTAAAACAAGGGGGAAACTCCCTGGTAGAGAGAGTTCAGAGACTTAGTGAAGTGCGTAGTGAAGGTCAAGTTCAGGTGCAGTGAGTTGCTAGGTGCAGCATGTGTCGCTTGTTCCAGGCAGTGGGAGGCATTATTTGGATCCCCAGCAGTCGCTCCTGAGTCTAAGGCCTGGCATAGGGGCTGTCTTCTGACGTACAGTGAAAGATGGACAGGGACCCACAGAGATGGAAGGGGATGGCCAGTCCCGGGTGTAGTACCGATGTGGACTGGAAGTCACTGAGACTGATAGAATCAGTGGGTAGTCTAGGAGGAGCTAGTGAAAAGACTGAAGAGGAGTTGTACTAAGGAGGAAGAAAACATGAATTGCTGGCATCAGTCGAACATCCCTTCGGCGGATATTAGCTACTCACAAATGGCACCCTTACAAAATTCAGCTGCTGCAGCATCTCAACGAGGATGACCCAGATCGGTGCGCTGAACTTGCAGAATTGGCCAAACAAAAATTGGAACAGGACCCTCAGTTTACACAGAACATTATGTTCAGTGATGAGGCAAACTTTTTTGGGTGGGCCATTTATATGGATACACCTAAATAAAATAGGAATGGTAACAGTTTTCTTGCTTAGGGTGTCTTGCATTGAAATCTGCTGCAATGACTCGGGTACTGCGTTCACCAGACATCAACACAATTTCTATCCGCTCCTCACGTGTTAACCTCTGCGACATGTCAATGGCTGTAAACAAAGAGAAACTTGTAAATAATTCATGTAAGAATAAAGTTACGTTAAAACCAAGCATACCATTGTTTTTCTTGTGAAATTCTCAATAAGTTTCATGTGTCACATGACCCTCTTACCACTGGAAAAAAATAAAGTTGGATCCAAAATGGCCAAATTCAAAACGGCCGCCATGGTCACCACCCAAATTGAAAAGTTTTACCACAACCATATACTAATGTGCCACAGACAGGAAGTTGATATCACCAACCATTCCCATTTTACAGTATTTAGGTGTATCCATATACATGGCCCACCCCGTAAAAGAAAGAATGGATTGGGTCCAAGTAATTGACCCAGTGAGATTTTTCAGGAAAACCCATTAAGGGCTTTTATTTTTAGAGGGATTTGCAGGTTTTGTACTGGGGTAAATCCCTCTCTCCCACTCCAGGATTTGGAAGTGGCTCTATGCCCACAATTCCATTTAAATCTGTCAGTTTTGCCTTGGATGAGTCAGTGTTGGAGTTTGCAAGCTGCTGAGCAGGTGGCTCTGTACAAATCAGGTCAGTGTGGAGCCAGGGACTTCCAGGCAGCCGATGCACCCCATTTTCCATGGTAACAGGTTTTGAGTTCTGGACTGTGTTTGTGGAAAAAGATTGATGGGAACATCAAACAGATCAGACTCCTTCGCCTTCATCCAAATTGTAGATATAGTCATGGTCACCAGGTGGAGGCGACAGTCTGAGCAGAGGGGCAAACACTCCAGTACTCGATTCACAAGATAAAGGATGGAGTCGTCTTGTGGACTCTGGCTTGCTCCAGTCTTCAGCTTCCTTAGACAATAGTCCTGAATTGCCAAACTCTTCTACCTCATTCCAGCCAATCAAATGTGCTGGACTTGCCCACAGATATCCCCGAGCTATTTGATCCCACAAGAGAATGCATCACATCAGACCTTCTAGAAGAGCTGATGTCATCAGAAGTGTTTGCCCCTCTGCTCAGACTGTCGCCTCCACCTGGTGACCATGACTATATCTACAATTTGGATGAAAGTGAAGGACTTTGTGTTTGTGGAAACCCTGCTGCGATCCAGAGGATATCACTCCTGTGTGCTAGTTCTGAAAATAAAGACACCGTTTATGCTGAACTTTCTGTGGTCCCTGCCTGTTTGTTGCACTGCACCAACCCCGCTGCATTACAGGGGACCATTGGCATCTAAAGATCATTAACTGGGGTTTAGATAAAAAATAAAGAGTGCCTCAAAGGGTTAATAGCATGGTTATCAATAAAAGAATCCACAAAGAGATAAAGAACCAATAAAGGTGATTACCTGTCCTGGTGCCCATCAGTGTGTAAAGAATGCCTGTGGGACTGGCGTGTAAGATCATGCTGGTGTGTGTTTCCAGAAGCAGAGTGGCCAGATATATGAGGAGGAGGATGACTAAAGGCCCCGTCTCACTAAGCAATCTCGGTAGCGAGATCGCTGCTGAGTCACAACTTTTGTGACGTAACAGCGATCTCACCAGCGAGATCGCTGTGTGTGACAGCGATCAGCGAGCGGCCCCCCTGCCGGTATCGCTGATCACTGGAAGAAACCTCTGGACATTTCTTTGGTCGCTGGTCTCCCGCTGGCCAGCAGGCATCGCTGTGTGTGACAGCGGGAGACCAGCGATCAGGTGTTAAAATATAATAAAAAAAATAAAAAATATAGTTATTCTCACCTTCCGATGTCCCGTTCAGCCATCCCGCCTCTCTCCACGCTCCGGTCCCAGTGATCCTTTGCACGAATGACCGCGAGACTTTGTTATCCCGCGAGACCGTGACATCTCGCGGTCATTCGTGCAAAGGATCACTGGGACCAGAGCGTGGAGAGAGGCAGGATGGCTGAACGGGACATCGGAAGGTGAGAATAACTATATTTTTTTATTTTGATACTATTTTTTACAGCGATAGCCAGCGATGCCGGGCGCTCGGCATCTCTGTGCTGATCGCTGGTGAAGCTGTCTGTGTGACAGCTCACCAGCGATCACATAGCGACTTACCAGCGATCCTGACACCTTCATATCGGTGTCGGGATCGCTGGTGAGTCGCTTAGTGTGACGGGGCCTTAAGGTTGAAGCATCCCTGGCCGGTATCACCAGGGAAACAGTGGCATGCACATATGCAAATGTGCATGCACGAAAAGTGCTGTTGGCCGGAGAAAGTCAAGGAGAAAAGTGACATGTGGAGAAGAGCACACAAGTAACAGACTGGCTAGTGATACAAGAGATAAAGCGAGAACATCCGTACATGACAGAATTTGAATCATAAAGGGACTAAGAGGAAAAATAGAATCGCTATGGTCATTCTCACTGACAGCCGGATCCCTGCTGCCTAACCTCGGGAGCCGGCTGTCAGAACGATGTCGGAAGTCCCACCCACTGCATCAGCAGATTCAGCGGAATCCTCAGCAGGAGCTGTATGTGACCCATCAAGATGGCGCATGTGCCAGCAAAAGCATACCTGCGCACGGCCTGCATACCCAATGCTAAAGATAGGGTACGCAGGTCGCATGCAGCGTCATGCACCCATAGGCAAAGCTGACCGGAGGAGGCGCGGCAGGGGTGGAGCTTCAGGCGAGTGTCTGCTGCGCCTCCAAACGCTAGTGTGAAACTAGCCTTAGTTGTAATTACCTGCCTGTTAGTGCTTAGGTACATTTTTTTAAATAAAGTCCCAGGTATTACCTTTAAACACCTACCTCATGAAAACTTTAGCGAAAACCTCATTTGAGCTTTCCATGTTCAAGAAACATCAATTACCGTATATACCAACCCGAGTATAAGCCGAGGCCCCTAATTTTGCAACAAAAAACTGGGAAAACTTATTGACTTGAGGATAAGCCTAGGGTGGGAAATGCAGCAGCTACTGGTAAATTTCAAAAATAAAAATAGATACCAATAAAAGTAAAATTAATGGAGACATCAGTAGGTTAAATGTTTTTGAATATCCATATTGAATCAGGAGCCCCATATAATGCTCCATACAGTTCATGATGGGCCCCATAAGATACTCCATTCCAAATATGCCCCATATAATGCTCTATAAAGTTCATGATGGGCCCCATAAAATGCTCCATACAAAAATATGCCCCACATAATGCTGCACAAAGGTTAATAATGGCCCCATAAGATGCTCCATAGAATAGTATTCCCCATATGCTGCTCCATAAAGGTTGATGGCCCCATAAGATACTCCTTACAATAATATGCCCCATATGCTGCTCCATAAAGGTTGATTGGCCCCATAAGATACTCCATAGTATAGTATGCCCCATATGCTGCTCCATAAAGGTTGATGGCCACATAAGATGCTCCATAGAATAATATGCCGCTCCATAAAGGTTGATGGCCCCATAAGATGCTCCATAGATATATATGCCCTATATGCTGCTCCATAAAGGTTGATGGCCCTATAAGATGCTCCATAGATATATATACCCCATATATCTTGTTGCATAAAGGTTGATGACCCCATAAGATGCCCCATAGATATATATGCCCCATATAATGCTGCATAAAAGGTTGATGGCTCCATAAGATGCTCCATAGATAGATATGCCCCATATTTAGCTCCATAAAGGGTATGGCCCCATAAGATGCTCCATAGATATATATGCCCCATATGCTGCTGCTGCAATTAAAAAAATTACATTCTGACCTCTTGTCGCTGGGGGCCAGGTGCCGGTGTCCTGAGAAGGCGGGGACACCGGCACGCTATGGGGGCCAGGTGCCGGTGTCACCGCTGGCTCAGGGCCCCGGCACCTGCAATATTCACCTGTCCCCGTTCCACCGCCACTCGTCGCTCTGTCTTCCAGGTCTCAGCAGTGACTGTTCAGGTAGATGGCATGCACTAACCATGTCATCGCGCTCTCTGACTTGAACGTCACAGCCAGAGGACGCGGAAGACAGCGGCGCGTGGCAGTGGAACAGGGACAGGTGAATATCATATGGCTCCCCCAGTCCTCCCAGTTATACTCACCCCCTCCTGGCGTGGTCTCTGCAGTCCCTGCTTCTCCGATGCATCAAAAGAGGAAAGAACCATGTATATGCATATATTTTTCTTCAATATCTTGGGTGTGTGCCTAATATGCATGGTTCTTTCCTCTTTTGATGCATTACTTTATCCTGTGCATTGTGCAGCACCCCTATATATATAAGGCTTCAGCTATTTTATAATTACGCCCGTTAGTGGTGCTCCTTGTTTCTCTTTATCTACCACAATCCTGCTTCTCCAGTGGTCTCTGGTGCCTGCAGCTCCTTCCAGTGTTTAGCGGTCACGTGGTACCGCTCATTAAAGTAATGAATATGTGCAGGAAGAGCTGCAGCGCCAGAGACCATCTGAGAAGTGCAGAGACCGCGCCAGGAGGGGGTGAGTATGATCTGACAGCTGCACTCCCCCCTCCCCCGCCGACCCCCCGTTACAATGACTCGAGTATAAGCAAAGGGGGCACTTTCAGCCTCAAAAAATTGGGCTGAAAATCTCAGCTTATACTCGAGTATATACAGTATTTGATTAAATGTTATGTCCATATATGTCACTTACTTTCCTTGCACCTACCCTGAGACATGTTTATATTTATGATTTTCCTTTGTTATGGCATGTATTTTTCATACAGTTGTGGCCAAAAGTATTGACACCCCTGCAATTCTGTCAGATAATACTCAGTTTCTTCCTGAAAATGATTGCAAACACAAATTCTTTGGTATTATTATCTTCATTTAATTTGTCTTAAATGAAAAAACACAAAAAGAATTGTCCTAAAGCCAAATTGGATAGAATTCCACACCAAACATAAAAAAGAGGGTGGACAAAAGTATTGGCACTGTTCGAAAAATCATGTGATGCTTCTCTAATTTGTGTAATTAACAGCACCTGTAACTTACCTGTGGCACCTAACAGGTGTTGGCAATAACTAAATCACACTTGCAGCCAGTTGACATGGATTAAAGTTGACTCAACCTTTGTCCTGTGTCCTTGTGTGTACCACATTGAGCATGGAGACAAGAAAGGACTTGAGAAACCAAATTGTGAAGAAGCATGAGCAATCTCAAGGCTACAAGTCCATCTCCAAAGACCTGAATGTTCCTGTGTCTACCGTGTGCAGTGTCATCAAGAAGTTTAAAGCCCATGGCACTGTGGCTAACCTCCCTAGATGTGGACGGAAAAGAAAAATTGACAAGAGATTTCAACGCAAGATTGTGCAGATGTTGGATAAAGAACCTCGACTAACATCCAAACAAGTTCAAGCTGCCCTGCAGTCCGTGGGTACAACAGTGTCAACCCGTACTATCCGTCAGTGTCTGAATGAAAAGGGACTGTATGGTAGGAGACCCAGGAAGACCACACTTCTTACCCCGAGACATAAAAAAGCCAGGCTGGAGTTTGCCAAAACTTACCTGAAAAAGCCTAAAACGTTTTGGAAGAATGTTATCTGGTCAGATGAGACAAAAGTAGAGCTTTTTGGGCAAAGGCATCAACATAGAGTTTACAGGAGAAAAAAAGAGGCATTCAAAGAAAAGAACACGGTCCCTACAGTCAAACATGGCAGAGGTTCCCTGATGTTTTGGGGTTGCTTTGCTGCCTCTGGCACTGGGCTGCATGACCCTGTGCATGGCATTATGAAATCTGAAGACTACCAACAAATTTTGCAGCATAATGCAGGGCCCAGTGTGAGAAAGCTGGGTCTCCCTCAGAGGTCATGGGTCTTCCAGCAGGACAATGACCCAAAACACACTTCAGAAAGCACTAGAAAATGGTTTGAGAGAAAGCACTGGAGACTTCTAAGTTGGCCAGCAATGAGTCCAGACCTGAATCCCATAGAACACCTGTGTAAAGATCTAAAAATGGCAGTTTGGAGAAGGCACCCTTCAAATATCAGGGACCTGGAGCAGTTTGCCAAAGAAGAATGGTCTAAAATTCCAGCAGAGCATTGTAAGAAACTCATTGATGGTTACCGGAAGCAGTTGGTCGCAGTTATTTTGGCTAAAGGTTGTGCAACCAAGTATTAGGCTGAGGGTGCCAATACTTTTGCCTGGCCCATTTTTGGAGTTTGGTGTGAAATGATCAATCTTTTGCTTCATTCTCTTTTGTGTTTTTTCATTTAAGACAAATTAAATGAAGATAATAATACCAAAGAATTTGTGTTTGCAATCATTTTCAGCAAGAAAGTGAGTATTATCTGACAGAATTGCAGGGGTGTCAATACTTTTGGCCACAACTGTATTATATTTGTACAGATAACCTTGATGAAGGCCATAAGGGCCAAAACGTTGTTCATATAATCTGTGTCCCATTGGTCGGTCTAATAAACACAGAATTTGAAAATAATTTTCCCATTTTGTGCCGAAGGTTTTTCTCTGTATGGCATTTATGTCAGTGACATATGCAAATTAGCCATGTTTGTCCAAAGCCAATGCGTTATTGTCCAGCTGCCCTTCACATAGCGCTGGCTCCTTTGAAGGGATGCCAGCGCTGATACAGCCAATTAGACTGACCTGTCCAATCAGCTGATAGGAGAGAGGACTCTGTATAGTCACAGCGCTTTCTGTGAATATACTTGAAATATTCCTCCTTCTCACAGCTGATTGGACCACTCGGATCAATCAATGTTCTCACAGGACTGTATTGTACTACCTAGCGCAGACCTGCCACTCAACAGGATAAAGCTTTCTGCGCAAGTGCTGGAATTGCTTCCAGCACTTGCAGAGTGGAGGGAGGAGGGCTTGCTAGAGACTGGAAGTGACATCAGATGTGATGTTACATCTAGTCTCTGAACAGGAAACCGCTAGATGGGGTATGACCAACTCCTCCAGAATCAGGAGTGAGGCTGATCACATGCCAAGTTTGGTACCTATGCACCGATGCCGAATGCTGACAGTGAATACATTACAAACGGTCAGCATTCTGCAGCCTAGGTCCAAACAGAAATTATGCAGAAAGCCCGGACAACCCCTTTAATGACCAGGCTAAATTTTTAAATCTGACCAGTGTCACTTCATATGGTAACAAATCTGGGATGCTTCAACGTATCCCAGTGATTGAGTGTTTTTTCATGATACATTGTACTTTATGTTAGTGGCAAATGTAGGTTGATATGTTTTGCGTTTATTGTGAAAATATCAGAATTTGGGCCAAATTAGAACAAGTTTAGCAGCTATTATTTCAAGACATTTACAAAATCTATTTCTTTAAGGACCGATTCAGTTTTAAATAGACTTTAATGGGCCTATATATTGGAAACTCCCCAAAAGTAATACCATTTTAAGAATTACACACTTCAAATATTTTAAAAATTGCTGTCAGGAAATTTTTAACCCTTCAGGTGGCTACACAGAAATTAATACAAAGTGCAATGAAATAAAAATGGTGATTTTTTCCTCTAAATTATGGCTTTAACCCCAATTTGTTTACTTTTACAAGGAATAGCACAAGAAAATGAGCCCCCCCATTTGTTACCCAGTTTCTTCTGAGCTTGCTGATAAACCACATGTGCTTTGTTTTTGGACAAACAGCAGGGCTCAGAATGGAAGAAGCAACACTTGAATTTTGGAACACAAATTTTGTTAAAATAGATTGCAGGCATCGTGTCATGTTTGTAGAGCCCCTAGGAGCACAGTGCTCCTTAGGATGTTTTAAGTTTTGGAAATCATTTTGTATTCAAATCCGGCTTTAAACTTCTCCACAACAGTATCAAGGACCTGCCTGTTGTGTTCCTTGGTCTTCTTGATGCTCTCTGTGCTTCAAACAGAACCCTGAGACTATCACAAAGCAGGTGCATTTATACGGAGACTTGATTACACACAGGTGGATTATATTTATCATCATTAGAAGAGTTGAGCGACTTTTGGTTTTTTAGGGTCGAGTTTCGTTTCGTGAAACCCGACTTTTCCAAAAGTCGGGTCGAGCAAGATCGGCCGATTATAGGGAAAAGTCGGGGTCGTCCCGAAACACGAAACCCAATGTAAGTCAATGGGGAATAAAAGTCGGCAGTGAGAGGAGGACAGGAAACACACCTACAGTGCCCATTTGAATGCCAAAAGCATCAATTCTTCTTACTTAAGCTTGTCAACCTTAATTAACTTCATAATACAAGTTACGCACTGAAAACTGGGGGTTATTTGGCTAAAGTTGTGGGGGGGTAGGGCTGGCTCCAGGTTTTCATGTGCCCTGGGCGAAAGAGCGCCCCTTTAACACATACCACAACTCATCATGCTCCGATACGGCAGAGAAATAGCGGTAAAGTACAATGAAAAATACTTCACTTTTTACATCTCATGACGAGGCCCATCTATTTCTCCATACAGAATCATTGGTCCCATATAATGTTTGAAACAGTATATGATGAGCTCCACATAATGCTACAGTATATGTTGGTCCCCATGGATGAAGCTCCACTGTCTTATGGGCCCAAATAATGCTCCAAACATAATGGGCCCCATTTCTAATGCTCTAGTGTATAATGGGCCCTGTAAATGCTGCTCTAGTGTCTGATGTCCACCTTTGGAATGTTCCAGTGTAGGGTGGGCCCCATCTATCATTCTCCAGAGTATAGTGCTCCCCAAAAATTGCTGTCCCAACATTGAAAACAATCAAATAAGTCTCCTCGCTAGAGAATCCCTGTACTAGTCTGGACTCCTCGTCGTCCCCATCTTCCATCTCACTGCACAGTATTTCAACCTTGCAAGTGCTGTGATCCTGAGCAAGCAGGGGGGCCCACTCGTTGGCGACGGCACTGGCACAGGACCCCTGATAGTACGGTGGTGTGTCTGATGGCGGGTGGGCCGAACCTGCACTTTCATCTGCAGCTTCCTCTTTGTCACCGTGTAAGATGGAACTGTATATGGGAAGGGTAACCTGAGTTTCATCAGGGTCAGATTCAGGCCGTGTAGCGTGCGAGGGGAATGTAGTGGTCTGGGTCAATGTACCAGCAGATTCATCGAGCAGTGGCTGGGCATCAGTGCACTTGTGTCACCCCCAGGAGTACGGTCGCCACAGTGGCATTACCTTCCTCCTAGGGAGTGTGATGTCATGCTTGGGAGCAACAAAGGATCTCTTTAGCAGGTTAACTGATTGGGCGGCGTTATTCCCACAAGTCATGACCCTCCAAACAGCGTTCATGAAGGCAAAGTGTTTGTTTTACGTGGGCAGTATGGTTGCAAAGCTGAACCTTAAAGGAATGTCCAGAAGGGCACCACCAGGAGTGGAGCCCACGGTTAAATTCGACACCACCTGGGAAACCTCAACCATGCCAGCTACAGAAAAGATGCACACATTGCAAGCTTAATTCCGTTAACAAACGAGACTCCGTCATGCCCCGCGGTCCGAGTCCGGCTTACTAGAGGGACAAGTGAGGCTCTGGCACATGAGATTGGCCAATAACTGGTGTGTCATGCCCTTACATGTCCGTGGCTGCATGTGCGCTACACTGAAAAGGCCAGCGTTTGTCGCTTACAGGTGCAGATAACCCGCTGAACAACGTTAGTGATGGGGATCACTGATTACAATTATTACCCGCGAACAATGATTTCCCAGTAAGTGCAGGTCAACCGCAGTTCCGGAATTAGGCCTAACCGTCATTCCTGAAAAAAATGAAAAACTTACGTGTGCAAACCACAGGTGCTGTAGCTTGCTTAACAGCTCGCCAGCCGTTCTCACGCCCAGTATGGATTACACGTGATTGCACAAAGGTGAGAAAGGGTACCGTATCCCCGGATAACATGTATGGATAGCGTACACATTCAAAATATATGTCAATACATCAGGAGGCAGGTTCAGACGGTGTTAGGCCCAGTATGGCTTGCACGTGATTGCACAAAGGTGAGAAAGGGTACCATATCCCCGGATAACATGTATGGATAGCGTACACATTCAAAATATATGTCAATACATCAGGAGGCAGGCTCAGACGGTGTTAGGCCCAGTATGGCTTGCACGTGATTGCACAAAGGTGAGAAAGGGTACCGTATACCCGGATAACATGTATGGATAGCGTACACATTCAAAATATGTCTATACATCAGGAGGCAGGCTCAGACGGTGTTAGGCCCAGTATGGCTTGCACGTGATTGCACAAAGGTGAGAAAGGGTACCGTATCCCCGGATAACATGTATGGATAGCGCACACATTCAAAATATATGTCTATACATCAGGAGGCAGGCTCAGACGGTGTCAGGCACAGTATGGATTTGACGGCCCAGACTACACAGCAGAGTAGCAGGGAGAGGTAAAGATTGCAAATGCTGGGGCCCTGCCCAAGCAAGGGGGGCCCACTCGTGGGCGTCGGTACTGGCACTGGGCCCCTCATAGTACGGCGGTGTGTCTGATGGCGGGTGTGCACCACCACCGTCAGAGACACTTGATTGCACTATGAGGGACCCTGTGCCAGTGTCCGCGCCCAAGAGTCGGCCTACCCACCTGTCCAGGGCAACGGCACTCGCACGGTGTCGTGCGCTAGGTGGTGACCCCGGCCATGGGGGGGGAGGCAGCACAGTTAGGGAGTTTTAGAAAGTGGCATATGTTGATGTTGGACATTCAGCTGATGCAAAAGGCGAAATAGGTCAAGTCCCAGGAGGAGGTGGACCAAAGCAAGCCATTTTTCTGTCACCCTATGTGTCATCAGGGGAAGGTGGGACAAAATCCTTGGAAACCCATGCATGGTTCATTTTAATGAAGGTTAGATCATCCACATTTTGGGTTGACAGACGGGTCCTTTTTTCTGTCAGGATTGATCCAGCTGCACTGAAGACTCTTTCCGATAGCACACTTGCAGCTGGGCAAGCGAGCTCCTGTAAGGCATATTGTGCCAATTCAGGCCAGGTGTCCAGTTTAGCGGCCCAATAGTCAAAGGGGAATGACCTGTGTGGGAGAACATCGATATGGGAGGAAAAGTAGTAACCATAGTTGACAACTGCTGTCTCCTGTCACTTTCCATCGATGCAGTATTACCAGTTGTGTGAGCGGTACTTGAAAAATCAGTCCACAACATTGTCATGAAACCCCTGTCTCCAACGCCACTTCTGCTTTGTGCACCATGAACACCTCTGCCAAGCTGCCCCCGGCCCGTACGGCTCGTGTGAGAACCATCACCGCTGCTGTGTGCTGGGAATGCCTCAAGCAACCGATTTACCAGAGTTGCTTGTTTATTAGCCAATATTAGGTCATGGTTCTCCTGTGGCATGATGTTTTGTAATTTGCCTTTATAGCGTGGATCCAGGATGCTGGCCAACCAGTAGTCGTCATCGTTCATCATTTTGGCAATGCGGGGGTCCCTTTTTAGGATCTGCAAGGCATAATCTGACATGTGGGCCAATGTTCCCGGTGTCAATGATGCACTGCGAGTGCTGGTTGGAGGAGCACTTTCTGGCAAATCCACATCCCTCCAGTCACGCACAAACCCTGTACCAGACCTTGCCACGCCAACATTTTCACTTGCCCCACGAGATGCATCCTCCTCCCCTAAGTAATCATCCCCATCATCATCCTCCTCCTCCTCTTCTTCCTCCACCTCGTCCAGGAGAGGTCCCTGAGCAGACAAAGGCTGAATGTCATCAAGGATTCCCTCCTCCTCTTCCTCCTCATCAACATTGGCTGCAGAAGCCTGCTCCTTAAGGTGCGTCAAAGTTTGCATGAGCAGACGCATAAGTGGGATGCTCATGCTTAGGATGGCGACGTCTGCGCTTACCAGCCGTGTGCATTCCTCAAAACACTGAAGGACTTTACAGAGGTGTTTCAACCTTCGACCACTGCACACCTGTCAACTCCATGTCTGCTCTCAAAGTGCCTGGCCGTGTATCCTCCCACAAATGCATTATGGCCTGCCTCTGCTCGCACAGCCGCTACACCATGTGCAGGGTGGAGTTCCACCTTGTTGCAATATCGATAATGAGGCGGTGGTTGGGAAGGTGGAGCAATCGCTGCAGCTTCTGCATACGAACGGAGTGTACAGGCGACCGGCGGACGTGCGCGCACAGTCTTCGCACCTTCTGGAGCAGGGCTGTTAACTCCGGATAATTTTTGAGGAAGCACTGCACCACCAGGTTCAAGGTGTGAGCCAAGCAAGGTATGTGGCTGAGTTTTGAAAGGGCTATGGCTGCCACAAAATTACGGCCGTTATCACTAACTACCTTGCCTGCCTCAAGATGTACACTGCCCAGCCATGACTCAGTTTGTCGCTTCAAGTACTCGGCCAGCACCTCGGCGGTGTGTCTGTCGCCCAAACACATCATCTGCAACACAGCCTGCTGACACTTTCCACTAGCTGCTCGATAGGGGGACACCTCGTGTGCAACAGTGGCAGCTGCAGATGGAGTGCTCGTACGACTGCGCTCTGTGGACGAGCTTTTGCTTCTGGAGGAGGAGGAGGAGGGCCGAACGCCTACAGCCAACTGTTTCCTATACCGTGGGCTAGGCAGCACTGTCCCACCACCGCTGTCCCCTGTGGACCCTGCATCCACCACATTAACCCAGTGCGCAGTGATGGACACGTAACGGCCCTGGCCATGCCGACTGGACCATGCATCAGTTGTGAGGTGCACCTTTCTACTCACTGACTGCTTGAGTGCATGGACAATGCGGTCTTTTACATGATGGTGGAGGGCTGGGATGGCTTTGCGAGAGAAGAAGTGGCGACTGGGTAGGTCATAGCGTGGTACTGCATAGGCCATGAGTTCGCGGAAAGCTGCGCTTTCCACCAACCGATAGGGCATCATCTCAAACGAGATTAGTTTGGCAATGTGGGCGTTCAAACCCAGTGTACGCGGATGAGAGACTGAGTACTTTCTTGACCTACTCATAGTGTCTGGGAGGGTGAGCTGGACTTGAGAGCTACATATGGTGGAAGTAGCGGTGGACAGGGCGGACTGAGAGAGGGTTGATGATGGTGATGGAGTTGGTGTTCTTTCTGATGGCCTAGAGTCAGTATTTCGTTGATATAACAGTGGGATTCCCTGACTGCTGTGGCCTTGCAACGACACCTCAACATTTGCTGCTGTGCTAACCAGTGGGCTTACAGTGGGGGAAACAATGTAGCGTTGCTGACTACCTTCTTTGTGATCAGTTGCACATGTGGCACTTGAGGTTTGGTGTTGTGTCCACGCTTGCAAGTGCATGGTGGTTAAATGTCTAAGCATGCAACTGTGTTGTGAGTTCATTTTCCCCTTCATTACTGAGGCCCGAGGAACTCCCTCTTCTGGTAAAGAAAGGTAGTGAGCCTGATTATCAAACACCTGAGGCTGATGATGATGACTGGCTGAGTGGAGTTACTGACTGGATATAAGGCTGCCGACGCTCTTCTGCCCTGCGGGTGACTTCTCTGTGGGATCCTTGGAGACCAGTCTGAATTCCTGCTCCTCTAAAGCTAAGTTTGCTGCTTGTCCTTTTGCTTTGGTGCTTTGACTTTGTTTTGCTTTGTTTTTCTGGATTTCTGCCATTCCCTGCTGGGGTGTGCTGAATTCTTTTAGCTCTGTCTTCTGAAAATACCTGAGTGCTGATTTAGTTTTTGAAGCCTAGCTGCTTCAGGGCCTTTTTCATATCAGCTTGTTGGCTTATGTCTTTGATAGGGTTTTGGCAGATTGCAGACAGCAGCCTTCCTGTCCTTTCCTATCTAGGTAGTTTTGGGCCCCGTCTTTGCTCAGTCTATCTTTCTGTCTGTGTTAGTATTTTCATCTTGCTTCACCGTCATTATATGTTGGGGGCTGCCTATTGCTTTGGGGTCTGCTCTGGGGCAGTTTAGATTTCCCCTTTCTATCTTTAGGCCTATGTAATTCTCCGGCTGTGATCGAGGGGTCTAGGGCATCGTAGGAACCCCCCACGGCTACTGCTAGTTGTGTTGATAGGTTCAGGGGTTTGCAATCTGATAGTTGCCAACTTCTCTGGTTTTCTGGACTTAGCTTGTATTTCTGCTTTTGCCTCCTACGGTGACTCATTCATAACACAACTGGTATTCAAATTTTTCAGATTTTTCCCTCGGCTAAAGGTCTTTGCGCACTTCTTACAGATAACCTTGGCCTGAGGATTTTGTTCAAAAAAGTGCCACACTGCACTCTTCCTACTTTGGCAGAAATTTTGCGGCCTAGCACGCTGTGATCTTTTGACCCTCTGGACAAGCTGTCCAGCAACTCTTTTGATTTTTGGAACCTGTCTTCGGAGTGCTCCGGGCCTGCCAGATAACAGCTGTTGCGATGTCAATGTCTGCTGTGGATGCTCCTCATCTGAGCTATTGGAAGCAGCACCCTCTTCCCCCAATGGATGCCAATCTGGGTCAACAACTGGGTCATCCATCACCTCCTCTTCAATGTCATGTGCACCTTCCTCTGTGTCACCGTGTCTGGTGGTATAGTGTGCGGGAAGGGGCACCTGAGTCTCATCAGGGTCAGAATCTGGCTCTGTACACTGCGAGGACAATGTAGTGCTCTGAGTGAATGTACCAGCAGAATCATCTATCAGCGGCTGTGCATCAGTGCACTCCATGTCAGATTCATCTTGGACTGGGTAATTCACCATTTCACTTGATAATCCAGGCATGGTATGTGAAAACAGCTCCATGGAGTAATCAGTTGTATGGCCTGCGTCATCCTTCAATCTTGGTTGGGGTGAAGGACACAAGGAAAGGTGTGGTTCATGAACATGAGCCTCCAATGACGACTCAGTGCTTTTACTTTTTACAACTTCAGAAGAGGAGGCGATAGAGCTGGAGGCTGAGTCAGCAATGTAAGACAAAACTTTTTCCTGATGCTCTGGCTTTAAAAGCGGTTTGCCAACTCCTAGAAAACTAAGCCTTCGAAGCCTTATGGAGCCAGACGATGACGCATGCTCAACACCTCCTGCATTCGGTCCTATTTTGCTCTTGCCACTACCATCAGATCCACCACCAACACCATCATTACCAGCTGCCAACCCCCGCCCAATTCCACGGCCTCTTCCCCCAGCCTTCCTCATTTTTTGTAGAAATGTAGACAAAATCCAACAAACTATATAGTAATGTAAAACAAGGTACAATGTGTCTATAGGACAGGGGAGATTTTGAATTTCTGCACACACTTGAGGACACTGGACACTTATGGATTGTGTGAGGCCCACTGAATATCAGAGCGCTATGTCACAGGTGTGAAAAAAGTGACTACAGGATAAGGGAGATTTTGAATTTCTGCACACACTAGTGGACACTGGACACTTTTGGATTGTGTGAGGCCCACTGAATATCAGAGCGCTATGTCACAGGTGTGAAAAAAGTGACTACAGGATAAGGGAGATTTTGAATTTCTGCACACACTAGTGGACACTGGCCACTTTTGGATTGTGTGAGGCCCACTGAATATCAGAGCGCTATGTCACAGGCTCGATGGCACAGGTGTGAAAAACGTGACTACAGGATAAGGGAGATTTTGAATTTCTGCACACACTAGTGGACACTGGACACTTTTGGATTGTGTGAGGCCCACTGAATATCAGAGCGCTATGTCACAGGCTCGATGGCACAGGTGTGAAAAAAGTGACTACAGGATCACAGAGATTTTGAATTTCTGCACACACTTGTGGACACTGGACACTTATGGATTGTGTGAGGCCCACTGAATATCACAGCGCTATGTCACAGGCTCGATGGCACAGGTGTGAAAAAAGTGACTACAGGATAAGGGAGATTTTGAATTTCTGCACACACTAGTGGACACTGGACACTTTTGGATTGTGTGAGGCCCACTGAATATCAGAGCGCTATGTCACAGGCAGAAATTGGCCTGTAGGTCTGTAAGAACGGAACAAGTCCTCCACTTATCCTTCCACAGTGACACACAGATAGCTTCACTGTGGCCGTGATAACAGCCGTTACACGGTACTGAGAGGAGCGTGCACGAACACGACTGTCCGGTGTACGTAAAATTGTCAAGCTCCGTGTTTTTAAGTATACGGACTGACACACGCTGTCTCTCTATAGTTTTGAATGTGATCAAACAGCAAATATAAGTCCTCGACTTATTCTCACAGAGTGACACACAGATAGCTTCCCTGTGGCTGTGATAACAGCCTTTACACGGTACTGTGTGAGGAGCGTACACCGCTGTATGGTGTGAAAAAATGCACGCTCAGTACCTCAGGACAAAAAAAAAATTAGGATTGCTTTTAAAAAAGCAGTTTGCAGAGCAGTGGGTAAACAGCAATGCAGCTGTCAGGAAGCCTTAGAAGGCAGCCTAACAACCAACACCGCTGATACACCACAATATAGCCTCCCCTTGCACTGCACACACAGTGACTGGTGTGTTGTACAGGCAAAATCGCTAGCAGCAGAAACAGGTTTTTTTTTCTTCTTCCCTGCCTAACGCTCTCCCTACAGAATCAGCAGCAGCAACCTCTCCCTATGCTAAGATCGGCAGAAGTAAGATGGCGGTCGGCGTGCACGCCCTTTTATAACCCCTGTGACGCCCACCAAAGCAAGCCAATCACTTGCATGCCCTTCTGAAAGATGGTGGTGACCCCTGCCTATGTCATCACGTTGCCCACAGTGTCCGTGGATCCTGATTGGCTGAAAAAGAGCGCAAAACAAACTTTTGAAACGCGACTTTGGCGCGTAAGTCGCCGACCTCGTGGCCGACCTCATCCTAGGGTCGGGTTTCGTTTCATGAAACCCTACTTTGCCAAAAGTCAGCGACTTTTGAAATTTTTCGACCCGTTTCGCTCAACTCTAATCATTAGCCATTTGGATCATTCAGAGATCCATAATGAACTTCTGGAGTGAGTTTGCTGCACTGAAAGTAAAGGGGCCGAGTAATATTGCATGCCCCACTTTTCAGTATTTTAATTTCCACAAAAATGTAAAATAACCAATAAATTTGCTATAGGATTTGCTATAATGGTATAGGATTTTTACAGGATGAAAATGATGAAATGGTAAGACAGGATGTTGAGAAGGCCGAACTTTTAAATTCCTATTTTTGCATCTGTTTTCTCTCAGAAAGGAAACGTAACATCAACTGTTCTTCACTCTCCTATTAAGGGTATAGAAGAATCCAGGATATCTATAAACAGAAAGATAGTGAGGAAACACTTAGCTAACCTAAATGAATTCAAGTCTCCAGGTCCAGATGAATTACACCCCAGAGTACTGAAGGAGATAGCAGAAGAAATTTTTGAACCCCTCTCCATAATCTTTGAAAATTCTTGGAGAACAGGAGAAGTCCCAGAAGACTGGAGAAGAGCAAATGTTGTTCCTATCTTCAAAAAGGGGAAGAGGGTGGACCCAGGCAACTATAGGCTGGTGAGTCTGACTTCTATACCAGGAAAGATCTTTGAACAAATTATTAAACAACATGTATGTCAGTACCTGGATAAGAATGAAGTGATTAAACAGAGTCAGCATAGGTTTGTAACTAATAAGTCATGTCAGACTAACTTAATTTTCTTCTATGACGGAATCACTGATTGGGTGGATCAAGGAAATGCTGTAGATATAGTATATCTTGACTTCAGCAAAGCATTTGACAAAGTATCTCATACAATCCTTATTGAAAAAATGACTAAGTATGGAATGGACAAGGCAACTGTTAGGTGGATTCATAACTGGCTTAGTGATCGGACCCAAAGAGTGGTCGTAAATGGCTGCACATCCAGTTGGAAGAATGTCTCAAGTGGGGTACCACAGGGCTCTGTCCTGTATTGTTCAACATCTTTATCAATGATTTAGATGAAGGAATTGCGGGTAAACTGATTAAATTTGCTGATGACACAAAGCTAGGAGGGATAGCTAATACTAGAGAAGAGAGAGAGGATTCAAAAAGATATAAATAAACTGGAGAAGTGGGCAGCAACTAACAGAATGGTTTTTAACAGGGAAAAATGCAAAGTACTACATCTGGGCAATAAAAATGAAAAAAGCATATAGAGAATGGGAGGAATAGGGCTAAGCAACAGCACATGTGAAAAAGACTTGGGTATACTAATAGATCACAGACTGAATATGAGTCAACAGTGTGATGCAGCAGCAAAAAAGGCAAATGCAATTCTAGGATGTATTAACAGAAGCATACAGTCTAGATCACGTGAAGTCATTATTTCCCTCTACTCCTCTTTGGTCAGACCTCATCTGGAATATTGTGTCCAGTTTTGGGCAACACATTTTAAAAAAGACATCAACAAACTGGAGCAAGTTCAGAAAAGAGCGACCAGAATGGTGACCGGTCTGCAAACCCTGTCTTATGAGGAAAGGTTGCAGGATTTGGGAATGTTTAGTTTGCAAAAGATAAGGCTGAGAGGAGACTTAATAGCTGTCTACAAATATCTCAAGGGCTGTCACATTGTAGAAGGATCATCTTTATTCTCATTTGCACAAGGAAAGACTAGAAGCAATGGGATGAAACTGAATGGGAGGAGACACAGATTAGATATTAGAAAAAACTTTTTGACAGAGTGATCAATGAGTGGAACAAGCTGCCACGAGAAGTGGTGAGTTCTCCTTCAATGGAAGTCTTCAAACAGAGGCTGGACAGACATCTGACTGGGATGATTTATCGAATCCTGCTTTGAGCAGGGGGTTGGACCAGATGGCCCAGGAGGTCCCTTCCAACTCTACGATTCTATGATTTTGTTCAACTTCACAATTGTGTCCCACTTGTTGTTGATTCTTCACCAAAAATTTACATTTGGTATCTTTATGTTTGAAGCAGGATATGAGGGAAAAGGTTGAAAAGTTCCAGGGGGCCGCATACATTCGCAAGGCACTGTATAGCATACAGAACATACAGAACATACATATAACATACAACACATAACAGAGTACATACTCACCATATAAACCTAATTCCCTGAAGCCCACAATCTCCTGTAATAAACATAAAATAAACCAACATATACTTACCTTTCTGCCGTAGTCCAATTAATATCGAGGGTCCCACGACGATCTCTGGTGGAGAACAGCCGCATCAGCTGATGCGACCGCTCTCTAGGGGCTCCAGCACTGAAATGACAGGCGTAGGTTATCCTCCGCTGTGTATCCCTCCGCCGGGAAAGAGGTCCTGTAACCCTAGCCCTAATTCTCACGCAGCATTGCTGTAAAGTGAGACTCTGAAGTCAGGTAACCTCAGTGATGGACTGCAGGAGGCATTGTCTCATGTCAGTTCAACACTGGGAGGCCCCATAGAGCAGTGACATCACCTGATGTTACTGTTGTAAAGGGGAGATCGTCGTGGTACCGTCATTATTAATTGGACTGCGTCAGACAGGGAGTATACGGTTGGTTTATTATTTTTCGTTTTTTTTCCTAGGAGACGAGGGCGTCGCTTGGATCTGGGAGTTAAATAAAAAGATGAAAACTGTGTTATGTTTTATTTCATTAAAAGACTATTCTTATGTGTGTGGTTTTTTTAACCCTTTATTAATATAAGATTAATAATGAATCAGTGTTTTATTGACGCCTCTCCATTAACTGGGCTTAATGTCACCTTCCAATAGCAAGGTGACATTAACCCCTTATATTACCCCATATCCCACCGTTACATGGGAGTGGGAAGAGAGTGGCTAAGTTCCAGAATAGGCACATCTTAGAGATGCGCCATTTCTGGGGCGACTACGGGCTGGTATTTGTAGCCGGGGGGCAATATCCGTGGCCCTTTCCTAGGCTATGAATAGCAGCTGTCTGCGTAGCCTTTCTGGCTATAAAATATAGGGGGACTCCACATCATTTTTTTGGGGGGTCCCCCTATTTTAATAGCCAGTAAAGGCTATGCAGACAGCTGCCGGCTGATATTTTAGCCTGGGAAGGGGCCATGGGTATTACCCCCTTCCCAGGCTACAAATATTGGCCCCGGTCATCGTCTTTCCCCCTCTGGTGCAGAAAATTGCGTGGGAGCCCATGCCATTTTTTTAAAAAAAAATTTTTTAATATATATGGCTATATATCTATGTATATGTCTATAGATATATCTATGGAAATATCTATAGATATATCTATGGATAGATAGATCAATCCATATATCTATATCTATCCCATATTTATCTATCTATCATCTATCATCTACAGTATATGAACTAACGTGCACAGATATAAATATCTTGCAATAAGGTCGTCTGTTAACTGGAATCTTCACGCAGAAATGCTGGGATGTGAAGTAGCCATACAACCCTGGTCCACCGGAGGACACACATGGAAGGCATTTTGTGATGAATAGGACAATGGGTACGACCTAAATAAAAATGATAATTTGTAACAAATAAAAACATGATTAAAATAAACAAGGATGTATATTAAGCGACTAAACACAGCAGTGGGGCGATCACAAGTAGGGAGCATAACTGAGATTTTCATTTAATCCCTGTGGGTGTAGGGTCCAGATCCATCTGGACTCCATTTGACCAAGGCGCTGGGTTAGTTTACCACCACAAATTCCAATATCCAAGGAATTGATGCCTCTCACCCGCAATAATGCAGTATTACAATGAAAGGCCTTAAAGTGGCGTGGCAGGGTTCTTTTGGCATCCGTGTTGTCAACTGCACCCCTTAAGTTCCAGCCTGAATGCCAAGTATGTTCTCTTATACGGACCTTTAGCTGCCTTGAAGTAAGGCCAACATAGCTCAGACCACATGGACAGGTGGCATAATATATATTATCTGATTGTACATGTGATTGATTTTTTTGATCTTAAAAGTTTTTGTTCCACCAGAGTCGGTGAAGGAATCACATCGATCTATGTTGGAACAGGACAGTGACCACACGGAATACAACATCCACCCCTATGTTCGAAATTGTCTAGGAAAGTAGTTCTCTGGCTGGACGATCAGATATGAATTTTGAGATGACATGACAATTTTGAGTATTGTATGTGATCTTTGTAGATTGATGTGATTCCTTCACCGACTGTGCTGGAACAAAAACTTTTAAGATTAAAAAAATCAATCACATGTACAACCAGATGTCATATATTATGCCACCTGTCCATGTGGTCTGATCTATGTTGGCCTTACTTCACAGCACCTAAAAGTCTGTATAAGAGAACATGTATGTGGCATTCAGGTTGCACCTTAATGGGTGCAGTTGTTAGAATGGTGTCACTTTGGGGCATTTTATGTCATATAGGCCCTTCAAAGTCACTTCATATGTGATGTGGTCCCTAAAAAAAAAAGGCTGTAAATTTTAACCCTTATAACCTCCTATAGTTTCAAAAATGTAAAAAGTAGACATGTGGGATCATAGAATCATAGAATCGCAGAGTTGGAAGGGACCTCCTGGGCCATCTGGTCCAACCCCCTGCTCAAAGCAGGATTCGCTAAATCATCCCAGTCAGATGTCTGTCCAGCCTCTGTTTGAAGACATCCATTGAAGGAGAACTCACCACTTCTTGTGGCAGCTTGTTCCACTCATTGATCACTCTGTCAAAAAGTTTTTTCTAATATCTAATCTGTGTCTCCTCCCATTCAGTTTCATCCCATTGCTTCTAGTCTTTCCTTGTGCAAATGAGAATAAAGTTGATCCTTCTACAATGTGACAGCCCTTTAGATATTTGTAGACAGCTATTAAGTCTCCTCTCAGTCTTCTCTTTTGCAAACTAAACATTCCCAAATCCTGCAACCTTTCCTCATAAGACAGGGTTTGCAGACCGGTCACCATTCTGGTCGCTCTTTTCTGAACTTGCTCCAGTTTGTTGATGTCTTTTTTAAAATGTGGTGCCCAAAACTGGACACAATATTCCAGATGAGGTCTGACCAAAGAGGAGTAGAGGGAAATAATGACTTCACGTGATCTAGACTGTATGCTTCTGTTAATACATCCTAGAATTGCATTTGCCTTTTTTGCTGCTGCATCACACTGTTGACTCATATTCAGTCTGTGATCTATTAGTATACCCGTCTTTTTCACATGTGCTGTTGCTCAGCCCTATTCCTCCCATTCTGTATATGCTTTTTTCATTTTTATTGCCCAGATGTACTTTGCATTTTTCCCTGTTAAAAACCATTCTGTTAGTTGCTGCCCACTTCTCTAGTTTATTTATATCTTTTTGAATCCTCTCTCTTCTCTAGTATTAGCCATCCCTCCTAGCTTTATGTCATCAGCAAATTTAATCAGTTTACCCTCAATTCCTTCATCTAAATCGTTGATAAAGATGTTGAACAATACAGGGCCCAGGACAGAGCCCTGTGGTACCCCATTTGAGACATTCTTCCAACTGGATGTGCGGCCATTTACGACCACTCTTTGGGTCCGATCACTAAGCCAGTTATGAATCCACCTAACAGTTGCCTTGTCCATTCCATAGTTAGTCATTTTTTCAATAAGGATTGTATGAGATACTTTGTCAAATGCTTTGCTGAAGTCAAGATATACTATATCTACAGCATTTCCTTGATCCACCCAATCAGTTCCGTCATAGAAGGAAATTAAGTTAGTCTGACATGACTTATTAGTTACAAACCCATGCTGACTCTGTTTAATCACTTCATTCTTATCCAGGTACTGACATACATGTTGTTTAATAATTTGTTCAAAGATCTTTCCTGGTATAGAAGTCAGACTCACCGGCCTATAGTTGCCTGGGTCCACCTTCTTCCCCTTTTTGAAGATAGGAACAACATTTGCTCTTCTCCAGTCTTCTGGGACTTCTCCTGTTCTCCAAGAATTTTCAGATTATGGAGAGGGGTTCAAAAATTTCTTCTGCTATCTCCTTCAGTACTCTGGGATGTAATTCATCTGGACCTGGAGACTTGTATTCATTTAGTTTAGCTAAGTGCTTCCTCACTATATTTATGTTTATAGATATCCTGGATTCTTCTATTCCCTTAATAGGACAGTGAAGAACAGTTGTTACATTTCCTTTCTGAGAGAAAACAGATGCAAAATAGGAATTTAAAAGTTCGGCCTTCTCAACATCCTGTCTTACCATTTCATCATTTTCATCCTGTAAAAATCCTATAGCATCTTTGACTTTTCTTTTACTTTTGACATATCCCCAAAATCCTTTATTATTGCTTTTGACATCTCTTGCAATCCTCAATTCATTGTCACCTTTAGATAATCTGATTTGTGCCCTGCAGGTTCTGCAGACAGCATTATATTCTTCTTTAGATATGCCTCCCTCTTTCCATTTCATAAACATTTTTTCTTCCTTTTTAGCATGTGCTTAAGTTCTGTGTTCATCCATCCTGGCTTCCTTAAATGCTTAATATTCTTCCCTCTTTTCGGAATTGTTAACAACTGTGCTTTGAGAATTTCATTTTTCAAGACTTCCCATCCTTCCTGGACATTTTTGTCTTTAAGGATATCCAGCCATTGGATCCCTCCAATTCTCTTTCTGAATCCCTTAAAATCTGCCTTTCTGAAATCTAACCTTGACGGTTAGATCTGTTAAACCGTTTCAGAGTTATTACCTCATAAAGTGACAGTGCTCAGAATTGTAAAATTTGGCTGTCTTGAAGGAGAAAACAGTCCCGGGGCGAAGGGGTTAAGTAGAAAATTGCCAGTTATACCAGTGTTATGTTGGCTAGGGCTTCATTTTTGACTCCTGCTAGGAAATATGACTTTCCTGGTCAGATTTCTTGCTCTAAGACCATGTCCTGAGAATAGTCATGGATTGACATAAGGTGTGCTGAAGGAAGGGTCGTTGAAATGAAGTAAAACATCACTATGCAACAACTCAGGGCTAGAGATGAGCGAACTTGAACTTAAGACGTTAGGGGTTCGTACAGGACAGTTCGTGTTCAGACGAACTTCTACTGGAAGTCTGCTGCCATGTTCTGAGCTCCAGAAAAAGAGAGCTCAAGAGAGAATTTTCCGGTTCCAAAGTTTGTATCACCGTTGTTTTCAATAGAGTTCGGGGTTCGGGTATAGTTCTGGTCCCCGAACCAAACTTTGAACTAAAAGTTAAGGTTGGGTACCAGAACCTGAACTTCCACAGGTCCAAATCATCCCAACTCAGGGCGTGACAAGCTGGAGAACAAAAGACGAAGGTGAAGTTGAAGAACAAGCCTAGGTCTAAACCAAAAGTAGGACAATGGGTACCAAGTGACAAATCCAAGGGGCAAGACAAAAGAATCCAATGTCTATACAATCCACGAAGGCTAGGAGTGTAAATGCCAGTGTCAAATTTGGAAGATTTTCTGCACAAAAAAAACTACATTGTGCTGTATCCAATTTTCATCCATGTCTCTTGTATGAAAGGGCAAGCCGGATTTGCAAATTCAGCTTCCTTTTCATACACAAAACATGGATGATAACTGGATACAACACACTCTGAAAACGTATTTTAGTCATGATATGCAGTAAAATGACATGTGGTGAATAAACTGTTGACTAAGTGTTCATTCTGTGAAAAAAAAAAATAGCGGATAAAGCACATACCTGAAAATTAGAGGTATGAATGAAGCCCGAGGCAAGAAATGAGATTGGAAGACACCATTTGTTTGCAACTTTTTTTCACAAAAATAGTTTATTGAACCTCAACACCTTACCTTTATATTAGTTTTGTTCACAAATTGTCTAAAGTGTACCTGTCTTTTCAGAATAAGGCTGTGTGCACACGCTGCGGATTAGTCTGCGGCCTTTACTACAAAGAATCCTCATCTCTTGGCAGAAACCTCAGGGTAAAACACATGCAATTTTCCTGCGGATTCTTAGCATGTGTACAGCGGATTTGATGCAGGTTTTAGTGCGTCTTGGTGAGAGAGATTTGTATGTCCCGGAACGTAAACTGCAGCTGCAGTTCCGCAAAAAAGAAGTAACATGCTGCGGAAAATAAACCGCAGCAAATCTGTGTGGAATTTTCCGCAGCATGTGCACAGCGGATTTGGTTTTCCATAGGTTTACATGGTACTGTAAACCGCATGGATACTGCTGCGGAGTCGCAGGACCGGATCTGCAGCAAAAACCGCAACGTGTGCACAGACCCTAAGTGGTCGAGAGTATATATGAAAAATAGCAATAGCCATGATAGGACTTGTATCCAGCATTTTTCGACAGTTTCAGCCCCACGTTTTCTACTGGGTGGAGATTAACCTCTATGACGTTTACCATACAGTCCAGAGAGACATGAGGAATTCTTGCCCTGTGTTTACTCAGCAAAAAGGAACAGTAGAAGGAATTATACAGCGGTACTGAGCAGTACAGCTGTGAACCCAGAACTTACTAAAATGCAGCAGCTGGAGACTGGAATATGATCGTCTACACACCATCTGCAGGAGGTGGGTTTCTGCAGTCGCACAGGTGCACTAGACTGTTTCCTGAGACCCACCTCCTGGGGTTGGTGCTTGGACATAGTTATTCAGACCTCTGCTATGAATGGTCCAGATGGGTATAACCCTTATCACAGAATATGAAGAACATCTCTTCACTAATAGGCATGCTAAAAGTTTTCAGAAGTAACATTATTTAGTAGTGGAAGCTTTGTTTGGGAAAACAGGATAATGGACCTGCAGGTCCTATAGGCACTTCACTTATATTGTATAAGGATTGAGATGAAAGGCAAGGAAAGGTGTAAGCAATGTTAGAGAGGTTGGCATTCAAGTACTGTAGTTGCAGCTGTGAGAATAGTCTAGTCATAGACAGGGTCTACTCAACAGTATCAATCAACATTACTAGAAGGAAGTACTATACAGATGCAGCTGATTGCTCTTTAGCACTATTGGGAAAAAATGATATACGGTATATTATAGTCTTGTAGTTATGAAAATGTATAAGCCAACTAAAATTTAAACAAACTGTTCTAAAGTTATTTTCAGGATTAATGACTCAAGTTATGTTATTACCGTAGATAGACAGCGATGCAAGTTTGTTTTTTTCTTACTAGCGGGGACTCTTCAGAAGGAAAGAAAAAAAAAAAAAATGAAAACCTCAGTATAGATGGCACTTCAAGATACAGAAATCCATTGTGAGAGCAATTTTGCAAGGCCAACCAGTGAACACAAAAATAGCGGAGAGCGGGCAATGTAGGCCAATTGAGGTTTTGCATTGCTTGAAAACTGGGACGCATTCAGAGCGGATTTTTTTTTTTTTAACAAAACCCATAATGAAAACCTCAGACACCACTAGAGGAACATATTCCAATTTCAAACAATTTATTTTAAATGAGCACAGTATGAAACTCAAATTCCAGTGTGCATCTGAGCAACAGTAGAGCACAAGGGACAAGAGCCAAAGCATTTGGGGGGGGGGGGGCAAAACAAAAAACAAGGTGAAGAGGAAAAGAATACTTTATCAAGTGGCTAACAATGAAAATCTGTCTGTTTGAACAAACTGTAAAATTTGATTGCTTTATGCGCCAAAATAAGAAATTTTTGAAAGTTCATGCTCGGTAGAGTCCGTTGTCTTTTTTGTTAAGTAATGATACTTCAATGTCTGTGTAACCACGGCTTCAAACTGATGGAGATATAACTATCACACATGTGCATGCCACAAAACACCAATATGGCACCCTGGTTTTGGAGTGGGTAATCAGTCTTGTGACTGTTACATTCAACAGCATTTCAACATTTTTTCAGGAACAGTTTTCCTAGTGTACAGGGTGGGCCATTTATATGGATACAACTGGGCGGGCCATTTATAATGTTGGATCCAAAATGGCCGACTTCAAAATGGCCGCCATGGTCACCACCCATCTTGAAAAGTTTTCCCCCTCCCATATACTAATGTGCCACAAACAGGCAGTTGATATCACCAACCATTCCCATTTTATTTAGGTTTATCCATATAAAATGGCCCACCTGGTATTTCATTATCTTCAGAGACTGTCTATATTGTGCGTATAGCAATCCCCTACCCTCCACAACCTGTACCATCCCTGAATCAGGTTCCAACAAGTAGAGACATTTCCTTAAACAAAACGGCTACCTTTATAAAAATGCCCACAGTTTGTATTCACTGCCCCAAAACAATCCAAAAAAAATAGGTAAAATTCACAATGCAATAGCTATAATAAGACAACTCCGTTGGGACAGAACTTTTCCCTTAGAGAAAATGGGAAGTATGCTTAGATGTCATCTGAATTTGCAGCTGATGCAAAAATAGGACATTTCTAGAATAAGGAATGTTTAGGAGCATATACACAAGCCCTCAGTAAATTCTCACACAGCATGGATCCACAATAGTTGTTTGAATGAATACATGTAGTATTTAACATAGCAGAGCAACAATACATTTACCAGTGTGTAAGTGCAAAAAAAAAAAAAAAAAAAGATAAAAATGCACAGGTGAAAAAAAATTAAAAAAAAAAAAAGGCAGGGAGGTGGAATTTTATGTTGGCTGGTGATGAACATGACTTTGGCACTTTTACTGAAGAAAAACTAAAACAATGGCAAAATGTAGTCATGAATTTGTGAAACCGACGTAGATAGATGGAGAGGCAGGAAAATAAATACACACCGTAGAAAAGCGTCACCATTTCACCTCTTACGACAGACACCACTCATGCACAAAAAGGGATAAAGACTGGGTACTGTATTTATTATTTCAGAATTTCTTTACACAGTGCAACATGAAACCGCAATGTGGGGGAGAGGGGCTGGCATGTCACAATAATTATGAGTGCATATTAAAAAACATATATTATATATATAATGTACATCATATAAAACAGCTGTGAAAAACAGAAAACTTATAAGACAAAATGTGATGTCAAAGCTGAAACGGAGCAAACTGCCAGAGAGGCAATTTTTAAAAACACTAAAAGAAAAAACAACTTGTGAACATTGTGAGCAAACCGGAGGCGTTGATCGTGGATCGATGTTACGACGTCCCTAATCCTTTGCAGGGAGTTCCGAGTCAATGACAGCTTCACAAATAAACCGATCACAATGTATCGATGGCCACAAGATGATGCACAAGCAGTGGGCTAGCCTTCTAAAGCGGATAAAAACTGAGTTGTCTGGAAGGAATGGCTTCAAGAACAATAAAAGGGGCTGGCCATGATCTAGAAAAAAAAATAAACCTATTTGGTGAGTGGAGGGAGCCAGCAGCAAGCAATTCAATAATAAAAGCAGCACTATTAATTGGTGTAACCTCCCACTTAACGCGTGAGTGATATTTTAATTTACTATTTTATTGTATTTACCCTCCTTTACTCCAATTTAAAAGAGATCATCCATGCTCAGGAAAAAAAAAAATTGCAAAGATATTTATAGCTTTATGCTTTCATACAATACTTAGATTGCTGGTTGGGACCAAAAAAAAAAAATTCAGCTCAGAAATAAATCCATCTTCAGAACCCTAAAAATCTCACTAAAAGTCGCCCACCGTACTCCAGGAAGGGAGTGGCATAACAATGATCTGGGGCTCTCAATCCAAGACCACCTACCGTAAAAAACTGGAAAGTCAGATTGGAGAACACTGCTTTAGACGTTCATCAGAACGGATTATAAATGTTAAAGATTGACATGGAAAAGAGTTTAATACTGGCTAACCTATTTGACACTAAAAGACATTGTCCACTACTCTACCACTGATTGGCAGGGCGTCTGGTATCAGACCCCGAACAATCTGATGTTCTTGGTGCAAGTGGAAACGCTCAATTGCAGAGTCGTGCCATCTTCCGATACTGGACGCAACAGGGAATTGTAGATCTGCCGCCTATGATTTGAATAAGAGGTGGATGTGCTCAGCCACTATCAGAAGACTGAGAAGTTCCGCAATTGAGCATTTCCAGGCGTGTGTTGGACCACGACTGATCAGACATTGATGACCTATCTTAAAGGATAGGTCATCAATGATGAAGTAGTGGACAACCTCTAAAACACGTCAAGAGGGATGGCATGGTTTGAACCACATAACATTTCTAAAGCCTCTTTTCTTAGCACTCAATTGTGCTTCTCTTTTATAGCTACTAGAAATGTTTGAATTCATTGACCACTACGTGCTACCAGTTAGCGGTTTCTCTGGACAGTGTGTATCACGCGGTCACACGCCATTGACAAGACGGCTGCTAACACCCAGTAGTCAATTTATTCATACATATCTAGTAGATTTACAGATACGGCAAAGGATAGATCCAAGAAAAGATGCCATAGAATTATTTCATGAGGAATACAAGTAGACATTTCAGGAGTGACAACACATCCGCTTTAATCTAGCATTCACACTGAACTGCCTGAAATACTTTGAGCAATAAGGTCCAATCGCGATATACAAAATTAAGTTAAATTAAAAAAAAAAAAAAAAATAGGTTTAGTACCATTTAAATAAGTTTCCATATCACAACTGGAATCTACCATACTATGAAGCTGAACTTGCTTCTGTAAGTGTTAAACACAAAATGACAGCTACAGAAAAAGGCTCCTTCCATTTATATTCATAAGGCACATTACAACCTTGCAGAAAGCAATAATGTACGGTAGCTGTGATCTTGCAGAAAAGTCTCTTGACCAAATTCAGCAGCAAATCATCAGCTTGTTAGAAAGAGGTCAATTCTAGATGGAATATAACAAAATAATACCTTCATTAGAATAGCAACAAGTTTAATTAGTGGCCTATGGTCCATTGGGTTTCCATTATTCCATGTCAGAATTCTGGAGCTAGCAGGCATTCCTATTAGATAGAACTACATTTTTTGCAGCCTGCATCCTTTATGTGAACTATATGGCACTCGGTTTTCGTAAGGGCAGCACATTATGCTAAGCTGGCTCAATACTAGATGGTAAATCTGCGGTTGCATTTAGTGTTGCATCAGTCTTTGCGAATGTGAACGTGGAAGAGTCCGCCCGATACAAGGCGAAATAGGAGACAAAAGCGAACACGTTTCTCTTATACTGAATGTAGTCATGCAATTTAACATTGTAGTGTATTACATGCCGATTGCCCCTTAGTGTTACGGTAAATGGCAGGAAAGTGCATTTAATATATTATGTATTTTGCTTGGAACACATTTTCATCCCTTCTGCAAGGTCCGCACGCTATGACACAACCCGTTTGCTCCGTCGAGGCCTATTAACCAAAAATAAAACAAACAAAAAAGAAATAGGTAGGACACATCACTAACATACGTGCAAAAGGTATGTACATACAAATATACATAACGTAAGAACAAAGATGTAACTGAGCCAAACATGCCAATTAAAGTGCACCCGTCACCTGTTATGGCCGCTATAAGATGCGGTCGCTGCCTTTCAGGGCTTATCTTCACCATTCTATAATGCTGTACATAAGCCCCTGATCCGACCTGAAAGATAAAAAAAAATAAGTTTCATTATACTAACCCGGGGAGGGCGGTCCAATGGGTGTCGCAGGTCCGGCACCTCCCATCTTCTTGCGACGACGCCCTCCAGCTTGTGCCATCGCTCCCTGGCATCTCGCTCCTGCACAGGAGTACTTACCTGCCCTGTTGAGGGCAGAGCAAAGTACTGCAGTGCGCAGGCGCTCGGCCGTTCTGACCTTTTCCACGCCTGCGCACAGCAGTACTTTGCTCCGCCCTCAACAGGGCAGAGAAGTACGCCTGCGCAGAAGCGTGATGCTGGGAGCGAGGAAGCAAGCAGGAGGGCGGCGGCGCAAGATGGGAGCCGGACCCGGACCTGCGACACCCATCGGACCACCCCCCGGGTGAGCATAATAAAACTTATTTTTCTTCACTTGCAGGTCGGAGCGGGGGCTTCTCTAGAAAGCTATAGATAAGCCCTGAAAGGCGGTGGCCAAAACAGGTTCACTTTAAGCTGGGAGATCTCATCATTGATCAGAAAGTTATCACAAAGCCCAGGAGCTCAATGACCAATTCAGCTCTGCTACATCCGTATATAGCATAATCACTGCAAATGAGTGCCAGCCATCTGTGGTGTTGTGCTTTTACATGTCAGGGAATGCTTTCACAACAGAATATCCTTCCATTTTAATGCAATATTAGCGATATCTTAGCATCAAAATAAATCTACATAAAATTCCATTGTGTCTAGAATACAAAGGCATTGCTCAATTAACAGTGGGTAACGCCACCTTTGTCTGTAACCCTTCTTAAGATCATGGAAGTGAGAATTATTACAATCAATGTAGTTTAGTGTAAAATTACATGGAATTAAGATCCACCTTTGATTAACACGTTAGCATGTTGGGATTTATGGGCGTCAAGCAGGAGCCTGCTGGTTTGGAAGGATGAGGGATTTAAAATCTCTTGACCGTAGCGGAAACTGCAGAAATGTAGTGTCACATTAAAATTATACAGCAGAGCAGCAAAATGTATAAAAAAAAAAAAAAAAGTACAAGAGAAATAATCAGCAATGTTGTAATGAATTTCCCTGCAGGGGACTCCAGCAGAATATAGACTGCCAGACAACAAATATTCACTCTACTGTAAGGGGTGCACTTCATAAGGGAAATGCTATGGGTGCAGCACACTTATGTAATCTTCAAATGGGGCTTGAAGCAAAGGGCTTTCAGGTGAATAAGGGGTAGAGGGCAATTTGGAAAAATATCTGAGTAGTTAACAAGTGGAGGATTTGTCCATAACAACAAGTACAGCTCTTCTATTTCTAAGACCTCATAGACACACCATGGAGGCGGTACACAAACCCTACAGCTGGGTACAATAGGAGCAGGGAAGAAGACCCAAGTGATACGGCATACGATGGAACGTGGTAATAATGGTCTTCTGATTTCAACAGTGTCAGAACAGAAAGGTTATTATGCAGTCCGACGCATGTGAAGGTACAACGTAGCCCCCTAAACGACTTTGGGCACTGCATTAAGGCTCCAAACAATCTCAGGCTGTATGGAGTCAGAAATATGGCGCAGTTCATGAGGTCTAAGGAAGACTGAAAGGTAGTGCTACGGCCAACTCCACAACCCTACATCTTTTAGATCTACATATGTAGAGAATATTCCAGCTGACCTATTTTTACCCCATGGCAATTTTGAAGTCTTCAAGGACTGCTCTAGAAAATGCAAGACGGAAATTAATAATTACAGGGAAACTAAGTTTACATTGGGAAAGATCTGCCCAAAATAAAAAAAAAATCTATACATTTATATGAGTTACAATATACAAACACACACGCACAACCGATCATTCCTAGAAAGAATACATATGTTAGCCCTGTCATTTGTTTTATCAGTTAAAACCTGCAATGCAATTCAGCGGCATAGACAGAACAAGATCATGTCAGTGAGGAAGGATTGCAAGAGCAACCGAGTAAAGTAAAACTGGAGGCAAAAGAACTGTGGCTGTGAGGGCAGGTACACACAAGTATGTATAGACTAGAGGAACTGTCCTATTGCCTCTGCTCACCTCACTTATTGGAAAAGAAGACACAGCTCTGTAGAAACAATTTCAAATACATGTATGTATATATATATAAAAAATAATAAAAATCACTTGAATTGTACGACTTCTATCAAAGGCAGACTTACAGCATTGTGCTGCATTTTCACTAATTTGGCAAAAAAAAAAAAAATGAAATCACCAATTTTACAAAAAAAAAAAAAAAATTAAAAAGAAATAGAAAAAAAAATGTCAAATTCTGGTAGTAATAAGGGGTTACTACACTGGATGGTAGAGGGTAGCAGGGTCAGGTCACACCAAGTTGTACTCTTTCAGGTTTAGCTGTAGGATGGTGTCTTTGACAGCAGCGAAAACAAAGCGGATGTTCTCTGTGTCTGTGGCACAGGTGAAGTGTGAGTAGATTATCTTGTCACTATCAGGATTCAGATCCACAAACATTTTCAGAATGAATTCACGAGCGGTCGTTGCATCTCGCTGGGGACCTAAAGCACAAGGGAATGAAAGACAAAAATAAGCACGATGAGAAAGATGAAAAACAATCACAGATATGAACATTGCGGCAGAGAACTTGCCTTAGAAGCACATCCTGCAAGGAACAGTTTTCTAGGCATGCTTTATCTGAGCAGAAGTTACTGCGCAGGGAGGTGGAGGAATATATATAATATAATATACAGTGTTGACACCCTTGAAATTATTAAAGAAAATGAAGTATTTCTCCCAGGAAATTATTGCAATTATACATGTTTTGTTTTACACACGTTTATCTCCTTTGTGTTTATTCGAACACCAAAAAAAAAGCAAATTGAACATCATTTCGTACAAAACCTCAAAAAATCAGCAGAACAAAATTGTTGGCATCCTTCCAAAATTGTGAGTAAAAAACTTTGTTTCAAACATGTGATGCTCGTTCAATCTCACCTGTGGCAAGTGACAGGTATGGGCAATATGAAAATCACACATGGAACCAGATAAAGAGCGGAGAAGTTGAGTGAATCTTTGCATTGTGTGTCTGTGTGTGCCACACTAAGCACGTACAAAAGAAAGAAGAGAACTGTCCGAGTACTTGAGAACCAAAATGGTTGAAAAATATCAACGATATTGATGTTCCTTTATCCACGGTGGGCAACAATCAAGACGTTTACAATCTGGACGTAGCTAATCTCCCTGGACGTGGACAGCAGAGAAAAAAAATGGATGAAAAGTTGCAAAGCTTGACAATTCGGATGGTGAATAAGCAGCCCCAGTCAAGTTTCAAAGAAATTCAAGCTGTCTTGCAAGCTCAGGGTGCATCAGTGTCCACACAAAATGTCCATCAACATTTGAAAGAAATTAAACGCTATGGCTGGAGATCCAGAAGAACCCAAATGCTGACACAAACCTAAAAAAGCTAGACTGCAGTTTGCCAATATGTACGGGAGTTAAGGTACTGTCACACTTAGCGATGTACCAGCGATCCCGACCAGTGATATGACGCGGTCAGGATCGCTGGTACATCGCTAAGTGGTCGCTAGTGAGCTGCCACACAGGCAGATCTCACCAGCGACATCGCTGGGGACGGGGGTCGCTACTTACCTGTCACACTAGGCGATTCTGCGTCCTCCCGCCCGGCTCCACGCTTGTCTCTCCACAGGAAGCGCCGCAGGAAGCTGACGACGAGAAGCGGTCCTGAACGTTCTCGCGCGATCAGCGATAAGCAGGTCGTAGGTAAGTATCAGGCACAGCGATGTCGCTAGCAATATCGCTATAACGTCACAAGTTATAGCGATATTGCTAGCGATATCGCTTAATGTGACAGTACCTTAAGTCAGTCCTTCTGGGAAAGAATCTGGTGTACAGATGAGACCAAGATAGAGTTGTTTGGTAAAAGCAAAATCATTCTACTGTTTACCGAAAAAGGAATGAGGCCTACAAAAAAAAAAAAAAAAAAAGAATACAATACCAACAGTCAAATATGGTGGAGGTTTAAATATGTTTTGGGGTTGTTTTGCTTTCTCTGGCACTGGGTGTCTGGACTGTGTGCAGGGCATCATGAAAGATTACCAAAAGGATTTGGGGGTCACAATGTAATCACCTGTATCAAAGCCGAGTTTGGGTCATGGGTCTTCCAGCAGGACAATGCCCCCAAACATTCTTCAAGAAGGACCCAGAAATGGATGGAATCAAAGCGATGGAGAGTTCTGAAGTGGCCAGCAATGAGTCCAGATCTAAATCCCATTGAACATCTGTGGAGAGATCTTAACCCCTTCGCACCCGATCCTGTTTTTGCCTTCGCGACCGGGCCAATTTTTTCAATTCTGACCAGTGTCACTTTATGAGGTCATAACTCTAGAACGCTTCAACGGATCCTACTGATTCTGACATTGTTTTCTCATGACATATTGTACTTCATGATGGTGGTAAACATTTTTAGATATGATCTGCGCTTATTTGTTAAAAAAAAAAAAAAAAAAAAAAAAATCAAAATTTGGCGAAAATTTAGAAAATTTTGCAATTTTCAAACTTTTAATTTTTATGCCCTTAAATCAGAGTGATATCGCACAAAATAGTTAATAAATAACATTTACCACATGTCTACTTTACATCTGCATAATTTTGGAAACAATTTTTTTTTTAAGGAAGTTAAGGGTTAAAAGTTGACCAGCGATTTCTCATGTTTACAACAAAATTTGCAACACCATTTTTTTTAGGGACCACCTCACATTTGAAGTGAGTTTGGGGGGTCAATATGACAGAAAATACCCAAAAGTGACACCATTCTAAAAACTGCACCTCTCAATGTACTCGAAACCATATTCAAGAAGTTTATTAACCTTTCAGGTGCTTCATAGAATCATAGAATCGTAGAGTTGGAAGGGACCTCCTGGGCCATCTGGTCCAACCCCCTGCTCAAAGCAGGATTCGCTAAATCATCCCAGTTAGATGTCTGTCCAGCCTCTGTTTGAAGACTTCCATTGAAGGAGAACTCACCACTTCTCGTGGCAGCCTGTTCCACTCATTGATCACTCTAACTGTCAAAAAGTTTTTTCTAATATCTAATCTGTGTCTCCTCCCATTCAGCTTCATCCCATTGCTTCTAGTCTTTCCTTGTGCAAATGAGAATAAAGTTGATCCTTCTACAATGTGACAGCCCTTTAGATATTTGTAGACAGCTATTAAGTCTCCTCTCAGTCTTCTCTTTTGCAAACTAAACATTCCCAAATCCTGCAACCTTTCCTCATAAGACAGGGTTTGCAGACCGGTCACCATTCTGGTCGCTCTTTTCTGAACTTGCTCCAGTTTGTTGATGTCTTTTTTAAAATGTGGTGCCCAAAATTGGACACAATATTCCAGATGAGGTCTGACCAAAGAGGAGTAGAGGGAAATAATTACTTCACGTGATCTAGACTGTATGCTTCTGTCAATACATCCTAGAATTGCATTTGCCTTTTTTGCTGCTGCATCACACTGTTGACTCATATTCAGTCTGTGATCTATTAGTATACCCAAGTCTTTTTCACATGTGCTGTCACTCAGCCCTATTCCTCCCATTCTATATATGCTTTTTTCATTTTTATTGCCCAGATGTAGTACTTTGCATTTCTCCCTGTTAAAAACCATTCTGTTAGTTGCTGCCCACTTCTCCAGTTTATTTAAATCTTTTTGAATCCTCTCTCTCTCTTCTCTAGTATTAGCTATCCCTCCTAGCTTTGTGTCATCAGCAAATTTAATCAGTTTACCCTCAATTCCTTCATCTAAATCGTTGATAAAGATGTTGAACAATACAGGGCCCAGGACAGAGCCCTGTGGTACCCCACTTGAGACATTCTTCCAACTGGATGTGCAGCCATTTACGACCACTCTTTGGGTCCGATCACTAAGCCAGTTATGAATCCACCTAACAGTTGCCTTGTCCATTCCATACTTAGTCATTTTTTCAATAAGGATTGTATGAGAGACTTTGTCAAATGCTTTGCTGAAGTCAAGATATACTATATCTACAGCATTTCCTTGATCCACCCAATCAGTAATACCATCATAGAAGGAAATTAAATTAGTCTGACATGACTTATTAGTTACAAACCCATGCTGACTCTGTTTAATCACTTCATTCTTATCCAGGTATTGACATACATGTTGTTTAATAATTTGTTCAAAGATCTTTCCTGGTATAGAAGTCAGACTCACCGGCCTATAGTTGCCTGGGTCCACCTTCTTCCCCTTTTTGAAGATAGGAACAACATTTGCTCTTCTCCAGTCTTCTGGCACTTCTCCTGTTCTCCAAGAATTTTCAAAGATTATGGAGAGGGGTTCAAAAATTTTTTCTGCTATCTCCTTCAGTACTCTGGGGTGTAATTCATCTGGACCTGGAGACTTGAATACATTTAGGTTAGCTAAGTGTTTCCTCACTATCTTTCTGTTTATAGATATCCTGGATTCTTTTATTCCCTTAATAGGACAGTGAATAACAGTTGATGTTACATTTCCTTTCTGAGAGAAAACAGATGCAAAATAGGAATTTAAAAGTTCAGCCTTCTCAACATCCTGTCTTACCATTTCATCATTTTCATCCTGTAAAAATCCTATAGCATCTTTGACTTTTCTTTTACTTTTGACATATCCCCAAAATCCTTTATTATTGCTTTTGACATCTCTTGCAAGCCTCAATTCATTTTCAGCTTTAGATAATCTGATTTGTGCCTTGCAGGTTCTGCAGACAGCATTATATTCTTCTTTAGATATGCCTCCTTCTTTCCATTTTATAAACATTTTTTGCTTCCTTTTTAGCATGTGCTTAATTTCTGTGTTCATCCATCCTGGTTTCCTTAAATGCTTCCTATTCTTCCCTCTTTTCGGAATTGTTAACAACTGTGCTTTGAGAATTTCATTTTTCAAGATTTCCCATCCTTCCTGGACATTTTTGTCTTTAAGGATATCCAGCCATTGGATCCCTCCAATTCTCTTTCTGAATCCCTTAAAATCTGCCTTTCTGAAATCTAACCTTGACGTCTGAGTCTTCACAGGTCTTCCGCCTCTAGTTATCCAAAATTCTAAAATAGCATGGTCGCTACCTCCTAGGGTCCCAGCCACTTTTACCTCCTCAACCATTTCCTCCCTGTTTATAAGGATTAGATCCAAGGTAGCAGTTCCCCTTGTTTTCTCCTTTACCTTTTGGAAGATAAAGTTGTCAGCAAGAGAGGATAAGAATTTCCTTGACCTGTTAGTTTTGCCTGAGAGAGATTCCCAACAAATGTCTGGATAGTTGAAATCTCCCATGACAACTATGTCATATTTTTTGGAGAACTTGGCCATTTGATGCATAAAGAGTTCATCCATATCTTCAGCTTGCACAGGCGGCCTGTAGTAAATGCCTACAATGGTGTCCTTTCCATTGTTCTGTCCTTGTATTCTTACCCAAACAGTTTCCACAGAACTCCCAGTCTCTGAAGCTTCAATCTCTGTGCAGATATACGCATTTCTAACATACAATGCGACACCCCCTCCTCGTTTATCAAGTCTGTTTCTTGCAAATAAGTTGTATCCTTCTAGTCTTGTATTCCAATCATGTGTATTGTCCCACCAAGTTTCAGTGATTCCAATGACATCATATTTCTTTTCCTGTGTTAGTAGTTCCAATTCTCCTTGTTTGTTGCCCATGCTTTGTGCATTAGTATAGAAACATTTTAGTTTGTGATTGGTTTCTCTTTCTCCAATATTTTTTTTAATTAGATTCTTTCGTCTTTGTTCTTCCTTTCCACTTCTAATAGCAGAGTTCTCAGTAGCATTTGTCAGGTGTATGGCTTTTTCTGGTCTTTTGCTTCCCTTCCCATGTTGTTCTAGTTTAAAGCTCTCCTTACAAGTGTAGCAAGGCGACTTCCAAATACCTGCTTTCCAGTCTTCGTAAGGTGCACCCCATCTCTAGCAAGTAGTCCATCGTATAAGTAGTTCACTCCGTGATCCAGAAATCCAAATCGTTGCTGACGGCACCATCGACGTAGCCAGTTGTTCACCTGCAGAATCTTATTCCACCTCCTTGTTCCATGGCCATCCACTGGGAGGATGGAAGAGAAGACCACCTGCGCTCCCAGTTCTTTCACTTTCTTGCCTAAGTCTTCAAAGTCTCTGCAGATGGTTTCCAGGTCGTTTCTTGCGGTGTCATTTGTCCCCACATGTAGTAGCAGGAATGGGTAGTCATCTGTAGGTCTGAAGAGTCCTGATATCCTGTCAGACACATCTTTAATTTTTGCACCTGGAAGACAGCACATTTCTCTTGAAGTTATATCCGGTCTGCAGATAGCGGCCTCTGTTCCTCTCAACAGGGAATCCCCCATGACCACCACTCTCCGTTTCTTCTTCACAACATTTTTCTTTCTCCATCCAGGAGGACTCTGAAGGCGTACAAGGTTGCTGTTTGTTGGCAAAGTCTTATCCTGATGTATTTCTTCATCGTTTTCCTGCGTGAGAGCCTGGTACTGGTTTCTGAGCAGTATGGGTGCTGACTGCCTCCTGATCCTCCTGCTTCTCTGGGTCACATGTCTCCATTCCTCTGTTTCTTCAGGTGCACTTCGAATTTCTTCTCTTTCTGTAACATGAAGAGATAATTCTGCTCTGTCCAAGAACTCTTCACCTTCCTTAATGATCTTCAACGTAGCTAACCTCTCTTCGAGATTTTGCAACTTTTCCTCCAACAGGGTCACAAGCTTGCATTTGTGGCATGTGAAGTTTGGCTTTTCCACTGGTAAATCTGTGAACATGTAGCAAGAAATGCAGCTCACCAAATGGCTCCTGGCCTCTTCCATTTTGAGATTTCTTAAAAAGATGAAAGATGAGCCAAAATTCGCGCGCCGATAGGCGCGCGGTTTCTCCGATTTCCTCTTTTCAGCTGCAACGGCCAAAACCCAGTGATCGTTGAGCTCGCGGAGACTCTTCACTTATCCCAGAAGGCACTGGGAATATGCAAATGATCTCCTCAAGACTCTTCCCCTGGTTTCTCCGATTTCCTCTTTTCAGCTGCAACGGCCAAAACCCAGTGATCGTTGAGCTCGCGGAGACTCTTCACTTATCCCAGAAGGCACTGGGAATATGCAAATGATCTCCTCAAGACTCTTCCCCTGGTTTCTCCGATTTCCTCTTTTCAGCTGCAACGGCCAAAACCCAGTGATCGTTGAGCTCGCGGAGACTCTTCACTTATCCCAGAAGGCACTGGGAATATGCAAATGATCTCCTCAAGACTCTTCCCCTGGTTTCTCCGATTTCCTCTTTTCAGCTGCAACGGCCAAAACCCAGTGATCGTTGAGCTCGCGGAGACTCTTCACTTATCCCAGAAGGCACTGGGAATATGCAAATGATCTCCTCAAGACTCTTCCCCTGGTTTCTCCGATTTCCTCTTTTCAGCTGCAACGGCCAAAACCCAGTGATCGTTGAGCTCGCGGAGACTCTTCACTTATCCCAGAAGGCACTGGGAATATGCAAATGATCTCCTCAAGACTCTTCCCCTGGTTTCTCCGATTTCCTCTTTTCAGCTGCAACGGCCAAAACCCAGTGATCGTTGAGCTCGCGGAGACTCTTCACTTATCCCAGAAGGCACTGGGAATATGCAAATGATCTCCTCAAGACTCTTCCCCTGGTTTCTCCGATTTCCTCTTTTCAGCTGCAACGGCCAAAACCCAGTGATCGTTGAGCTCGCGGAGACTCTTCACTTATCCCAGAAGGCACTGGGAATATGCAAATGATCTCCTCAAGACTCTTCCCCTGGTTTCTCCGATTTCCTCTTTTCAGCTGCAACGGCCAAAACCCAGTGATCGTTGAGCTCGCGGAGACTCTTCACTTATCCCAGAAGGCACTGGGAATATGCAAATGATCTCCTCAAGACTCTTCCCCTGGTTTCTCCGATTTCCTCTTTTCAGCTGCAACGGCCAAAACCCAGTGATCGTTGAGCTCGCGGAGACTCTTCACTTATCCCAGAAGGCACTGGGAATATGCAAATGATCTCCTCAAGACTCTTCCCCTGGTTTCTCCGATTTCCTCTTTTCAGCTGCAACGGCCAAAACCCAGTGATCGTTGAGCTCGCGGAGACTCTTCACTTATCCCAGAAGGCACTGGGAATATGCAAATGATCTCCTCAAGACTCTTCCCCTGGTTTCTCCGATTTCCTCTTTTCAGCTGCAACGGCCAAAACCCAGTGATCGTTGAGCTCGCGGAGACTCTTCACTTATCCCAGAAGGCACTGGGAATATGCAAATGATCTCCTCAAGACTCTTCCCCTGGTTTCTCCGATTTCCTCTTTTCAGCTGCAACGGCCAAAACCCAGTGATCGTTGAGCTCGCGGAGACTCTTCACTTATCCCAGAAGGCACTGGGAATATGCAAATGATCTCCTCAAGACTCTTCCCCTGGTTTCTCCGATTTCCTCTTTTCAGCTGCAACGGCCAAAACCCAGTGATCGTTGAGCTCGCGGAGACTCTTCACTTATCCCAGAAGGCACTGGGAATATGCAAATGATCTCCTCAAGACTCTTCCCCTGGTTTCTCCGATTTCCTCTTTTCAGCTGCAACGGCCAAAACCCAGTGATCGTTGAGCTCGCGGAGACTCTTCACTTATCCCAGAAGGCACTGGGAATATGCAAATGATCTCCTCAAGACTCTTCCCCTGGTTTCTCCGATTTCCTCTTTTCAGCTGCAACGGCCAAAACCCAGTGATCGTTGAGCTCGCGGAGACTCTTCACTTATCCCAGAAGGCACTGGGAATATGCAAATGATCTCCTCAAGACTCTTCCCCTGGTTTCTCCGATTTCCTCTTTTCAGCTGCAACGGCCAAAACCCAGTGATCGTTGAGCTCGCGGAGACTCTTCACTTATCCCAGAAGGCACTGGGAATATGCAAATGATCTCCTCAAGACTCTTCCCCTGGTTTCTCCGATTTCCTCTTTTCAGCTGCAACGGCCAAAACCCAGTGATCGTTGAGCTCGCGGAGACTCTTCACTTATCCCAGAAGGCACTGGGAATATGCAAATGATCTCCTCAAGACTCTTCCCCTGGTTTCTCCGATTTCCTCTTTTCAGCTGCAACGGCCAAAACCCAGTGATCGTTGAGCTCGCGGAGACTCTTCACTTATCCCAGAAGGCACTGGGAATATGCAAATGATCTCCTCAAGACTCTTCCCCTGGTTTCTCCGATTTCCTCTTTTCAGCTGCAACGGCCAAAACCCAGTGATCGTTGAGCTCGCGGAGACTCTTCACTTATCCCAGAAGGCACTGGGAATATGCAAATGATCTCCTCAAGACTCTTCCCCTGGTTTCTCCGATTTCCTCTTTTCAGCTGCAACGGCCAAAACCCAGTGATCGTTGAGCTCGCGGAGACTCTTCACTTATCCCAGAAGGCACTGGGAATATGCAAATGATCTCCTCAAGACTCTTCCCCTGGTTTCTCCGATTTCCTCTTTTCAGCTGCAACGGCCAAAACCCAGTGATCGTTGAGCTCGCGGAGACTCTTCACTTATCCCAGAAGGCACTGGGAATATGCAAATGATCTCCTCAAGACTCTTCCCCTGGTTTCTCCGATTTCCTCTTTTCAGCTGCAACGGCCAAAACCCAGTGATCGTTGAGCTCGCGGAGACTCTTCACTTATCCCAGAAGGCACTGGGAATATGCAAATGATCTCCTCAAGACTCTTCCCCTGGTTTCTCCGATTTCCTCTTTTCAGCTGCAACGGCCAAAACCCAGTGATCGTTGAGCTCGCGGAGACTCTTCACTTATCCCAGAAGGCACTGGGAATATGCAAATGATCTCCTCAAGACTCTTCCCCTGGTTTCTCCGATTTCCTCTTTTCAGCTGCAACGGCCAAAACCCAGTGATCGTTGAGCTCGCGGAGACTCTTCACTTATCCCAGAAGGCACTGGGAATATGCAAATGATCTCCTCAAGACTCTTCCCCTGGTTTCTCCGATTTCCTCTTTTCAGCTGCAACGGCCAAAACCCAGTGATCGTTGAGCTCGCGGAGACTCTTCACTTATCCCAGAAGGCACTGGGAATATGCAAATGATCTCCTCAAGACTCTTCCCCTGGTTTCTCCGATTTCCTCTTTTCAGCTGCAACGGCCAAAACCCAGTGATCGTTGAGCTCGCGGAGACTCTTCACTTATCCCAGAAGGCACTGGGAATATGCAAATGATCTCCTCAAGACTCTTCCCCTGGTTTCTCCGATTTCCTCTTTTCAGCTGCAACGGCCAAAACCCAGTGATCGTTGAGCTCGCGGAGACTCTTCACTTATCCCAGAAGGCACTGGGAATATGCAAATGATCTCCTCAAGACTCTTCCCCTGGTTTCTCCGATTTCCTCTTTTCAGCTGCAACGGCCAAAACCCAGTGATCGTTGAGCTCGCGGAGACTCTTCACTTATCCCAGAAGGCACTGGGAATATGCAAGTGATCTCCTCAAGACTCTTCCCCTGGTTTCTCCGATTTCCTCTTTTCAGCTGCAACGGCCAAAACCCAGTGATCGTTGAGCTCGCGGAGACTCTTCACTTATCCCAGAAGGCACTGGGAATATGCAAATGATCTCCTCAAGACTCTTCCCCTGGTTTCTCCGATTTCCTCTTTTCAGCTGCAACGGCCAAAACCCAGTGATCGTTGAGCCCGCGGAGACTCTTCACTTATCCCAGAAGGCACTGGGAATATGCAAATGATCTCCTCAAGACTCTTCCCCTGGTTTCTCCGATTTCCTCTTTTCAGCTGCAACGGCCAAAACCCAGTGATCGTTGAGCCCGCGGAGACTCTTCACTTATCCCAGAAGGCACTGGGAATATGCAAATGATCTCCTCAAGACTCTTCCCCTGGTTTCTCCGATTTCCTCTTTTCAGCTGCAACGGCCAAAACCCAGTGATCGTTGAGCCCGCGGAGACTCTTCACTTATCCCAGAAGGCACTGGGAATATGCAAATGATCTCCTCAAGACTCTTCCCCTGGTTTCTCCGATTTCCTCTTTTCAGCTGCAACGGCCAAAACCCAGTGATCGTTGAGCCCGCGGAGACTCTTCACTTATCCCAGAAGGCACTGGGAATATGCAAATGATCTCCTCAAGACTCTTCCCCTGGTTTCTCCGATTTCCTCTTTTCAGCTGCAACGGCCAAAACCCAGTGATCGTTGAGCTCGCGGAGACTCTTCACTTATCCCAGAAGGCACTGGGAATATGCAAATGATCTCCTCAAGACTCTTCCCCTGCTTCACATGAATGAATGGAATATGGAAGGAAAAAATAAACATTTAACTTTTTTTCACAAACATTTTACTTCAAAACCATTTTTTTTTATTTTCACAAGTGTAAAAAGAGAAAATGAACCACAAAATTTTTTGTGCAATTTCTCCCAAATGCGCCAATACCCCGTATGTGGGGCTAAACCACTGTTTGAGCACACAGCAGAGCTCAGAACGGAAGGAGTGCCGTTTGACTTTTTCAATGCAGAATTGGCTGGAATTGAGATCGGATGCCATGTCGCATTTGGAGAGCCCCTGATGCACCTAAACAGTGGAAACCCCCCACAAGTGACCCCATTTTGGAAACTAGACCCCTTAAAGAACTTATCTAGATGTGTCGTGAACACTTTGAACCCCCAAGTGCTTCACAGAAGTTTATAACGTAGAGCCATGAAAATAAAAAATCATTTTTTTTCCATAAAATGATCTTTTAGCCCCCAATTTCTTATTTTCCTAAGGGTAACAGGAGAAATTGGACCCCAAAAGTTGTTGTCCAATTTTTCCTGAGTACGTTGGTACCCTATATGTGGGAGAAAACTACTGTTTGGGCACACGGTGGGGCTCGGAAGGGAAGTAGTGACGTTCTGAAATGCAGACTTTGATGGAATGGTCTGCGGGTGTCATGTCGCGTTTGCAGAGCCCCTGATGTACCTAAACAGTGGAAACCCCCCACAAGTGACCCCATTTTGGAAACTAGACCCCCCAAGGAACTTATCTAGATGTGTGGTGAGCACTTTGAACCCCCAAATGTTTCAGTAAAGTTTATAATGTAGAGGCGTGAAAATAAAAAAATCATTTTTTTTGCACAAAAATTATATTTTAGCCCCCAATTTTTATTTTCACAAGGGTAACAGGAGAAATTGGACCCTAAGAGTTGTTGTCCAATTCGTCCTGAGTATGCTGGTACCCCATATGTGGGAGAAAACTACTGTTTGGGCACACGGTGGGGCTCGGAAGGGAAGTAGTGACGTTCTAAAATGCAGACTTTGATGGAATGGTCTGCGGGCGTCATATTGCATTTACAGAGCCCCTGATGTACCTAAACAGTGGAAACCCCCAATTCTAATTCCAATCCTAACCCCAACACACCCCTAACCCTAATCTCAGCCCTAACCACAACCCTAACCACAAACCTAACACCAACACACCCATAAGCTTAATCCCAGCCCTAGCCCTAACCCTAGCCTGTGTACCTGCTTTTTTTTTTCTTTGCTTTTTGTGACAAGATCGCTGCCCTGCGATCTGACTCATAGTAACGCCACTTCTCCTCTGATCTCACACTGACAGATGATCAGAGGTGAAGCAGCGTTACTATGTGACAAGATCGCTATCTGGCACATAACGCGACTTCTCCTCTGATCTCACAATGACAGACGATCAGAGGAGAAGCAGCGTTACTGTGTGACAAGATCGCTGCCTGGCACAGCTGTGCCAGGCAGCGATCAGCTGTGCCAGGCAGCGATCTAGTCACACAGTAACGCTGCTTCACCTCTGATCATCTGTCAGTGTGAGATCAGAGAAGCCGCGTTACAATGAGTGAGATCGCCGGGAAACAAGCAGCTTTCCCAGCGATCGCTCCCATTGGCTGCTGTGATGCTGACGTCATCAGGACCTGAACCAATCAGGTCTCGATGACGTCGGGGGTCCCAGCATGCATTGTGCACCGGGTTCCCCGCGTTGTAAGGTATGTGGGGGTCCCGGGGGGCACAAAACCGCCGACAGCAGATAAATGTCGGCGCTGCACAAAGCCCAGCAAGCGCCAAAATTTATCTACAGTGGGCGGTCGGGAAGCGGTTAAAATTGCTGTTGGGAGAAGGCACTCTTCAAATATGAGAGACCTGGAGCAGTTTGCAAAAGAGTGGTCAAAAATTCAAGATCAGAGGTGTAGCTTGTTGATGGCTATAGGAAGCAACTTATTGCAGTTATTTATTCCAAAGGGTGTGCAACCAATTATTAAGTTGAGGGTGCCAACAATTTTGTCCGGTCCTTTTTTTGGGGTTGTGTGTGAAATTATGTCCAATGTGCCTTTCATTTTACAATTAAAGTTAAAACAGTGAGACGATTACTGAAACTGAATAGTGATCTCTACAGAAAGTTATAGGGCTTTTTTTTTTTATTTTGTTAGTGAAAATAAATTTGCTAGTGGAAATTAAAAAAAAAGTTGAAGTGAATCTGATTGCTCTATGATCTCAGCCAGGTATATTTGACTCAAGTGCTGCCACGTGTCAGGGAAGAATATACTTTTAAAGCTGTGCAATGCCCTGGAGTGACAGATCTGACCCTATATGTGCATGTAGGCAGAGAGCAGTCAATTCATGGCAGGGGTAAGTGGCAGGGGACTAGTAGCCTTTCCAACTAGTCTACAGCACAGTCTGATTTTATTTTTTTTTCCCCCACTTTTCAGTAAAAATGCACTTCTCAACTTTGGAACACTATAAAATGTAAATTGCTTTTTATGCTGTAAATCAGAGAAAGCAAACAATTTTCCATAATTTGTTGTCGCAATTGTATGTTTTTTTGTTTTGTTTTTTTTTTTTTTGTTTTTTTTTGGGGGGGGGGGGGGGGGCAGGCAAAAATGTAATACATTCTTAGGTCGTACAGTTACGCATAACAATACCAAATGAGTATTGTCATATAATTAGTTTAAAGAAATTGAGCTAGGGGTTGCTTGTACACTGACAATAGAGTAGTATTGCAGTCTACTGTGCAATTAATCTGACAAGAAACTCACCACGTGACTGGGTTTCATACATTTAAAATCATGGCAGGCACAATAGACCCAATGCTGCCATAACATTATCAGAAAGCCGAGTTACAGAAGTTTCACCTATGTTTCCAACAACTTTTTAGAGGGTGGCCACTACTTGGACAACCCCTTCTTGGAACGAACCTGTCACAGGATTCATGCAGCATGAAACAGAACCTGGCTGATGTTGCAGCCAAGTTATAATTTTCTCTGTAAGACTTCTGCACTTCATAGAAAACATTGCTTGAAGATTCAACTTTGGCCCGTAGGCAGAGACAAGACTAGTTCCGAGCGACTTCCAGAGGGCTTCTCCCCGAGGCACTCCAGGTGAATGACTGGACTCTCCCATTTGCGAACATCGGGAGAGGCCTGTGAATCACCTTTAGCGGCGCTGGGGCCACACCAGAATAGCCTCCTGACTATGGTCCTCGGCTGGATCTTAAAACTATATAAAAATGTAATTGTGCAGCCAGGTGCTGCATCATGCTGCCCGAGTCACAAATCAAGCGACAGGCCTTCTTTAAATGCTACAGTCCCAAGTAAAATAAAAAAAGACCATTTACATTCCTCCCCATCCCAGTGATGTGGGCTCGGTGTCTGCCGGTGCTAGTGTGACAATGTTACGTCACTCCGTGTGCCCTGCTGGTGGCATTTGCGGTGTTATATACTGTGGTTAGAGCTGGTTCAGACTGCAGCACTTACACTTCGGTGCCAAGAATATAACACAAACAGAGCAGATCTGCAGCACTCCTAATGTAATGCAAAAAGAAAAAAAAAAAATTATTCATCTAAAGTACATGAAGTGTTCGAACGCTGCATGGACCTGGGTAAATAAACAGCTTTTTCCTTTTACAGAAAATTTGGAGAACTATGAATCTTCCAGTTTTATGGATTTTGGATGTCCTCTCTACCTGGACACGAGACTTCTTTCCACCCTGACATTGTAGTACTAAAGATTGCTTCTGTCTTTTGAGAAGAAATATAAATCACAGTAATAAGCTGCAGTGTATGGAGTGGGCAAAGCAGGCGAGTCTGACCATATGTTTAGTGCGCACATCTGCAGTACATGGATGACAGATTTGGCCATGGGGTTAAACAATGTCTCACTTTTTAAAGATCTCTTCCTTTTAAGAACTAGTTTGACACAAATTTTTTCGGCAGATTATAGAAGACCGCAATGCCAAGAACCCTGTTAGCTCTTTCACAGTAGCAAGGGAGAATTTCCTGCGTAGCGAGGCTACATAGAAGACAATGGGTGCAAGCATATCACAAATTATACTTTATAATGGCATAAACTGCTGCAATAAAACTAGAATTTCTGGAAATGCAAAAAGTGCTTACCATCAAACTCGGGGAAGTAATCTACAAGGTGAGAATACATGATTTTGTCTTCAAGAAGGTCTTTCTTGTTTAGAAAAAGAATAACTGATGAATTTTGGAACCATGGGTAGGTTATTATAGTTCTAAAAAGAGCCTTACTCTCCTCCATACGATTCTGTCAAAAATAATGAAAAAAGGATAAACATTAAAAACATAAAATTCTCCAGAACCCAAAAATGTATTGAAGTGTACCTATTATCACATTTTCGCTCATGTCCAATTTGAACTACTGTAAAAATCTGAGATGAGCAAAGTCAATATAGGGCTTAGAGAACCATTATTCCCTCGTTACACATGGACAGAATTAAAGGACTAAGTTTAACTCTATAGCCACCACCACTTGGGAGAAACTCACTGCAAAAGTCTTTAATAATGGAAAAAAAAAAGAAGAAAAAAAAAAAAAAAAAAAAGTGTTTAAACGGCATCACCAGAAAAAGACAAAAATGTCTTGATGCCGGGTCAAACAGTACAGATTTCCCTTGCAGACCAAATCCAACAAATTTAGAAAGTTTGCCAGCATCATTTAAAAAAGTGCAAAAAAAAAAAATCCAGCCTATCACCATGCATCAATGTATCAGCCCTTGCAGAAGACTTTATTACGTGTACTGTGCTCTCTGCGTAGGCCGATCCGTGCTGACAGGATGAACTTACATTTAAGCTTGTCTAGCAAACTCTTGGGGCTTTACTATTAGGGCGTATCTTCACTTTTATAACTCGTTTGACATGTCAAGAAATTAGAATCTCTGCCGAGACCTTCAGGGCTCACTAAATCAAAGAAGCAGATATACTCAGCCATGGGTTGTCCTCCAGCAAGAGAAAAGACCGCTTTAGTGGAAAGTTAATGGAGCCCGTTTTGAGACTTCAGGATCCCTGATCAAAACTTGAGACAGGGCTCCAACATTTTTAAAAGTGATGCTCTTTACACTTAATGGGAGTTGTACAAATAAGTATGCAGTTGGGGCTGCCAGCCGAGGCTTAATCTCTTATGAACTACCCTTAAATGTGTACTCATTGCCATTGTGGATTTGGCTGTTGACACTTAAATACTTAAAAATAATCTCTGAAAGTATTGGGATACGTACCTCATTGTCCGACTCGACAAGAACTTGGTCATATTCACTTAATGCTACGAGAAACATGATGGATGTGACATTCTCAAAGCAGTGTATCCACTTCCTCCGCTCAGATCTTTGCCCTCCAACATCCACCATTCTGTTAAACCCCAAAAAAAAAATATATATCTATTAGCCTAAATGTCAAGTACAAACAATGAAAATCGTCACATTTTTAATACCGCATGTATATGTAAATATAAAAGGTGAACACAAATTGCCGGGTTTATTTATGAAAACTGAACATGTGGCTTTTGTCACAGATCTCCCCCTAAGAAATAAATTACAACGGATGATCACATTTCTTAAAACCTCAAGCTGAAAATGTTAATAAATCAGTAAATTGCATGTATTTATAAGCACTCTCCAACAATACCCATTTATGAAGATGGGAATAACCCTTTAACCGCTTCATGCTCCAGGCCAGAGAAAATAGGTCATGGAGCATTTGAGAGTGTTTGAACCAGAGTCTGCTCCACACAGAACTAATGCTACTACTCTACCGAGATGAACGGTCACGGCTGTCAGCGTCATTTAAGCTCCACAATCTGGCCTGGGCGTTTATTATTCCAGCAAAAAGTAAGGAAAATAAACACTGTGGTGTTGCCACATCCGTAACGGCACTATCTATCAAAATTTAAACGAACCCAAATAATAAACAAAGTAATGAGGGAGGGGGAGAAACACCAGAATTCGGTTTTGTTTTTTGTTTGTTACTGCATTTACTCCAAAATTTGCACAACTAAGATCTAAATGTTTTATCTACCCAAAAAGATTTACACAAGGCGAAAAAAAAAAAAAAAAAAAAAAAATCAATGGAAACATCAGTTTGCCAGGCAAAAAAAAAAAAAATAAAAAATAAAAATTGGGCTGTCACACAGCAACATCGATGGAATAATCAAAAAGGTACATGGTTTGAAACCATTCTCCCCCCTCCCCCATTTCATAAAATGGTTATTTTTCATAAATGTAAGGGTTCTCTGCTACCACGACCAACTTTTTTTTTTAAATTAAAAAGTTCCTGTAAAATAAAAACAGATTCCTGCCACACTGGCACAGGGTCTCCTGTGACATTTATGCCATGTGAGTGCTGCAGCCCATCAGCGGCCATTAGGTTTCTGCGCTCTTTATTCCCTAGGACAAGTGGAAGACGTGAAAGAGCAATAGAGTAATAGCAGCCCGCTGATTTGCTACAGGTCCAACGTGGCAAAATCAATGAGTCCCTAGAGATCCGGCACCGATGCAGGTGGGGAGTATATGTTCTTTATATTTTACAACCATGATGGTTTTCAAGATCTCTGCTTGCTGTCATTTACAAGTAACCTTTAGTGTTGACTTCCATGGTGATGGAACACAATAGCTAGTTACTCACCGATAACGGTGTTTCTCGGAACCCATGACAGCACCACGGAGAGAGGGGGTCCGCCCATCAAGGACAGGAACCTACAGATTAAAAGGCGGCACCTCTCCTCCGCCCCCAGTTGGTTACGGAGCATCAGAGGGTCTCCAGGTTAGTTAACAACAAAAGTATATACATAACATTATAATATTGCATATTATGGAGAAGCACCGTGTCTAACAAAACACTTGCACACATTAACTCGTGCTCACCGCACACGTGAAAAAAGGGGGGGGGGGAATAAGCGGGTGCTGTCATGGGTTCCGAGAAACACCATTATCGGCGAGTAACTAAGCTATTCTCTCACCCATGACAGCACCACGGAGAGAATTTCAGAGATTGGTAGCTTAGGGAGGGACCACCGCCTCAAGGACCCTTCTCCCGAAGGTCAGGTCAGACGTAGAGGCTAGATCTAAGCGATAGTGCCTGAAAAAGGTAGAAGGTGTTGACCAGGTGGCCGCTTTACAGATCTGCTCTATTGATACCTCTGATCTTTCTGCCCACGAGGTCGCCATTGCCCTTGTAGACTGAGCTTTTAGACCCTCCGGGATGGTATTCCCACTGGATGAATACGCCAGGGCAATCGCATCCCGTATCCACCTTGCTAGGTTACTCTTGGATGCCTTGAGTCCCTTCCAAGGTCCCTGGAAACACACAAAGAGAGACCCTTCCTTCCTACATTCCTTGGTGGCCTCTAAGTACTGAACTAGGCACCTCTTCACATCTAGGGTGTGAAATTTTTCCTCTCCCCTATTCTTAGGGTTTGGGCAGAAGGAAGGAAGGACTACTTCTTGTGACCTATGAAAGTGTGTTGACACCTTAGGTAGGTATGCTGGGTCAGGTTTTAACATGATTCTATCGTCCGAGATTTTAGTGAATGGGGGTATCGCTGACCAGGCTTGAATATCGCTCACTCTGCGAGCGGATGTTAGGGCCCTAAGAGTATTGTCTTTAATGATAAGGTTTTCAGGGGTGCTGACTGGATGGGCTCGAATTTGGGCCCTGTTAGGGCAGACAACACTAGGTTTCGATCCAACGATGGTATCTTCTGGGTAATTATTGGTCTAGATCTGGCTGCGGCCCTCATAAACCGTGCTACCCAAGGGTTGCCCGCCACATCCTGGTTATAAAGGGCGCCTAGAGCCGCTACCTGTACCTTCAACGTATTAGTCGCCAGCCCCTGTTCTAACCCTTTTTGCAAGAATTTTGTCGATTTGTACTCCATCCTGAACCCTTACCCCGGAGCTGGATAGAAATTTCCTCCAAGTTCTACCATAGGCCCTGGTTGTGATCGGTTTCCTACTTTTTTGTAGCGTGGAAACCAGGTTTTCTGAGAACCCCTTCCCCCTCAGCAGTGCCCTTTCAAATTCCATGCTGTTAAATGGAGGTTCACTGCCCGAGGGTGTAACACGGGACCTTGGGACAGAAGGTCGGGGAGATCTGGTAGAACCCAGTGGTCAGTTATTGACAGTATTCTCAGCCATGAAAACCAGGTTCTTTTTGGCCAGACCGGGGCTATCAATATTATTCGTGCTCGGTCTTCTCTGACTTTCATTATTACTGCCGGGATGAGAATGGGCGGCGGGAAGGCATACATTAGGGCTTGTGTCCACGGAAGCATAAACGCATCCAGGGTCCGGGGATTTCCCCTGGGGTCTAGGGAACAAAATGCTTCCACTTTTTTGTTTTTGTGGTCGGCAAACAAATCTATATCTGGGGGTCCCCCACATTTTTACGATCTTCCGAAAAATGGACTGTTTTAGAACCCACTTCCCTTGATGTAGCTAGGTGCGACTTAGAAAGTCTGCTGTCTGGTTCTCTGTTCCCCGTATGTGTAGTGCCGATAGGGATAGTAGGTTTTTCTCGGCTAGCGTGAATATTTCGGAGGATGTGTTCATTAGTGTTCGGGATCTGGTTCCCCCCTGATGATTTATGTAGGCCACCGTCACCCGATTGTCCGAAAATATGCGGACATGATGGCCCCTTAATATCGGCAGAAAGTGTGTTAGGGCGTAGCCTACTGCCAACAGTTCCTTTTGTTTCGAGGAGGCTTTTAGTTCCTGACCTCCCCATTCCCCCTGAGCCACCCTGCTGCTCATGTGTGCTCCCCATCCCTTGGGACTGGCGTCCGTGGTGATTATATGTGTGATATTTATCACCCAGGGAATCCCTTTGGACAGGTTGTCTCTGTTCCCCCACCAAGCTAGGGAACGAATAGTTTTGGAGTCTAGTGTGACGTGACCTTCCAAGTGACCTCCTAATGCTAACTGGTTGGCTAATACATCCCATTGGAGATCTCTCGTATGTAGCTGCGCCCACTGGACCGCTGGCAGGCAGGCGGAGAGGGACCCTAGTAGTGACAATGCTTTTCTTAGCGTCATGGAAGGGTTGTGTTTCGCTCTTGCTACCATCTGAGCAATCCTCTCTTTTTTGTGGTCTGGTAGGTAACATTCCTGGGTGTTTGAGTCCAGAGTCAGGCCTAGGAATTCCTGGACTTTTCTGGGCTCCAGCCTTGATTTCTTCAGGTTCAGGCGCCAGCTGAGGTTTTGTAGAGCAGCCATCACTCTGTCCCTCTGTTCCCTGCATCTTTGGGCCGTGCTGCTTGCTATTAAAAAGTCGTCCAGATATGGAACTATTAGAACATCTTGTTCTCTTAGGTGAGCCATCATCTCTGCCACCAATTTCGTGAAGAATCGCGGAGCTATCAAAATCCCAAATGGCAAGGCCCTGTACTGAAACTCCCTTACTTTGCCCCCTATGGAGACCGCCAGTCTGAGGTATTCTCGGGAGTCTTTGTGGATGGGGACGTGATAGTACTCATCGCTGAGATCTAATACTACCATTAAGCAATGGGGAAAGAGAATTTTGATGGTCGACTTGATCGACTCCATTTTGAATTTCTCATTTGTGACATAATCGTTTAGCCTCTTTAGATTTATAATTGTCCGGAAGGTACCATCCGGTTTGGTTACTAGAAAGAGAGGCGAGTAGAACCCACTGCCTTTCACTTTTGTTCAATAGGCTTATGACCTCTTTTTCCAGGGCTTCCAGTTCTGACGCTGATGATCTTAGTGGGGTCACTATATATTTTTGAGGTGGGAGAGAAAGTCCATCCTTATCCCTGATCCTATCAGATTTAGTAACCATGGGTTGTTCGATATTATCCTCCAGGCTTGGAGAAAAAAAAAAGCTTAGCCTCCCTCCAACCCTGGGCAAACAGTCGCTTGGAGGGTTTTTTGTCTCGGGACGAGTTATCAAAGAAGAACCCCGTGTCTCTCCTTCTGTCGTCCCATTTCTGTTCTCTCGGGGGGGTCTCCTCTGAAAAAATTTTTTGTTCCGAAAGGACCTTTTAAAGCCTGTGGGGCCTGTAGGGCCTAAATTTGGGAATCCCTTCTTTTTGTAACCCCCTCTTTTTCGAGGATTTCATCCAAAGTCTCTCCAAAAAGGAATTTCCCTTCACAAGGGATGGCACAAAGTTTCATTTTGGTTTGTAAATCCCCAGGCCAACATTTAAACCACAGCGTTCTTCGGGCTTCGTTTGATAGGGCTGCCGTTTTAGATGACAATCTTACCGAATCAGCCGATGAATCGGCTAAGAAGGCCGCAGCTCCCCTTATCACTGGAATGGATTCCAGGATTTTCTCCCTGGGTGTACCTTCCCTTAGCTGTTTCTCTAATCGGTCCACCCACACCATGAGGGCTCTGGAGGTACAAGTTGCCGCTATTGCTGGCCTAAGATTTCATCCTGCTGATTCCCAAGTGCCCTTAAGGAAAGTATCAGCTTTTTTGTCTAATGGGTCCCTTAAAGTACCCATATCCTCGAAGGGGAGTGCAAATTTTTTGGAGGCTTTGGCGACCGCCACATCTAACTTCGGGGCTTTGTCCAAAGACGTGGAAGCCTCGTCATCAAATGGGTATTTTCTTTTAAGAGAGGGAACCGTGGAGTTCTTCCTATCTGGTCTCTCCCATTCTTTTTTTTATCAGGCCCTGTACATTTTCGTTCAGAGGAAACACTCTGCGCCTCTTTTGCCTAGTCCCCCGAACATTATGTCCTGGACTGATCTATCTGGCCGAGGGTCTGCTACCCCCATGGTAGACCTTACCGCCTTCACTAGCATGTCTACCTCGTCCAGAGGAAAGCAATGACGCCCTTCTGTTTCCTCATCTGAGGATGACGCGTCGGTGCCTGAGGTATGTGATGTAACTTCCCCTGACGACGAGGCCTCTGACTGGGAGACTACTATTGTGTCCCTTTTTCTTCCCCTTCCTTTGTTTTTTCGGGATAAAAGGGCACTTTGAAACTCCGAACGGTTTACCGCCCTTAGATCCGAGGCGTAATCCGGGGTTTCAAAGCAAAGAACTTCCTGTATGCAGGAATCGCAGAGCTTTTTATCCCAAGCTGGTGGTAGGGGTCTGCTACAGGTGGGGCATTCCCGTTTCCTTGTTTTTTCTTTCTTCTTTCCCTAAGGGAAAGAAGTCCATATAAATGGGGGACATTCACGTAGATCACTTACCCCGTTGTGCGCGGATGCAGGTACCGGTTCGGGAGGTGGATTCGGATCCCTCACGGGCTGATCCACGGAAGGTGACTTGCTCCTCGCAGTCGACTTGCTCCGCTGCGTGGAGTGGCTACTGGACCGGTCCTCGCCGTCCTTTTCTTTTTGTCAGCGATGGTGGTGTTGCCTGTGCTGCTGCTGCTTATGATGCTCCTCATGCTGGTCGCTGTCCTCCATACTTACAGGACGCTTCCAGCAAGAAGTAATTGCAGCATTCTCTTTTTAAATTTTCCCGGCCGTGACGTCACTTCCTCTCCCAGCCTGCACCGCTCTGTGCCCAGGGGAGCGCGCAGTGCGCCGACCTCAGGGACCCGGAAGTCGTCACCTCCATTTCCGGGTCACCCGTCAAGGACAGGAACCCAACTGGGGGCGGAGGAGAGGTGCCGCCTTTTTATCTGTAGGTTCCTGTCCTTGATGGGCTGACCCCCTCTCTCCGTGGTGCTGTCATGGGTGAGAGAGAAAGGTTCATGGATAGTTACAACAGGAAAGATGTATATCTTTGTACCGTGTTAGCCAGTAGATAGAAAAATATTCAGAATTGAGAGTCCTCAGTGGTTGATACCTTTTAATGGCTAACTGAAAAGATGGTAACACATTGCAAGCTTTCGAGACTACTCAGGTCTCTTCATCAGGCATAGACTAATACAAAATCTGTGACTCTTCAGATTTTGTATTAGTCTATGCCTGATGAAGAGACCCGAGTAGTCTCGAAATCTTGCAATGTGTTACCATCTTTTCAGTTAGCCATGAAAAGGTATCAACCACTGAGGACTCTCAATTCTGGATAGTTACAAGATAGCTTTGACACAAATATTGTGACGTTGCTGAGGGCCATAAGCCCTGGATAGATATTATCCCCTGTAAGTGAAAAATGCAGGTTTCTACAGAATAAGGCCCGTTTCACACATCGGACATTCAAGGTCGAGGTCCAAGACGGTGACGTACAGAATCCCACAGGTACATAGACCTTATCTCAACAACCTCACCCAGGGATACAACTGGCAAAATTTATGTCAGCAGCCGTGTATGACAGACGTGGAACCGGACAGGCTCCGATTTTAGTTTATTTTGCACCAGCTCAATCTCATATATTGGGATACGTCACAAAATGGACTGTCACTATTATTCCTTAGGTCTTCCAAGTCCTATTAAAAAAAATCTATGGGAAACATAACTGCAAAGCATGCTGCAGTATGTGCGCAGACTTTTCAATACATTGTAGCCACTATAGCAGTGAATTTAGAAAATTAATAAATTAATAGTTAGGCCTAGCAAAACAATGTGTATGAACCCAGTCTGTGAGCTCTCCGCTTTCTGCACCAACTTAGAAGTGAACTAGGGGGAATGAAAACGGAAGGCCTCGTACAATTACACGACGATAGCAGCATCAGGACATTCTTACAGGCACAATTCCAGTTTCAGCCATTTCTGAAATCTACAGCAAATACTAACAAAAAACAAAAGGATAGAAAAGGCGAATACTGCCAAGGTCAAGACTGGAGGAAACTAGAAGTGAAAGTGTTTGCAGTATATATATATATCTCCAATTAAAGGAAAAATAATGGAAATACTTAAAGAAAACAAAAACTTATGGTCAAAGATTCTAAAATTTCTGCAAGAGGGGTTTCCACTTCACCGACACTGATGATTTATCGATATGTCAGCAATGTCGGATCTGTGGAGGTCCGACACCACACCTTCGTACACTGCTTAGTGGCTGCTGCAAAGTACTCCAATTTACAGTGTGACAAGACAGATTTGTTCTGCTCCGTACACTGATAAAACCTTTGACTGATGCCGGATGTAACATCTGATTGGTGAGGGTGAAGCATGTCGGACCCCCATCGATCGGTTATTGAAAGCCTTAATAATAGGACAGCCTTATCGAAATATTGGAAAACACCTTTAAGAAAATATGAGGGACTTCTTTATGTTTCCCTTATCCACTTAAAGGGTATCTGCCACCGGAAGTTGGCGGCCTATGTAAATAGCCTGTGTCCGGTCCGATGGGCGGTGTTTCTTCTTCTTTCTCCACCCCATCCGCGAGCTTTTCCGGAATTCTAGTAGTTCTACTCCATAGTTCGCGCGTGCACAAAGCAATCTTGCTTCGCGCACGCACAGTATGCTTTGCCCAACTGCGGGCAAAGACGAAAATCATTACTGTGCATGCGCTGGTATACTATGTCCCAAACACAGTGAAATACTTACGGGACATAGTGTACCAGCGCATGCGCAGTAAAGTGTTTACTCACACCTTTTTAAACCTACAGAACAGATATGTACTACTCCACTTCACACCTCATTCACAAAGCAACAGTAGTGGAATTATCATAGAATTATGCTTCATGCCCTTATAAACAGGTTTATTCGGTCTTTTTGACAAGCGACTTTACATTGTAACCTAAATAATCTAAATTTTAAAACACTAGGTTACTCCTAGTCTCATGAGTGAGATGGTAAGAAGGATGTCCACTTTAGCCCACTGGTTCAGGCAAGGGTGTCCAAGCTATGCAGTTTCCATATCGCCAGTAAAAATTAATGAGCAGTTACAGAAATTGGGCCGTTCATTATGCGTCGCCGCTTCCATAACCCTCATTTATTTCTATTGGAATCAGAGAAAACAGGTCACTCAGACATTCTCGACTGATTCTATAGCTCATCCTCTGGTGGTTCGTCCTGCAAAGTGTCAACTGTGCAAACATTACCGGTGAATCATGAGATCTGAGTGGCACAAATCAAAACTATTCAGCCACGTGAGACCTGCCACTGGTGCCTCACAGGCACAACCAGACAAGACCATGTGATGCCGTAACAGACATCGAGGCAATGCCCGCAGACCAAAGCTCACACAACACCGAAGTATTTACAATATTTCAGACTTCACGTATTGTACTAATTAAGGGGTTTTCTGAAGTGATCTCAAAACCTAGAAAACCCATTTGTAAAAATTAAAACCAAAAAATGATAAGACTAGAACAGACAATACTGCCATCACCTAAAAATTATGTTTTCCAAGTCGAAAGGGTACTCAATGATACCAGTAGTTGGCACTCTAACTCTCAAAACATCTTGTTGGGTGGGCAGGTAGCCTGGCTTGGAAATGCGATCCATATCTGTCAAGTAACTGAAAAAGAAAAACATTGGATGGTTAGATAAAAAAAGGAAAAATGGAAATGCTGCACATTCATGTGGTATACTTTGCTCTGTAAAACTCAAAAAGTACCCTATTCATTAAGACCAGCGTAAACAAAAAGTGGTGTCTGCCTCGCCAAAAAGCTTACTCCGCTCAGGGACCGGAGTAAGATTTCTGACAGAAGGTACATTACAACTCATGAATTAGATGAGCTGAGGAGTTACGCCCCATTCTGCCCATATTGGTAGAGCTAGGCAAAACTGGTGTGAAAACATCAAAAGTCGCAGCAATTTTGTGAGTTTTCAATGCAATTTACATGAGAATTCTGACATAAATCACTTTGATGAATCAAGGCCAAAGTGTCACCGAAACTGCAGTTATAGCCATGCAGAAGACCATTCCCACTTAGGCCTGTTTCACACATCCGTTTTTTGGCATCCGCCTGCATCCGTCAAAGTGTGAAAAAAATGGATCCGTTTCCGTTTTGCCGCAAACTGATCCATTTTTTGACGGATCCGCGGTAGCCGCTAATGGAAGTCTATGGGACAAAAAAACGGATCCTCAAAAAAAATGGCGGATCCGTTTTTTTAACGGAAAACGACGGATTTTGACGGATTTTAAAAAACGGAAGTGTGATCCAGGCCTTAGAAAGCCATAAGAGGCTAAACACTCAAATTTCTAGCAAATTCTCCTGAAAGGGAATTGGTGATCAAGTTTTTGCCACCTAATCTAGAGACAAGAGACTCTGATTCCAGCAATAAGTCACTTATTGGGCAGCTTTCTGTAGTTTTGATGTTTTATCAGCAGCATATTATTATGAGAGGACTAGTTAACCTGCTTCCATAATCATGAGGTCTGTATAGCCCCAGCCGCACTACTGAATAACCATTTTCTGCCTATGCCCAAAGCACACAGAAAGCTGTCAATCAGTGATGTGGGCAGGGCCATACAGAGCTCAGCATTCAGAGAACTGCTAGATTTGCAGCAGAAACAGATGAAACCGGCAGAAAGCAGCCCAGTAAAGACATCACTGGAATCAGGGTCTCTTCCCTATTTCCTGTTACTCTTAGATGGAATGGCAAAAACTGGGTGACAGTTTTCCCAAGAACGGCAATGTTCACACCATTCTTAATGAGGAGGCGTGGTAGAGTCAGATGCTCATCCATTAAATTAATAAGGTGCATCTGACAAGTGCTGTGCGCCTCGCAAGAAGTCATATTTCAAATAAGGGCTGAGTACATAAGGTATACCACAGTTCGTCATGAATTAAACAATCTGTGGCATCACACCTCAGTTCAGCTCCATTTTGGAGGGGCTGGGTCAAAATGGATTGAACATCCCAAAAGTCACAAAATTTGTGCACAACAATTTTGCAACTTTTTAGAGCGATTTCCAACAAAATTCTGGGGTAATCACTGATGAATTGGGACATAAAAGTGTGTAAAAAAAATGGAATTGTGAAATATATGTTATAAAAGGATACTCCAATCAAAAAACTATCAGAAGGATGTATGCCAATAATCAAAGAAAAATCCTGTAAGAACGTACTATTTGGCTGAATCTGACAGTTGGTATTCCCGTCGCCGATCGTAACATTCCTGGATACCTGGGTCACTCCACAGGCTCTTGATTGCATTGATATATGGCTGTTCAAAAGTGCAGACCCTTTCCACATCCACTTCTCGTACAATGAGCGCATTAGCCTGGGGAAAAAAAGAGAAGTGAGGGAACAGTCAGCACACAGGATTATGGCACTCACCACATACCTGTACGTGACACAGGTTCATACAATAGAGTTTATTTCTGCCTTTGCCAATTTTATGGACAGGGCAATTTCCATAAAGCTAGAGGCATAATATTCAGAATCATCTACATGTATATACTTGGGTACGGAGCACTGGCATTTATACGATCAGTACATCACACACATCTTACCTTGTTCTGCTCACACTTATAGGGGATTTTCAACGTGTCCATGGCACGAATCATAGACTGCATGGCAGTAAAGATATTCTGATATACAAGCTTGGTAAAGCCCTTTTTGTCCTCTTCTGAGTAACCAGACCCATGGATTATTCTCATCTGTTTAATAAAAGTGCTCTTGCCACTTTCTCCTGTACCTACAAGACAAATAGAGAATAGAGTTACACATAACTGCCCATGTGCAACGTCAGGACACCAGAGCCCACCATAACTGGCTCCCTAGTAATCAGGCATACTAAAAACTAATCTCCCTCTTACTCCACCTCATGGCTGCCTACTATGTAATTCTACAGTAACTATGGCACAACCACTGCTAGCTGTACTTGTAGTACAACATGATCAAAAGAGGCAGTTATGGCAGGCTTCACTTTCATGGCCTTTATTTTACCATAAAAACTTGCCCCAAGGTTACCAATGTTCACTCAAACACCAATGAACTCCAAGCATGAAATTCACTGACATGCACATTGCTAACAAGACCTTAACCCCTTTCTGGTGCGGGCTCCGGCGCTGAGCCCACACTTTTTCGGGCACATGTCAGCAGATCTATACAGCCAACATGTGCCCACAATAGCCACGGGTGGAATAGTGATCCACCCGCACCTGTTAACTAGTTAAATGCCGCTGTCAATTTCCAACAGCGAAATTTAACTCACGCTTACTGCAAGCGCGTCCTTTATCTAGCCCATCGGTGACCCCATCACATGATCATGGGTCGGCATGACAACCAGGTCTCCATCAGACCTCCATGTTTGACTAAGACTAGAAGCTGCAGTACTTTGATCGCCTCTGCTACACACAGGCGATGATCAGATCACCTGTGTGTAGCAGAAATGCTCACTTGCTATGAGCGTCGCCCGGTGGTCTGCACTCACAGCAAGTGAGCATTTCTGCTACACACAGGTGATGTGTAGCAGTGGCGATCAAAGTACTGCAGCTTCTAGTCTCTCATGGAAACTATTGAAGTAAAAAAAAAAAAAAACACATTTGGCATCACCTCATTCAGAATCGCCTGAGCAATATAAAATAATTAACCTGATCGCTAAACGGCGTAAAGAGAAAAAAGGAAAAAAAAAAAAAAAAACGCAGAAGTAAGTTTTTTTGGGTCACCATAACAATAGAGGGTGATCAAAAGATCATATCTACACCAAAACAGTATCATTAAAAACTTTAGCTTGACATGCAAAAAAATAAGCCCTCCCCCCCTATATCACGAAAAATGACACTACGGCTATTGGAAAATGGTGCAACTTTTCTTTTTTTTTTAAACAAACAATCCTTTGGAAAAAAAATTTCACCACTTAGATAAAAAAGGAACCTAGACATGACCTGGAGAATCATTGTGAGAATATGGCCACTTACTAAAGACTATAGGTCAAATGGATGTAGAGAGAAGTCAACAGCTCTACGAGAGAGACTTTTCCCAGCACTGAGCACCGGTTGCGGGGAGGCGATATTGTTGTGTTTTATTAGTAATTTGCTTGCTCGTCAGTTCATCATCAGGCATCAGTTTCAATTCAGTGACAGTAACTAGAGAAAGATAAGCAGGCTGGATCTTGGTATACCTAAGGGCCCCGTTACATTTAGCGATGCACCAGCGATCCCGACCACGATATCACCCGGTCAGGATCACTGGTGCATCACTAAATGGTCGCCTAGGAAGGTGCCAAACAGGCAGATCTCACCAGTGATGCAGCAGCGGTTGTAACTTACCTGTCAGACGCGGCAATGATGAAGTCCTCCGCACTCGTCGCCTAGGACGTTCTCGCGGGATCAGCGATGAGCAGCGGGGGAGCCGGTCGGCGGTAAGTGTCACATGTAGCGATATCGCTAGCAATATCGCTGCTGCGTCACAAAATCAGTGACGCTTTAGTGATATTGCTAGCGATATCGCTATGCGTGAAGCCCCCTTAAGGCCAGACAGTAGATTGCTAAAGGTAAATGTAAAGCAATCATCCTATCAATCCATTGTACTACCAGCCTAGGCCCATTGTGTGGATGGAGATAGTAGACCCAGGGGATCCGCCACGACAGGGGGTCTCACATACAGTCCCAGGTGATGGAATATGCTTTGTTCTGTGAGCTAAAGAAAATTGTTTAAGGGGGAGGGAGAAAAAGACATGGGTTGAATCAGGCAGTTGTTGGAGGGACTTTGATGGGAAAGGATCCAAGCTGGGAGGGAGGGATGGATGGATGGATGGATGGATGGATGATCTATGGAGTTTTGGAGATTGATTGTTGGCTGGAGGGGTATCCATGAGCTACGGTCGTCATATCCATCATCTGGAGGAACATAGGCGGTGTGCACACTATACCGGCTGGAGATACCAAAAGTTGTGGGCCCACCAAAAGTGGGGAGACAGTGGGTATCGCCTGGTACGGGGTCAGTGGAACTACCGATCTCAGAAATGGTGGACTGAGGACACTGTATGTTGGCAATCTACATGGATTTGTTGTACAGCCATGGATGTATGGAATAAAAATAGTTACATCGTTAACCTGTCTAGGTGACTTTTATAACCCACAACCTCAGATGTCCACAATCATAATGACAGGAGAATGTATAATCATAATGACCTGGAGAATCATAATGGCAGGTCAGTTTAAGCATTTAGTGAACATGGTAAAAAAAAAACAAAAAAAAAAAAACTGTGGAATTGCACTTTTTTGCAGTGTCAGCACACTTGGAATTTTTTCCCCGTTTTCCAGCACATGATATGTTAAAACTAATGGTGTAGTTCAAAAGTACAACTTCTGCCCACAAAAGACAAGCCCTCACATGGCCATATTGACCCCCTCAAAATAAAAAAGTTATGACTCTGGGAAGAAGGGGAGCAAAAAACAAAAGCAAATACTGAAATACCCCTAGTCATTATGGGTTAAACCTCGAATTCTCCTGTGGGCTCTGCCTGGAAGTGAGTGACGGCATCCCGTCTACAGTCACCTGACATCAGGGCCACAAACCAGAATCAGGTGACTGATCAGAAGGGTGCCATCCCACTGGAAGGGATGACATCCCATCAGGCACCACATGATGCTGCAGCACTGAACCCCATTAATACATGAAGCCCACGGATTGTGGTCTTGAAAAAAAGAATAAAAATTACAAAATTTTTTTTTTTTTTGTTTTTTCTTCACCCCCTTCTAAATAGAACCGAGAAGTTTATATATTTCTGATCTACACAAAACTACCTACCAGAAGTGTTGGCTTTTATTCTGTACATTTCCTGACACTTTTGCCCACGCTAGCCTCCAAAAGGTAACAAAGCGAATACTCAGAAATTCCTTTAAGTAAAAATGCATTACAAATGCCAAGATACAAAACGACACCTAATTTGGGAAAATGAACCAGGATGGGTTGAAACATTACTGGCATGTGTGAATGTTGGCTATAAATCAATAGCTTATTTAATACTGGTGTGAAGAATAAAGGACAGAGGCCCCCCCCACAATCCGGCCCCAATTGTCAAGAGGACATTTTATAGTAAGATTCGTGTGCCCTAGACTAGCTTAGATATGAAGTTCAGCCAACATGGAAATGCCGTGCACAAAACTAGCCATAATGAGCCCTCTGCACTAGAGATGAGCAAATATTTCAATGTTCGGTTTGGCTCACAATCAAAATTGCAATAGTCGCAGATTTATTCATCGATTAAATTCCAGAATATAGCCGGCGTTTCCCACGCTGTGTGACAGCGTAGTGCTCCTGATCTGTGGTTAAATCATCCCTGCCGGTTAGAGAGCCGCGGTTCCCATAACGTCAGAAGACAGTGTGAGCGCTCACCTGTAATCGGAGGTATAAAGTTTACGTGTCAGTGGATGGGACAACTGGACCCATCATTCGACACCTGCTGCCACTAATAACAGGGAGAGCAGGAGTGGCGGATGGGAGTATTCATCAGCTGCTCCTGCGCTGTAAATAAATAATTGGATAAAAAAAAAAAAAAAAAAAAAAAAAATAATAATAATTTCAACACAACAACATGCGTGGGTTCCCCTGTATTTTTTGATAACTAGCTAGGCAAGACTGACAGCTGGGAGCTGCAACCCTTAGCTGTCAGATTTAGCAAAGTTGGTTATCAAGAATAGAGGGGTCCCCATGCAATATTTCTTATTAAAAAAGTAATTTTAAAAACGGCGTGGGGTCCTCCCCATTTTTTGACAACCAGCCTTGCTAAAACAAACAGCTGTGGGCTGGTATTCTCAGGCTGGTAAGGGGCCATGGATATTGACCCCAAGCCTAACAATAGCAGCCCGCAACTGCCCAGAAAAGGCACATCAGATGCGCCAATTCTGGCGCTTTGCCCGGCTCTTCCCACTTGCCCTGTAGAGGTGGCAAGTGGAGTTCATATTTGTGGGCTTGATGTCACCTTTGTATTGTCAGGTGACATCAAGCAAACGGATTAGTAATGGAGAAGTGTCTATAAGACTCCTATTCATTACTAATCCTATACAGTGGGGAAAAAAAGTATTTAGTCAGTCAGCAATAGTGCAAGTTCCACCACTTAAAAAGATGAGAGGCGTCTGTAATTTACATCATAGGTAGACCTCAACTATGGGAGACAAACAAACTGAGAAAAAAAAAAAACCCAGAAAATCACATTGTCTGTTTTTTTTTTTTATTTTATTTGCATATTATGGTGGAAAATAAGTATTTGGTCAGAAACAAAATTTCATGTCAATACTTTGTGATATATCCTTTGTTGGCAATGACAGAGGTCAAACGTTTTCTGTAAGTCTTCACAAGGTTGCCACACACTGTTGTTGGTATGTTGGCCCATTCCTCCATGCAGATCTCCTCTAGAGCAGTGATGTTTTTGGCTTTTCGCTTGGCAACACGGACTTTCAACTCCCTCCAAAGGTTTTCTCTAGGGTTGAGATCTGGAGACTGGCTAGGCCACTCCAGGACCTTGAAATGCTTCTTACGAAGCCACTCCTTCGTTGCCCTGGCGGTGTGCTTTGGATCATTGTCATGTTGAAAGACCCAGCCACGTTTCATATTCAATGCCCTTGCTGATGGAAGGAGGTTTGCACTCAAAATCTCACGATACATGGCCCCATTCATTCTTTCATGTACCCGGATCAGTCGTCCTGGCCCCTTTGCAGAGAAACAGCCCCAAAGCATGATGTTTCCACCACCATGCTTTACAGTAGGTATGGTGTTTGATGGATGCAACTCAGTATTCTTTTTCCTCCAAACACGACAAATTGTGTTTCTACCAAACAGTTCCAGTTTGGTTTCATCAGACCATAGGACATTCTCCCAAAACTCCTCTGGATCATCCAAATGCTCTCTAGCAAACTTCAGACGGGCCCGGACATGTACAGGCTTAAGCAGTGGGACACGTCTGGCACTGCAGGATCTGAGTCCATGGTGGCGTAGTGTGTTACTTATGGTAGGCCTTGTTACATTGGTCCCAGCTCTCTGCAGTTCATTCACTAGGTCCCTCCGCGTGGTTCTGGGATTTTTGCTCACCGTTCTTGTGATCATTCTGACCCCACGGGGTGGGATTTTGCGTGGAGCCCCAGATCGAGGGAGATTATCAGTGGTCTTGTATGTCTTCCATTTTCTAATTATTGCTCCCACAGTTGATTTCTTCACTCCAAGCTGGTTGGCTATTGCAGATTCAGTCTTCCCAGCCTGGTGCAGGGCTACAATTTTGTTTCTGGTGTCCTTTGACAGCTCTTTGGTCTTCACCATAGTGGAGTTTGGAGTCAGACTGTTTGAGGGTGTGCACAGGTGTCTTTTTATACTGATAACAAGTTTAAACAGGTGCCATTACTACAGGTAATGAGTGGAGGAAAGAGGAGACTCTTAAAGAAGAAGTTACAGGTCTGTGAGAGCCAGAAATCTTGATTGCTTGTTTCTGACCAAATACTTATTTTCCACCATAATATGCAAATAAAATGAAAAAAAACAGACAATGTGATTTTCTGGATTTTTTTTTCTCAGTTTGTCTCCCATAGTTGAGGTCTACCTATGATGTAAATTACAGACGCCTCTCATCTTTTTAAGTGGTGGAACTTGCACTATTGCTGACTGACTAAATACTTTTTTTCCCCACTGTAGTTGTATGGTAAATAAAGACACATCTAGAATAAAGTCCTTTATTAGAAATAAGACTAAACACAAACACAGTTATACTATCTTAACACCTAACTACACTGAAACCCTCGTTCTTCTGTAATAAAACTAAAATATTCAGTTTGTCTGATTTTTCTCTTTATAGGTATATTTTTGAGTAAAATGTAAATTGTTCTTTTAGTCTATAAACTGCTGACAACATGTCTCCGAATTTCCAAGCAATAAATTTTATATATTTTTTCTGATCAAGAAAAATGGTCAAAGTTAAAAAGCAAACAAACAGTGCTTTCAGACCTCAAGTAATGCAAAGAAAACAAGTTCATAATCATTTAGAAAACAACAATACTAATGTTTTAACTCAGGAAGAGTTCTGAAATCTTTATTTTGTGGAATAACCGTGATCTTTAAAAAACAGCTTTCATGCGTCTTGACATGCTTCCCACCAGTCTTTCACTCTGCTTCTGGCTCAAAAATGTAAGCAGTTCTTCTTTGTTTGATGGCTTGTGACTATCCATCTTCCTTCTTGATTACATTCTAGAGATTTTCAATGGGGTTCAGGTCTGGAGAATGGGCTGCCTGTGACAGGGTTTTGATGTGGTGGTCTCATAAATGTATATACAGCTCTGACAAAAATTATGTGTGTGTCACTGACATCTATATATTTATGTATTCTGTGTGTACATATATCTATTCTAATCTGTCACACTGACTTTACTGAACGCGGCACATGAATTGCAGGCTTTTAATCTATCCTTTACCAAATGTTACTGACTTTTTCTGTTTTTAAGAAAAATTCACGAATCCGAATATACCATATTCGTGCCAAATTTATGTTTGACGATCATTTTCCGAACATATTCGCTCATCTCTACTCTGCTCAGGTTTTACTGCCTCCGAGAATATCTGCAGGGAAAATCTAGCCTAGTTAAACACAAAGCGCGGCTACAGTGGCATGTAAAAGTTTTGGCACCCCTGGTCAAAATTACTGTTATTGTGAACAGTTAATCAAACTGAAGATTAAAGGATCTCTAAAAAGGGCTAAAGTTAAAGATGACATATTTCCTTTGTATTTTAGGTAAAAATTATTTTTTCCCACATCGTTTACATTTTAATGATTACAAAAAGGAAAATGGGTCAATGCAAAAGTTTGGGCACCCTGCATGGTTAGTCCCTAGTAGTACCCACTTTTGAAAGTATCACTACTTGCAAACTCTTTTTGTAGCCACCCAAGAATCTTTCAATTCTTGTTTGAAGCATTTTCATCCATCCATTCTTCCTTGGAAAATTATTCCAGTTCTGTGAGATTCCTGGGTCATCTTACTTCCTCTGCTATTCTGAGGTCTAGCCACAGATTTTCAATGATGCTCAGACCAGGGGACTGAGAGCCATTGTAAAACCTTCACCTTGCACCTTTTGAGATAGTCTTTTGTGGATTTTGATGTGAGTTTAGGATCATTATCCATTTGTAGAAGCCATCTTCAGCTTTTTCTATACAGATGGTGTTTTTATGTTTGCATCAAGAATTTGTTAAAATTTCATTGAATCCATTCTTGAGGCTAAGTGCAGATGGACTTTTTGGCCCTGTGTATTTTTCCGCGCAGAATTGAAGAAATCCGCAGGTCAAATGACCTGCATTTTTCCTGCGGATTTCTTCCTTTTTTCTTGCGGTTTTCCCCTGCGGATTTCCCCCTGTGGATTTGGAGAATGGAGCAGGTGGAAAACCGCACAAAGGAAGTGACATGCTGCATATTTTGAACCACAAGAAAATCGCGCGGAAAAATCTGCAGCGTCTGCACAGCGTTTTTTTTTTCTATTGACTTACATGCTACTGTACATCACAATGCAGATATGCAGCGTTTCTGCGCGGTAAAATCCGCTGCGGATCCGCTGGATATCTGTATCGTGTGCACATGGCCTTACTCTACCAGTGCCATTGGCTGCAACACAACCCCAAAGCATGACTGATCCACCCCCCAGCTTAGTGATTGGCATGATGTTCTTTTCCTCCACACATACCTTTAATCATTGTGGCCAAAAAGTTGTATTTTAATCTCATCGGTCCACAGGACTTGTTTCCAAGAAGCATCAGGTTTGTTGAGATGTTCTTTTGCGTACTTCAGAGGATGAATTTTATGGAGAATGCAGGAGAGGTTTTCTTCTGAGGACTCTTCCACGAAGGCCATATTTGTTCAGGTGTCTCCGAACAGTAGAACAATGTACCACAACTACAGAATCAGGTTCTAGCAATCGCAAGAGCAGCTCACTCTGAAATTTTGCTTCGTCTTCCAGACCTTATCTTGACCTCTACTGTTCCTGTTAACTGCCATTTCTTAATTATAACTGAGGAAAGGGCAACTTGAAAACGCTTTGCTATCTTCTTACAGCCTTCTCCTGCTTTGTGGGCCTCCACTATTTTCAAACTGCTAGGTAGCTGCTTAGAAGAACACATGGCTGCCATTTTTTGGTATTAGGTTAGAGGAGGCTGGGTTTTTATAAGGCTATGTGCACACAGAGTTTTTTGCCTCTGCGGATTTTGTAGTGAAAACCGCAGATAAATCTGCAGGACTAAAGTCCTGCGGTTTTACACCTCATAATGTATGAGGTGTGAAACCGCAGCGTTCCTGGACAAAAGAATTGACATGCTGCGGATTGTAAACCGCAGCAAAACCGTGCGGAAAAATCCGCAGCATGTGCACAGCGTTAACCAGTTTACCATTGAAAACAATGGTACTGTACAACGCACCTAAATCTGCTGCGGACCCGCAGCTGCAGAAACGCTGCGGATCTGCAGCAGAATCCGCACCGTGTGCACATACCCTAAAGGGGTACAAAATCCGCAGAGGCAAAAAACTCCTTGTGAACATAGCCAAAGCTGGGAAAGTTGCATCACCTTGCCTTTCCTAACGATTATAATGAACAAGCCATAACCCTAACAATGTCTGAAACCTTAGGGTACCGTTACACATAACGATATCCCAGCGATCCCACCAACGATCCGACGTGGATGGGATCGCTGGGACAAAGTTAGCTGATCGCTGGTGAGCTTTCACATAGACAGCCCCTCCAGCGATCAGGACCAGCGAGCACGCTGGTTACCAACAAACATCGGGTTTCTAAGGGCTGCGGGGCCCTTAGAAACCTGATGTTTACCCTAGATACCAGCGTGCACTGCAGGCAGGGCGGAAGGTGGAGGCAGAGCGGCACACTGGTGGTATCTAGGGTAAACATCGGGTTTCGCTCATCACTGGCTCCCGCTGCCACACGCAGCGATGCGATGAAAAAATAGCCCAGGACGATCCAACACGATCAGCGATACCCCGCGGGGAGGCCGATCGCTGCTGGATGTCACACACAGCGATCTCGCTGGAGAGATCGCTGATGTGTCACAAAATCGTCCCTTTAGTCAAAGTAATCTGAGCACAAAAATCTACAAGAGAGATCAAACTTTTGCGTCTGCCCATTTTCCTTTTTTTGTAATTTTTAAAATGTAAATAATGTATATATTTATTTTTATTTAAACACAAAGGGGTCTTTAAATTTAGGCCTTTTAGAGATCATTTTGTCTTCAACTTGCTTAACTTTCACAATAAAAGTAATTTTGACTAGAGGTTGCCCAAACTTACATTCCACTGTAATTTAGGCTTTCAAGGCATTTTCACTTGCGCATTTCCACTGCCAATATACTGCAGTTGTGAAAATTAAACTTAAAAAGGGTTTTTTTCCCATGACTGTCGTTCATAGATAATACAGGAATAACTGCTTCTAGGTCTTAGCCACGTGTGACAGGTTTACAAAAACAGTCAAGTGCAATTGTGTTACACTGTTAGGCAGGGGGCACGCAGAGGTCGATTCGATCATGCAAGAGAATCGGAACGATTATGCCAATGTCACTTGGATCAATTGTTGTGAGAGTTTGAGCCATGTGTCACCTTAGTGTGATCTGATTTTTCACATGAGAGAATCGTATAACAGGTGTGGAGAAGACGGAGAACTTAATTTCTCCATGCTTTGTGTCTGGGGTGTTTCACACACACATCCATGGACTTGCATGAGTGTGTGTGATCAGTAGTGTTGAGCATTCCGATACCGCAAGTATCGAGTATCGGCCGATACTTGCTGCATCGGAATTCCAATACCGACTTCCGATATTTTTTCAATATCGGAATTCGGCATCGGAATCGGAAGTTCAGTTGATTGACGGCCTGACGTCATCATGATGCGCGGTGTGTGCGCATCATGATGCGCCGTCATTTCGGGCCTTCCGGGGGTCTCTGCCGGCCTGCCGAGGGGCTGTGCCGGCCTGCCGGGGGGCTGTGTGGACTGCCCGGGGTCTGTACCGGCCTGCCGGGGGGCTGTGCCGGCCTGCCGGTGGTCTGTGCACCCTGTGGGGGTCTGTACCGGCCTGCCGGGGGGCTGTGCCGGCCTGCCGGGGGGCTGTGCAAGCATCGTCCGATGGGACTACAAGTCCCATCGGGCGATGCCTGCTACCATGACAGTGATTGACACATTAGAAAATGATGGGACAGTAGTAGTCCCATCATCCGGCTAATGTGTTAAATGTTAAAAAAAAAAAAAAAAAAAAAAAAAAAACACTACATACTACATGCATGCTACATACATACTACATGCTACATACATACTACATATATACTACATACATACTACATACATGCTACATACATACTACATGCATGCTACATACATACTACATACATGCTACATACATACTGCATGCTACATACATACTACATACATACTACATGCATGCTACATATATACTACATGCATGCTACATACATACTACATGCTACATACATACTACATATATACTACATACATACTACATACATACTGCATGCTACATACATACTACATACATACTACATACATACTACATGCATGCTACATACATACTACATGCATGCTACATACATACTACATACATGCTACATACATACTGCATGCTACATACATACTACATACATACTACATACATACTACATGCATGCTACATACTACATATATACTACATGCATGCTACATACATACTACATGCTACATACATACTACATATATACTACATGCTACATACATACTGCATGCTACATACATACTACATACATACTACATGCATGCTACATACATACTACATGCATGCTACATGCATACTACATACATACTACATGCTACATACATACCACATACATACTACATACATACTACATACTACATGCATGCTACATACTACATATATACTACATGCATGCTACATACATACTACATGCTACATACATACTACATATATACTACATACATACTACATGCTACATACATACTGCATGCTACATACATACTACATACATACTACATACATACTACATGCATACTACATGCATGCTACATACATACTACATACATGCTACATACATACTGCATGCATGCTACATACATACTGCATGCTACATACATACTACATACATACTACATGCATGCTACATACTACATACATACTACATACATACTACATGCATGCTACATACTACATATATACTACATGCATGCTACATACATACTACATGCTACATACATACTACATATATACTACATACATACTACATGCTACATACATACTACATGCATGCTACATACATACTACATGCATGCTACATACATACTACATGCTACATACATACCACATACATACTACATGCTACATACATACCACATATATACTACATACATACTACATACATACTACATACATACTACATACATACTACATATATACTACATACATACAATACATACATAGACATACAGTACATATAACATAGAGTAACATACTTACCAATACTTGTCACATTGTTCCCCGAAGCCATTGTCTTTTCCGGAATAAATATTAACATAACAAACCACAAAAATACTCACCCACGATCCGAAGCAGTCCACGAGTGTGTCCCACGACGATCTTGGGTAGAGAACTGCAGCATCAGATGATGCTGCCGTTCTCTACGGGCTGCAGGAATCCAATGACGGAAGGTAGGTATCCTTCCGCACTGTATTCCTCCGCCACTTAAAAAAAAAAAAGTCCCTAGTCTCACTTTATGCCATTGCTGCGTGGGAATTTCCCACACAGCAATGGCATAAAGTGAGACTAGGGACTTTTTTTTTTTTTTAAGTGGCGGAGGAATACAGTGCGGAAGGATACCTACCTTCCGTCATTGGATTCCTGCAGCCCGTAGAGAACGGCAGCAACAGCTGATGCTGCAGTTCTCTACCCAAGATCGTCGTGGGACACACTCGTGGACTGCTTCGGATCGTGGGTGAGTATTTTTGTGGTTTGTTATGTTAATATTTATTCCGGAAAAGACAATGGCTTCGGGGAACAATGTGACAAGTATTGGTAAGTATGTTACATGTACTGTATGTCTATGTATGTATTGTATGAATGTATTGTATGTATGTAGTATATATGTGGTATGTATGTAGCATGTAGTATGTATGTAGTATGTATGTAGCATGCATGTAGCATGCAGTATGTATGTAGCATGCATGTAGTATATATGTAGTATGTATGTGGTATGTATGTAGCATGTAGTATGTATGTAGCATGCATGTAGTATGTATGTAGCATGCATGTAGTATATATGTAGTATGTATGTAGCATGTAGTATGTAGCATGCATGTAGTATATATGTAGTATGTATGTAGCATGTAGTATGTATGTAGCATGCATGTAGTATATATGTAGTATGTATGTAGCATGTAGTATGTATGTAGCATGCATGTAATATGTATGTAGCATGCATGTAGTATGTATATGGTATGTATGTAGCATGTAGTATGTATGTAGCATGCATGTAGTATATATGTGTTATGTATGTGGTATGTATGTAGCATGCATGTAGTATGTAGTATGTATGTAGTATATATGTAGTATGTATGTAGCATGTAGTATGTATGTAGTATGTAGCATGCATGTAGCATGCAGTATGTATGTAGCATGCATGTAGTATATATGTAGTATGTATGTAGCATGTAGTATGTAGCATGCATGTAGTATATATGTAGTATGTAGCATGTAGTATGTATGTAGCATGCATGTAGTATATATGTGTTATGTATGTAGCATGTAGCATGCATGTAGTATGTATGTAGTATATATGTGGTATGTATGTAGCATGCAGTATGTATGTAGCATGCATGTAGTATGTATGTAGTATGTATGTAGTATATATGTAGTATGTATGTAGCATGTAGTATGTATGTAGTATGTATGTAGCATGCATGTAGCATGCATGTAGCATGCAGTATGTATGTAGCATGCATGTAGTATATATGTAGTATGTATGTAGCATGTAGTATGTAGCATGCATGTAGTATATATGTAGTATGTAGCATGTAGTATGTATGTAGCATGCATGTAGTATATATATGTGTTATGTATGTAGCATGTAGCATGCATGTAGTATGTATGTAGTATATATGTGGTATGTATGTAGCATGCAGTATGTATGTAGCATGCATGTAGTATATATGTAGTCTGTAGTATGAATGTAGCATGTATGTAGCATGTAATTTTTTTTTATTTTTTTTTTTTACATTTAACACATTAGCCGGATGATGGGACTACTACTGTCCCATCATTGGCTAATGTGTCAATCACTGTCATGGTAGCAGGCATCGCCCGATGGGACTTGTAGTCCCATCGGACGATGCCTGCACAGACCACCGGCAGGCCGGCACAGCCCCCCGGCAGGCCGGCACAGCCCCCCAGAGCCTGCACAGCCCCCCGGCAGGCCGGCACAGCCCCCCGGAGCCTGCACAGACCACCGGCAGGCCGGCACAGACCACCGGAGCCTGCACAGACCCCCTGGCAGGCCGGCACAGCCCCCCGAAAGGCCCGTACAGACCCCAGAGAGGCTGTACAAGGGCAGGAAAGGGTTTTTCTTATTCCGATACCGGAAGTCCCATAGACTTGAATGGGACTTCCGGTATCGGAATCGGCGATACTGATACTTTTTTTAAAGATCGGCCGATACCATCCGATACGATACTTTGAAGTATCGGACGGTATCGCTCAACTCTAGTGATCAGATCATCTGATGATCATACTGTCACTGTTTTTGCATGTCTAATTGGCAGCTCTGCAGTTCCCCATGGTATAACGGTGGGCCAAGTGTTAGCAGACAGAACACTAAATAGCACTCGGCTATGTTGTACGCCCAGTTTGAGCACACCCTTACCGTAACTACCGAGTTGTGTACATCAGTACATTATTAAAGGGAATCTGTCACCAGGTTTTTCCACGTAATCTGAGAGTAGCATATTGTAGAGACAGACACCCTAATTCCAACGATGTATCACTTACTGGGCTGCATTTTTTTAGCTTCACTATAAATCACTATTTTATAAGTAGATTATCCCTAGTGGACTAGTAACCTTACATCCAAGTAGTCCTCCATATTCATGAACTTCTCACAACCCCACCCCCACCAGTGATTGGCAGAAAGCTGCCAATCAGTGATGTGGGTGGGGTTATACAGAGCTGAGCCTCCAGAGAACTGATAGATCTGCAACAGAGAACACCGTGATTTTATAAAAAAAATGCAAAGTGAATTATGTAACATCTCTGGAATCGGGCTCTCTGCTGCTACATTATGCAGCTCTCAGATTAGGTAGAAAAAACCTAGTTAAGGCTTCACTTTAACGGCTTAATGACTAGGCCTCTACGGGCTTTAGGCTGCTTTCATATGAAACGGTCATGTTGTAGCTTGTTACTGCAAAGGCCGTGTACATCTGCAGTTTTTCCACAATTTACCTGCACAATAGCTTAAAGAAACACTCCTACGATGTGTTTTATTCCCGAAACCTGTGTAAATGTGTTGTGTGAGAAGACTGTTCTGGTCTTCTTCTCTTTTTTTCTTTTTTTTTTTTTTTTTACACCGTTCATGTTTCACACATGACCTATTCAATTGTCCACATCATTATGGATGTGTAGAGCTAGATTATAAAATATATTTTAACCCCTTACTGCCATGTGACGTACTATCCTATCCATGTGCCCTGGAACTTAATTCCCAGGGACGGGATAGTACGTCATAGCGATCAGCGCTGATCGTGGCCGGGTGTCAGCTGATTATCACAGCTGACACCTGGCACAATGTGTCTAACCCCTTGCACACGGTGATCAAACACGATCGCGGTGTATCGGGGGTTAAAGGGAAGCATCGGCAGGGAGGGGGCTCCCTCCGTGCTTCCCTGAGCCCCCCACAGCAGGGCAATGTGCAGCGCTCCTGCGGGGGGGGGGTCTCCTTCCCTGCAGGTCCCCGAATCCAAGATGGCAACGGGGACCTTCGGGGGCCAGCAGGGAGCTGGCTTCCTCAGTGCCTGCAAAACGCAGGCTAGAGGAAGTCTTCTTCAATGCCAGCGATCTGTCACAGGACAGTGATGTCCCCCCTGGGACAACCTAATAAAGTTTAAAAAAAAGTGCAAAAATAATTTAAAAAAAAAAAAAAAAAAAAATATTCCCTAATAAATTCATTTTTTGGAAATAAAAAAACAATAAAAGTACACATTTGGTATTGCCGCGTCCGTTACGACCTGCCCTATAAAACTGTCCCATTAGTTAACCCCTTTAGCGAACCTCTTAAAAAATAAAAAACGAAGAAAAAAATAATGTTTTATCATACCGCCGAACAAAAAGTGCAATAACGCGCGATCAAAAAGACGCATATAAATATCCATGGCACCGTTGAAAACGTTATCTTGTCCCGCAAAAAACGAGTCATCATACAGCATCATCAGAAAAAAAGTTACAGCTTGCAGAATAAAGCAAAGCAAAAATTATTATTTTTTTATATAAAATTGTTTTCATTGCATAAAAGCGCCAAAACATAAAAAAATGACATAAACTAGGTATTGCTGTAACCGTATTGACCCGAAGAATAAAACCGCTTTATCAATTTTACCGCACGCGGAACAGTGTAAACGCACCCCCCAAAAGAAATTCATGAAACGCTGGTTTTTTGTTCATTCTGCGTCTCAAAAATCGGAATAAAAAATGTCACGTGCCCGAACATGATACCAATAAAAGCGTCAACTCGTCCCGCAAAAAATAAGACCTCACATGACTCAGTGGGTCAAAATACGGAAAAATTATAGCTCTCAATATGTGGTGATGCAAAAACTATTTTTACAATAAAAAGCGTCTTTTAGCGTATGACAGCTGCCAAACATAAAAACCGCCATAAATAGTAAATCAAACCCCCCGTTATCACCCCCTTAGTTAGGGAAAAATAATAAAATTAAAAAAAATGTATTTATTTCCATTTTCCCCATTAGGGTTAGGGCTAGGGTTGGAGTTAGAATTGGGGGGTTTCCACTGTTTGGGCACATCAGGTGCTCTCCAAACGCATCATGGCGTCTGATCTCAATTCCAGCCAATTCTGCGTTGAATAAGTCAAATGGTGCTCCTTCCCTTCCAAGCTCTGCCGTTCGCCCAAACAGTGTACCCCCACATATGGGGTATCAGCCTACTCAGGACAAATTGCAAAACAACTTTTGGGATCCAATTTCTCCTGTTGCCCTTAGGAAAATAAAAAATTTGGGCAAAAATATCATTTTTATGGAAAAAAAAATATGATTTTTTTTTATTTTCACGCCTGGGCGTTATAAACTTCTGTGAAGCACTTGGGGGTTCAAAGTGCTCACCACACATCTAGATAAGTTCCTTAGGGGATCTAGTTTCCAAAATGGGGTCACTTGTGGGGAGTTTCAATAGTTTCGGCATATCAGAGGCTCTCCAAACGCACATGACACCCGCAGACCATTCCATCAAAGTCTGCATTCCAAAACATCACTACTTCCCTTCCGAGCCCAGACGTGTGCCTATACAGTAGTTTTCTCCCACATATGGGGTATCAGTGTACTCAGGATAAATTGGTCAACAACTTCTGGGGTCCATTTTCTCCTGGTACCCTTAGTAAAATAAAAAAATTGGGGACTAAATGATCATGTTTGTGGAAAAAATACGATTTTTTTTATTTTCACGCCCGGACGTTACAAACTTCTGTGAAGCACTGGGGGGGATTCTAAGTGCTCACCACACATCTAGATAAGTTCCTTAGGGGGTCTAGTTTCCAAAATGGGGTCACTTGTGGGGGGATTCCACTGTTTAGGTACATCAGGGGCTTTCCAAACGAGATATAGTGTCCGATCTCAATTCCAGTCAAAAACGTCAAATGGCGCTGCTTCCCTTCCGAGCTCTGCCATGCGCCCAAATAGTCATTTACACCCACATATGGGGTTTCCTCGTACTCAAGACAAATTGCACAATAACTTTTGGGGTCCTGTTACCCTTGGAAAAATAAAAATTGGGGGTGAAAAGATCATTTTTGTGGAAATATGATTTTTTAATTGTACGGCTGTACGTTATAAACTTCTGTGAAGCCCTTGTGGGTTCAAAGTTCTCACCACATATCTAGATAAGTTCCTTGGGGGGTCTAGTTTCCAAAATGGGGTCACTTGTGGGGGGGTTTCCACTGTTTAGGTACATCAGGGGCTCTGCAAACATGTCATCCGATCTGAATTCCAGCCAATTTTGCATTGAAAAAGTCAAACGGCGCTCCTTCCATTCTGAGCTCTGTCATGCGCCGAAACAGTGGTTCCCCCGACATATCAGGTATCAGCGTACTCAGGACGAATTGCAAAATAACTTTTCCAGTCCAATTTCTCCTTTTACACTTGGTAAAATAAAAAAATTGAACCTGAAGTATTTTTTTTGTGAAAAAAAGTTAAATGTTCATTTTTTTTTTTTTTTTTTTTTAAATATTCAAAAAATTCCTGTGAAGCACCTGAAGGGTTATTAAACTTCTGGAATGTGGTTTTGAGCACCTTGAGGGGTGCAGTTTTTAGAATGGTGTCACTTTTGGGTATTTTCTATCATATAGACCCCTCAAAGTGGCTTCAAATATGATGTGGTCTGTAAAAATAAAATGGTGTTGCAAAAATGAGAAATCGCTGGTCAACTTTTAACCCTTATAACTTCCTAACAAAAAAAAATTTTGGTTCCAAAATTGTGCTGATGTAAAGTAAACATATGTTAAATTTTACTTATTAATTTTTTTTTTGTGTGCTGTATCTCTGTGATTTAAGGGCATAAAAATTCAAAGTTGGAAAATTGCGAAATTGTCAAAATTTTCGGCAAATTTCCGTTTTTTTCACTAATAAACGCAAGTTATATGAATTAAATTTTACCACTAACATGAAGTACAATATGTCACGAGAAAACAATGCCAGAATCACCGGGATCCATGGAAGCGTTTCAGAGTTATTACCTCATAAAGGGACAGTGGTCAGAATTGTAAAAATTGGCCCGGTCATAAACGCGCAAACCACCCTTGGGGGTTAAGGGGTTAAATAAAAGCTCTCGAGAATATTTTTTCCCCCCTTTATCGTTCATTTTTTCCCTTGTAACTGACATCCATGGAAGCCTCAATTATGGAAGGAAACAGCCAACTCAAGTGACATAAGTCACTGGCCATGCTGATATGGGAGTGCTATGACTCGGGACCTCTGCCATGCCCCGCAGATACCCAACGATCACCGGGTCCTAACGAAGCATCGTTCTGTTTGCTGCATAGCGCTCATTGAGCACTATGTAGCTGGAAAAATAGGAGACAGAAGCAGATGTAAACTGCTCATGCCTTCTCCCACTCCCCAGCTATGTCTGCCAGTTAGGAACTGGGCGTGCACCGTAAATTTACAATAGTGCTTAAAAAAAAAATTCACGACAGGACCAAGAACGTTAATTTATGCCACTTTGTCATTATTAGTTAAATACATCTGTTGTGATGAGACTGATTTACTAACTGACCCTTCATATCAGAAAGGCTGTAAAATCCTTTATGAAATGTCTCAAACTTGCTCTAGAAGGACTCATTATAAACTCATTTTAATTTGAGAATAATTAAATTATTCTGACATCTCAGCCTCAATATCTATTTATAATGGAACATCTGGTTATAGATCAGCTGAAGTGAAGAGGACATACTAAATATGGAGATACTTTTACATTAACTGGGGGAATGAACAACCTTTTATTTGACCCCTTTTTTTTTTTTTTTACCTGCAATGTACAGCGTATAATAGTTGCCGATAAAAAGACAAAAAAAAAAAAAAAACTGTACCAAAAGTTTTAGGGTACGTTCACACAGGGTGTTTTGCTGCTTTTTTATCTGCAGCAAAGCGTGATTTCTTGGCAGGAAAAAAGCTGAGTCAAAAATGCAGGTTTAGGTACGTTTTTTGTGTCTCTTTGTGCAAGCTAATAAAATTGAGCGCCACCAGAGAGAAAAAAAAAAAAAAAAGCTTCCTGTAGAAACGTACCTCCTATGAAAAGCCGGCAATTCAAATGCAAATCACACTGACCGGGAAGGGGGACGATGTAAAAATCACACTGACCGGGAAGGGGGACGGTGTAAAAATCACACTGACCGGGAAGGGGGACGGTGTAAAAATCACACTGACAGGGGAGGTGGATGGTGGGATGAATGGTGGGATGGGGTGGATGGTGGGTTGGTGGGATGGGATGGATGGATTACCTGAGGTACCCGCTTCACTGTCATTTTCCCACGGTGAAGAGTTCACCTCAGGTCAGGCTGGCAGCGAGCACAGACTCAGTGAGGTGACATCACCGAGTCTGTGCTCGCAGCTTGCCGGTGCTGAGGTCACAGGAGTTCATGCCGGCAGCGAGCACAGACTGAATGATGTCACCGCTACTCACTGAGTCTGCGCCCACTCCTCATTCATTCCCCAGTAGTTTACAGCCGGGAGAAGACGCATTAGTACGGCTCCTGGTTGTAAACGGATTAACCCCGAGATGGATTTACGCCATGGGACTTGACTGTACGCCGGACAGGTATGGGATATTGTTGGATTATTATTTTAATTTTTTTGCAGGAGAACGAGTGCTTCCACATTGGAATAGCAGTTTAATAAAGATGGGAAAAATGTGGGGTGTATTGTTTCATTAAGAGACTTTATTCTTATTGTGTGTGTTTATTTAACCCTTTAGCAACTCTAGGATTAGTAATGGATAGGTGTCTTATTGACATCTCTCCATTACTAAGTTGGGCATAATGTCACCTTACAATAGCAAGGTGACAATAACCCCTCATTACCCCACTTGCCACCTCTACAGGGCAGTGGGAAGAACTAGGCAAAGCTCCAGAATAGGCGCATCTAATAGATGCGCCTTTTCTGGGCAGCTGAGGGCTGCTGTTTTTAGGCTGTGGGGGGCCAAGATCAAGGGCCCCTTACCAGCCTGAGAATATCAGCCCTCAGCTGTGAGCTTTAGTCAGGTTGGTTGTCAAAAATGGGGGGGGTCCCCACACTTTTTTAATTATAACAGCGTGGGGACCCCTCTATTCTTGAGAACCTTGCTGAAGCTGACAGATGAGGGTTGCAGCCCCCAGCTGTAAGTTTCGTCTGGTGGGTAAAAAAAAAAAAAAAAAAAAAAGAGGACCCCGCGCCTTTTTTTGTTATATACAACGCAGGAGCGGCAGATGAATACTCCCATCCACTGCTCCTGCTCTCACTGCAATTAGCGGCTGTAGGTGTCAGATGATGCAGTAGTCCCATCATCTGACACCAGTGACCGGAGGTAAATTTCATACCTCCGATCACAGCTGCAGGCTCCTGCTGTCTTTTGACAGCGTGTCAAACACTGTATTGTATTGACCTGAACCCCATTCATTCAAATGAATAGGGTTCGGGTCCGCTCAGCAGGATGACAGGCTGAATGGAATCATCATTCAGCCTGCCAGATGTAGCAGGGCCGAGTGATGTCACATCCGGATGTCCTTGACTTTTCTGCAGCAAATATGCTGCAAGAAAAGTCAACCAGCATATCTGCAGCGGTTTTTTCACCATCCATTCAAGTCAATGGGTGAAAAACGCTGCAAAAACGCTGAAAGAAGTGACATGCTCTATGTATAAAAAACGCTACAAACCACAAAATCCTGATCATAAAAAAAAACAAAAAAAAAAAAAAAAAACGTGTGTATGACATTTCTGAAATCTCATCGGCCTCGTTGCTAATGAAAAAAAGCAGCTGAAAATTAGCATAATAAGATGTACCAAAAAAACGCTACAAAAACGTATGAACTTACCCTTAGACTTCGTAGCTAAAGACGCCTTTTTTTGCTGCCGTCTACTACAGATGTAATGAAAAACAACATTTTGTATGCATGCAGCACTACTAAAAGAAGCTTGTTAGCATATTGCATACATTCTTATTAGAAAGTTCAATGTATACCGGATGCACTCAATTACTACAGTCTCTCTAATGGTTGTAGCCTTAGGCCATGTGCCCACGATCTGGAAGTAGCAGTGTATTTTTGCTGCGTCCAAAACGCTATGTTCTCTTGAACACAGGTAAATCTGTATGTGTTCACAGAACCAAGCGGATTTAACCGCATTCAATACATTCTATTGATAACATTTCTGTTGTAGTGACTTGCATCTCCCCAAGAGAAATCGAAATGCTGCAGTCCTGACAGGCACACGTCACATGTCAAGTGTCCGCTGGTGATCAGCAGGTGTAGATGCACGCATAGTGGACATGGGATTTCTAGAAGTCCCATCCACTATTCTGTAACATCTGACTGCTGCATAAAAACGCAGTTTCAAAACTGCAGCAATTCTTGATCGCGGGCACATACCCTAGAGAACATAAATGCTGCGATCTGTTAATCAGGCCTCAGTCTAATGTCACTAAAGCCTAAATTGACATGATGTGCAGGCAGCTCAATAAATCTGATCATTTTATTCTTCTAGAAGTTGCACATTATACACTTGCCAAACCAGATGTTACTGTTAAAGCCGAGCAGACTTAGCGACTTGGAGTACTCCTTCAGTGTGCACCCACAGTATGTAACATGAAAGGTCTTAAGGTGATGCTCACATTCAATGGCGAGTCGTCTTTTTTTTTATAAAGGGTGGGGTTTTATTTACAGAGAGTGTGGGAGGCAATGTTCCTTAGCCAATCAAAATAAATCACAAAACCAATAAGACCATAATAAGCTGTCGGGTCCAGAGCCAAGCCACTTACTTACACAGCTCTGGGTCACCAGCAGCCATTAGATAATCCCGCTTTACATAATAGGATTTCAGATTAGCTCATAAGGAAGCAAACCTCCATTCTGTATAATCCCTATTTGTGTTAAAGGGATTCTGAATCCGTACCCTTATCGTGCATTTTTTTTTGATTTGTGCACCTGGAGAAGTTGCTGTATTTTATGTGCAGATTTAGATCAATGATGACATAGTTCTCCATACAGAGTAATGGGCCACACAATTTTCCACACAGTACAATGGCCTCACAGTTTTCCATACAGTATAATGGGCCCCATAGTAAAAAACGTAGTTACTTACCGGTAACGGGATTTCTCAGAGCCCCTGACAGCATGGAGAGAGGGGATTTGCCCTTCAGAGACAGGAAATCTACAGATAAAAAGGGCGGTACCTCTTCTGCATCAATTGTTTACAGAGCACGAGAGAGCCTCCAGGTTAATAACATAATATTCAACATTACTATGAAGCTTAACAGAAACACTATGTGACTACAAGTAACGAAAGTAGCAAAAATAAGTGTGCACACCTACGCGTGAAGGGAGTTAATGTACTGGTGCCGCAATGGGTTCTGAGAAACCCTGTTACTGTAAGTAACTACATTTTTCTCCTTCCCCCATGACTGCACCACGGAGAAAGTTGTAGAGAATTAAACATTAGGGAGGGACCACCGCTTCCAGAACCCTTCTACCAAAAGTAAGGTCTGAAGAAGAGGCTAGATCCAGCCAGAAGTAACTGAAGAATGTAGGGGTGTGGGGGGACCACATAGCGGCTCTACAGATCTGTTCTATTGAGGCACCGGCTCTTTCCTCCACTGCCCTCGTCAAACAAGCCTTCAGTTTCTCTGGGGCAATCTCCCCATGATCTTGCCAACGTGCCTTTAGAAGCTTTCTGTCCCTTTGGAGGACCCTTAAGGGCCTGTTACACTAAGCGATATCGCTAGCAATATCGCTATAACTTGTGACGTTATAGCGATATTGCTAGCGATATCGCTGTGTGTGATACTTACCTACAACCCGCTCCCCCGCTGGTTATCGCTGATCGCGCGAGAACAGGCTGGACTGTTTCTCGTCGTCAGCTTCCTGCTGTGACGACGAGCGACGCGTGGTGCCGGGCGGGAGGACGCAGGATCGCCTGGAGTGACAGGCAAGTAGGGACCCCCATCCCCAGCGATGTCACTAATGAGATCTGCCTGTGTGGCAGCTCACTAGCGACCACTTAGCGATGTACCAGCGATCCTGACCGCGTCATATCGCTGGTACATCGCTAAGTGTGACAGTACCTTTAAAGCAAACAAAGACGGATTCAGGGCAATCGGAGGAAAAGTATAGGCCAGATGGTGGCCTCATGTAATCAAGAAGTAATCTAACGCTATGGGGCTCCCTTTGGGATCTATTGAGCAGAAAGTTTCTACCTTGCTGTTCTGATTGTTGGCGAATAGATCTATGGAAGGATGTCCCCACCTTTCTGCAATCTGATCGAACACTGACTGATTCAGTTCCCACTCGCCTTTTCTCAGCTGGGTCCGATTCAGGAAATCCGCCCTGCGATTCTCTGTCCCTCTTATGTGGAGTGCAGATGGAGACCCCAAGTTGTCCTCGGCTAAATGAAAAATGGACCTTGTCACTTCCATAAGAGGGCGGGACTGGGTTCCTCCCTGGTGATTTAAGTATGCTACCATTACTCGGTTGTCTGAGAATACTCTTACGTGGTGCCTCTGGAGAGTGTTCAAGAATTCTAGAAGAGCGAACATTACAGCCAATAGTTCCTTCATGTTTGAGGATACTGATCTTAAGTCCTTCATCCAGACCACTTGAGCTATCTGGTCGTTCAGGTGAGCACTCCAACCCTTGGGGCTTCCATCTGTGGTCAGGACCTGAGAGATTGAAATCACCCGAGGAATGCCCCGGGTTATTTTGTTTATCCTCATCCACCATTCTAACAAAAGTACAGTTTCTGATGACACAGTTAACTGCCCTTCTAAATGCCCTTTTAGAGTTTTCAGCTGTCAAAATTTCCCACTGCAACTCTGGTGTGTATCTGAGCCCATTGAATGGCCGGAATACAGGCAGTCATGGAACCTAGGAGGGACATCGCTTTCTGCGAAGTCGTAGAGGGTAGGTCCCTTGTTTGAGATGCCAGAGTTATGATTTACTGAACTGTCGGGAGATGACAATCCCGTTCCTTTGAATCTAGTATGATACCCAGGTATTCCTGCACTTGGATCGGCACAGTTTCCCTAGATTCAAAAGCCAGCCTAAGGTGTAATCCATAACTTTCTCTAATTGGTTCTTGCAAAGCTGGGGGGGGGGGAGCTGCTCATTATCAGAAAATCGTCTACGTATGGGACAATTTGGATATCTTGTTCCCTCAAATGTACCATCACCTCTGCCACTATCTTATTGAACACCAGTGGAGCTATGGCTAGACCGAATGGGAGGGCCGTGAACTGATAGTGTTTTACTACTCCATTTATCGGGACTGCTACCCTGAGGAATTTCCGATAGTATGCGTCCTTTAGGTCCAGAACAGTCATGAAACAGCATTTTTACTGATGTTTTTATTCTTTCCATCTTGAAGGTTTGAACTTTCAGTAACTTGTTCAGTTTCTTTAAATTTATGAACGTTCCATCTGGCTTTTTCCTCAGGAACAGAGGGAAGAAAAATTCCTTGCCTTTTTCCCAGTGAGGGACCTCTTGAAGGACTGCTTTCCCTATCAGACCCAAAACATCCTGCTCGAAGGCTAGTTGCTCATTGTTTGAAGATCTCTGGGGTGTCACTATGAAATTTGGACAGGGAGGTGAGTGGAAGTGAAGATTTAGACCTGATTTTATTAGGTCCATGTCCCAAGAGCTGTTGGATATTTTCAGAGGCCGGGAAAAAGAGATAACCTCCCCCCCCACCCCACCTGGGGAAAAACCTCATTGGGATGACATCTTATCATTGGGGGGCCTGTTGAACAAGAATCCCTTGGTCTTACACCTTCTATCCTCCCACTTATCCTGGTTCCTGGGGGGCTTCCTCTGGATAAATTTCCTACTCCGAAAGGATTTCCTATAAGAGGGATTGGAGAGGATAGGGAAGCGTTTCTTGTTGTCCCCCGCTTTATCCAAAATATCATCAAGTGTAGAGCCAAACAAGAACCTGCCCTCACAGGGAATTAAGCAAAGTCTTGACTTTGTCTGTAGATCTCCTGGCCAACACTTAAGACAGGGGGCTCGCCGGGCTGCATAGGAGAAGAGTGCCGATCTGGTTTCCAGCCTGACCGACTCCGCCGATGTGTCTGCCAAGAAAGCAGCAGCTCCTTTCATTACAGGATGGAGTCTAATATAGTGTCCCTAGATGTTTTCTCTCTTATTTTTAATTCCAGCTGGTCTAGCCAGACCATCAGTGACCTGGCTGTACAAGTGGCAGCTACCGCAGGTTTTAGCCATCCCCCGGCAGTCTCCCATGAACCCTTCAGGAAGGTGTCCGCTTTTTTGTCCATGGGGTCTTTCAGTACCCCCCCCTCATGTCCTTGAAGGTTAAGGGAAAACTTTTTGGAAGCCTTGTCAATTGTCACATCCATTTTTGGCGCCTTCTCCCAAAAAGATCATGCCAGGTCATGAAATGGATATTTCCTCTTTGGGGATAAAAGGCCTTTTCTCTCTGGTTTCATACAATCCTTAATTAAAAAGGAGTGGATTTTCTCATTTAGGAGTAAAGATCTCTTTTTTTGTTCTAGTCAACCATAGATGATGTCCTGTACTAATCTTTATGGACGAGAGTCTACCAGCCCCATGGTGGCCCTGATTGCTTAGATGAGGCTAGCCGTTTCCTTTAAGAGCAAACAGCTACGACCGCTCCTGCCCCTGGATGAAGAGGATGATGAATTGAACTTATCAGAGTCCCTCTCCTCATCCTCTGAACTGCTAGACCCAGACTCCGGGGACCTGTCTTCGGATTTCCATCATTTTTTGCCCCTTATCCTCAAGGTATCTAAAGGTATTTTCTACCTATGATTTTATTAAGGACCTAAGATCTGAGGCAAACTTCAGGGTTACCAGACTGTTTGTTCTATGCAAGAATTGCAGAGTCTTTTTACCCCACGTAGTGGGTAACTCATCTGTGCAAAGTGCTCAGGTCCTGTGTTTGGTCTTGGCCACACTTTTCCTTCCCTGAAGAGAAGAGAACAGGGAGGACCCTAATTATAAGGTGGACTTTCACGTAGATCACTTACCATTCTGATGGAAGAAGTGGTACCGGGTTAGGAGGAGGAACCATTCTTGTAGATGGGTTCTCTTTTGCGCTCAACGCCATACTGGAGTCCTTGCTGCAGTGAGACAAGCAGCCCGAATGCCCACTCCCACTGTTACCATGCTCATGGTGATGGGAAGGGCCCTCTTGATGTGCTGCTCATTTTTCTTCTGCTGTCACTGTTGTGGCTGTGACAGCACTGCTGCTGCTGCGGTGACAAGCCATGCATCTCCTGTTCGCTCATGGCTAGGGCGAAGACTGCCAGAGCTCTATTAGAAGCACTGCCTTTAGTGCTTCCTGTGTTTAAATAAGCCCTGGCATCCCCCCCCCCGGCACACTTGCTGCACCAGCGTATTATCTAAAGGGGGTTTTACACTAAGCGATATTGCTAGCGATATCGCTATGTGTGATACTTACCAGCGACCGGCTCCCCCGCTGTCCATCGCTGATCGCGCGAGAATGTCCGGCTCCATTTCTCGTCGGGCGCTTCCTGCTGAGACTTCCTGCTGTGACGACGAGCGACGCTGGAGGCGGGCGGGAGGACGCAGGATCGCTGCGTGTGAATGTTAAGTATCGTGCGCTGCGTCGCTGCTGAATCGCTGTGAGGTCTTTCTGTATGAAAGCTCACTAGCGATCATTTAGCGATGCACCAGCGATCCTGACCGGGTGGGATCGCTGGTCGGATCGCTGGTGCATCGCTAAATGTAAAAGGGCCTTAAGACTCCCGCAATCCCCAAATAGCTGCCTTGGGGAGGGATGCGGCACGCCCGCAAACAGAAACCGGCACATCCCCTGACTGGATTACCCAGTCATGCCTTGCAGCGCCGCATCATAGAGGCGCGCCTGCGCCACATGTGTGCACAAAATCCCTGAAGTACCAGAGTGTGTGTCTGTCCAGCCTGGGCGGGATGTCTGCAGAGCCAGCGGGTAGGATTTCCGGGAGGCAGCACCCAGCGAGCCTCTTCTCAGCTGCCTCTCTCCTCACACCCTAAAGGCCCACTGACCCCAGCGGTGGTGCCTTGGGATACTGTGCCCGCTGCCTGGATCGTCTGGCCGGGCCTGGCATCCCATGACGACCCCAGGTATGTCTCTTGTAGGTACGCTGAATGCAGATCCCCCATCAAGTATAGGAAACTAACTGATGCGGGAGAGAGGTACCGCTCTTTTTATCTGTAGGCTTCCTGTCATTGAAGGGCGGATCCCCTCTCTCCTTGGTGCCGTCATGGGGAGAAAGAGAAAAAATAAATAAAGTACTTCTACCCTGTCACTGCTAGACATAGTGGTCGTGAAATACAGGATGTCGATACAGTTGAAAGTGCAATGACAGGGGGAGATTGTACATTGCCAGCATAGAGGCCCAAATACAATCACCCTGCGAGCCAAATTTAGTCCACGGACCAGAGTTTGACGTGTTTTTCAGGGTTGGCAAATATGTCAATTTATATGCATACATAAATGAAGACACTTTCCAATTAAGACATTTGGGAAGGGTTTTGATCAGCAGACCAACCCACTACCAGTAAAACCATCCACACATTATACATTACTTTTCCTCTCCTGGCTGTTTTAGTTCACCTCTGGCATAAACACAGGAGAAAATTGTTGGGCAGGGTGCAGGTTTAAGAAGGAACTGTCCATCACTCTTCCAGAGTAGTACGCACAGTGAAAAATTGAACATCACTCCAAATACTTGGGTTTTGCTTCTGATGTTTTTATTCATTCTTTAAGCATACAGATCTTGAAATTCAGTGCTGGTGAACGTATTACATATTAACTGTACTGTCGGCAATGTTTCGGGATAAATCAAACACTTATTCCAACATAAGAGCATAAGGTCCAGGTTCTAATAGAAAGGTTCCCCCTGATCAGGACTACCCTGTACGAGCTATATTAGATCGCTCAGTGTACATAGGCTGCCACAGAGAACTATGATCTTTTAATGTTGCATAAAAAGATCATGTCACCCAATGAACGAGTGTTTTGCTTGTTCAGCCAGTTATCAGCAGTCTGTTTACTGGGCAAGATAATCATAAAATGAGCGTTTTTAATAATGCTTGTTCACGATTATCCTGCAGTGTAAAGGCCCCTCAAAACTTGGCCATGTGTATAGGGAAGGAGAGGAGGTGAAATTAGGAGTTGGGAAAGCTAGCAGGTCAGAAACTGGAAAAATAGACATTATGCTGCAACCAGTAATAGACTGCATACTTATAGGGAGCCTGCTGAAAGACTAGTATATGCAGCTACAGCTATTATCAACCGAAACTGCCTTCAATACTCTCAATCATTCGATCAAACTGGTATAAACATAAGTTATTCTTCTCCTCCATTTTCTCAAAACACAACACACCTCAAATGCTTCTCAAGCCGTCTCAACCTTTAGCTTTAAAGGGGAGATGCCATAAAATTGAAAAAATGTAAAGAATTAATGTTTAAGTTTTCTTAAAAATATTATCATTTGTTTATAATTTAGTAAAATATTAAAAATAATTTTAAAAAGTTTGGTATTTCCACTTTTAAACACTAGGGGGAGCAGTTACTGAAATTTGACAAAACCTAGTGTACAACTAGCTCACATTACTGCCCTGCAGTAAATATGGGCCGAGTCTGCTGACATGTGTGTGATGTCACCCCTCTCCTCCCCTTCTGGGTGTTTGCTAAATGATGAGAGGATGAGATTTAGGAACACAGTGAGCAGCCATTTTGTTGGTGACTGCAAAGTTATGCTGACAAGTAGACGGTCACTGAGGATGGCAGGCAGCAAGGATTCTGGGAGATATATGGTGGAGGGAGCAGGGTGACAGCAGCACAGAGTATTTCAGGAGAGCAGTGTGCTGGTCTATGGGGGGCACCCTGTTCGGTGCGTGGAGCAGACAGGGATTGTACATAGAGCCCTGTGTTTTATTCACATGGATGGCCCGTCTGCTTGTCTGCTCCACAGAAATCCAGGAAACATTTCTGCTGATTGATGGCCTGTTCTGATCCAGGCTTTGCATGCAACAACCTCAATCCCCTCCTCAGATCTTGTCCTGGAAATGTGTGAAAGCGAGGTGACATGTGCTGTCCGGGGTGACGCTGGGAAGCAAGCTGGGGGGATATGTAGCCATATAGTAACGATAAAAATGAGACCCCTCTTCAGCTGCCTCACCAGCCCTCCCCTGACTGCACCTAACTGGAGCTCATGCTGCCCCCAGACCCTATAATGGGTCCCCTTTCTGCAGATAATACTGCCATAGTGTTCTAACATAATGCTGCCATATAGATCCCACCCAATGCCGCCATATAGTTCACACCTAATAGCGCCATATAGATCACACCTAATAGCACCATATAGATCACACCTAATAGCGCCATATAGTTCGCTAATTAGATACATGGCTCAGCAGACAGTATCACACAGGAGAGGATTGGATACATGGCTCAGCAGACAGTTTCACATAGGATAGAATTAGATACATGACTCAGCAGACAGTATCAGACAGGAGAGGATCTGATACACGGCTCAGCAGTCAGTCTCTCATTGGCAAGGACTGAATACACGGCTTATTAGACAGTATCACACAGGGGAGGATTGGATACATGGCTCAGCAGACGGTCTCTCATTGGCAAGGATTGGATACACGGCTCAGCAGACAGCATGTCTGTATGTCACTGTCCTGCTCAGCAGGGCTGTGGAGTCGGTAAGCCAAACCTGTGACTCAGACTCCTCAATTTCCCTTACACCGACTCCACGACTCCGACTCCCACATATATTGCTTATATTTAAGTGAAAAAATTATTGTAGTACAATGTGAACATCAGACATCAAGATATTTAGATAGAACATTAACTTTGTACCCTTGTCTATAGAGGAGGAGCTTCACTGGTGCTGGAGTGCAGCACTGACTTATCTCAGCTAAGACAAAGCCTAGATCCTCAGGCTACATTCACACCATGGGCGTAGCCATGATCAAACCTGGGGGGCAGAACCTCATACTGCACATCTCAGCTGCTGCAGGACCTCATACTGCACACCCCTACACTTGAAAATAAAGCCTGCACCTTAAGAAGATGTCATGAATGCAGTCTATTTATTCCAACTATCAATTGATGTTGATGCGTTACTGAAGACGAGCAATGCCTGTCCTGGGCGTCCTTTTGGGCAGGTATGAGGTGTACCTGACTGGTGCTTAAAAAAAAGGAGTGTTAGTCTGTGTGCTACCCGGCTTTCATTCTTTTTGGTACAGATAAGATATGGATAGACAGATATGGATAAATGGATAGAGCAGATTTCTAATCTGCTTTTGCTATTGAAAACATTATCTATGAGCTCAAAAACCTTTCAGGTGAGATGGTTTTTTAAAAAGCTGATCTGCTTTTGCAGCTGAAAAACATATACTCAAAAAACGCAGCAAAAACGCTGTGTGAATGTAGGCTTAGATCAGGAATAGAACAGCTATTTATAGGACACTAGCTGAAGAGCCCGGCGCTGCCCGGGCATAGTAACTAACTCTGGTTAGTTGTAACAAATTATAATGAGAATATATATATATATCTGAGTGCAGAGCCCCACCCACTCCGCATAGCCACATTCACTATAATATCACACATCATCCCTTCAGCCAGAGCCACCGGACTACTACCTCTATTATCCCACATCATCCCGTCAAAGCCACTGGACTACTACCCCCAATATCCCACATCATCCCGTCTGCCAGAGGCACCAGACAACTACCACTAATATCCCACATCATCCCATCACAGCCGCCAGACTACTACCCCTAATATCCCACATCATCCCGTCAGCCAGAGCCACCAGACTACTCCCCCTAATATCCCACATCATCCCGTCAGCCAGAGCCACCGGACAACTACCCATAATATCCCACATCATCCCCTCAGCCTGGGGTCAGAACCAGAGCGCTGAGTGGAATGGTCCTAACTTCCATACCAGGGATCCCTTTAAGAGAGGCATGGTGTCAGAACCAGAGCGCTGAGTGAATTTGCCCTGACTTCCATACCAATGATCCCTTTAATAGAAGCCTGGGGTGAGAATCAGAGCGCTGAGGGATTTACCCTAACTTCCATATCAGAGATTCCTTTAAGAGAGGCCTTGGGTCAGAACAAGAGCGCCGGGTGGATTTGCCCTGACTTGCATACCAATGATCCCTTTAAGAGAGGCCTGGGGTCAGAATCAGAGCGCTGAGGGATTTGCCCTAACTTCCATACAGGAGATCCCTTTAAGAGAGCCTGGGGTCAGTACCAGAACATTTGAAGGCAATTGCCCTGACTTCCATACAGGAGATCCCTTTAAGAAAGGCCTGGGGTCAGTACCAAAGTGCAGTGTGGATTTGCCCTAACTTCCATACCAACGATCCCTTTAAGAGACCCTGGGGTCAGAACCACAGAGCTGAGTGGAACGGTCCTAACTTCCATTACGGGGATCCCTTTAAGAGAGGCCTGGGGTCAGAACCAGAGCGACTTAGTGGAATTGCGCTAACTTCCATACCAATGATGGCTTGAGAGGCCTTGGGGTCAGAACCAGAGCGCTGAGGGATTTGCTCTGACTTCCATACCAATGACCCCTTTAAGAGGGAAGATGTGCCTATGGGGTGGAGGATGTGTGATGAGTATATGGGAACGGGAGGGGGATTCATCTCTGTCATGTCCTCTCTTCTCCTTTCAGGTGGGCAGACAATGGCTGGGAGCTTATGTTCCCGGGGATACTAGATTTCTCCCACCATGTCAGTGTCTGCTGAGGTGTCGTCAAGTGGGAAAACTTGCTCATAGCAACCAATCACAGCTCACCTTCTTTTAACCAGCTCTGGTGAAATGAGAGATGCTTAGTGATTGGTTGCAAGGAAAACTGTTGCACATAGCAACCAATCACAGCTCAGCTTCTTTTGAACAGCTCTGGTGAAATGAAAGATGCTTTGTGATTGGTTGGTGATACACATACATTCAGTTTTATATATAGAGATTTCATAATATTCCCACATTCCTATGAAAAAATATTCAGCACATTATGCATTGAAACTACTGTACAAAATTTATTATATATTTTAGGAGTCTGTCCATTTTAAACCGACTCCACCAAAATGAGCACCGACTCCGACTCCACAGCCCTGCTGCTCAGACAGCCATAAAAGCCAAGGGAAGGTGCCAGCTTACCGGAGATCACTGGGACTGTGATTGGGGAGGTGGAGACAAAGTAGAAGGACACAGTGGAGCAGGGCAGCATGTGAGGAGCTCAGGACGCACAGTGGGAAGCCTGGAGTAACAGGACAGAGGAACATGGAGGCAAGTCACCCACCCACACTCACTGCTCTCCATCCTCAGGCTCCAGTGAGCGCTCCTCTCCTCTGCTGTCCACCTTCTCCACATCTTAAGCCTGTCCTCAGTCCTCACAACACAGAACCTGTCATGCCAGAAGTGAACAGTATAGCTTCTGGCATAATAGCTCCTGTGATAGAGGGTAAGTGGAGCTCAGGGGATAGCACTGGGCTACAGTAAAATTGCGCCCAGCCACACCTACAGCAGTGAGTTGAGCAGCCCACAGGGGCGTGCCCAGTTCACTGCTAATGCGGCAGCAATGTAAGGGTGTGTGCACACGCTGCGGATTTTGCTGCGGTGTACAGTACCATGATTCCCTATGGGAATCAAAAACCGCAGTGCAGACGGTGCGGTATTTTCCGCGCGGATTATCTGCGGTTTTCAATCCGCAGAAAGAAATGACATGTCAATTCTTTCTGCGGATTCTGCTGCGGTTTGCCATCTCCTCCATTGACGAGATGGAAAACCGCATGGCAAAACCGCAGAGCAATCCGCAGGTAAAACCGCAGGTCTTTTGACCTGCGGTTTCACCTGCGGATTTTACAGAATCCGCACCTAATCCGCAGCGTGTGCACGTAGCCTTAGAGATGGGGTCGGCGTCCGACCACTGTCTCCTAAGCCCTGGGTAGCCATATTTGCAGACTGTATGTGTCGTGCAGCGACCATTACTGACCTGCAAAGCAAAATGGCAGCGCCCAGTGGCTACATTAAAACATTATTTTTAAAAAAAATAAACATAAATCCTAGTTAGTACAACATTTGCTTAAACATGTTTTACTTACTTTTTTTTTTTTTTACAAATTATATAAAATTGCCACATCTTCCCTTTAAGAGTATGTCATTATTGGCTCCTAACTGTTGGAACTGGCTCGTAGACCGGGCTAATATTTGTCCAGGCATGTTCTATAAAACAATGAAACCTGAGGCACACAAGGAAGAAGTTGTGCTTGTTCAGGAGGAAACAATATGGATAGAAATTATGTAGAAAGTGCTGTGACCCCACAGTTAGATAGAAAACGACCAAGAAAGGTTAAGGCACAAGAAGAATAGGTCTTCACTGGCTACCGTAATTGGTCCTTCCAGTCTTTCTGTAGTAAATACAAATCCTTACATGATATGGTCACCTTCATTATCTACCATCTAGGGAGAGTTACACACTTCTATACCTGCAGGATAGGCAGATTGTTTGCCAAAGCCTACAGGTTCAGCTGACTTTGCTGTGTATGGGCACGTTACAGTGGTTGCCCAGGACTGAACTAATGTTGAGTTAGCTGAGCAGAGCACGGAGAGCCAACACTGGGTCTATCAGTGGTCTGCCACTTTGTGGCCATTTTGCTGTGGTTCCTAAATGCTTCTGACACCTCAGTACTACCACTCACCTGTTGATAGAGGAATACTGAGAAAAGTAATATGAGGCAACTTGTAACAGTAGCATGCAATTATAGAACTGCGCTGATCACAGTGAGCGCTTCAGAATGACCCATTCTTTTACAAATGTCTAAAGACATACTACATGGCGAGGGGCTGGATTTTATATACCTGTGGCAGGGGATCATATGAAAAATCTGAAATAATTAAGAGATGTGTCCCAATACTTCTCCCCTTACAAGTCAGTGTATTTAATGAAAGTACTATGTCACCGTTAAGCTTATTTGGCAAAACCTATACAGAAAACAGGAATCAGTAATGCATCAGTGTGCCTAAACTCATTGGTTGTACTGGGCTTCTAATGGATGGGCTATATTGTCGCACAATATTCTTGTGCACTTGCAAAATAACCATATGGCAACTCAGGAGCGACTAGGATGGGTTTTCATTCTCCCAATATAAATTCTTCTTCTTACAACAATTATTAAATTTGCCTGATAATAGGCTTGTACACCACTTGGACAGCCCCTTCTCCAATACTTTACTCCTCGGTGTAAAATAAAAATCATGTTCACCTCGTACCCTGGATCTCCTGTGCCACTGCTATGCCGTGTGAGGGCTGCAGGTCTCACACATCCCTCAGACGTCTGCAGCAGTTTAAAAGAGGATTTTTTATGGGATCTATAGAAATGGTGTAGCTTATTATACTGTGCCATAGTCATTTTTTACCTGTATATTACCAATCCCCACGCTCACATTGTTGCTGCAGACAAAACAGAACAAGGCAGCAACTCCGGAGCAGGGCAAGGAGACTACTATCTGCTTTTTGTTATTTTACATTACAGGAGTTGCTTGGGATCCACTATTCTCAAAGAGAAAAACCCTTTCACATTCTTAATAAAAAAAAGTGATACTAGGAATCAATACTCAAGTATACAGAAACCGATGATGGGATTACTTTATGGTAGCCATAGAAAAAGAACACAGAAATATGCAAATAGAGCCATACTCATGCCTCCAGAAACCTGAATAGCAGGCGAAAATGTGATCCACATATGCCCACATCCTTAGACTTGAACAAAATTTGGACACTGGTCAAAAAGTGCCCAAAAAAGCAGTATGCCAACACAAGGAATATTCAATTCACTGCAGCCAGCCAAGTGCGGAGGACAAGCTCTGCTGAAACAAGTCAATTGTAGTCCCTAAAGTGTGCCAAGCAAAGAAACTCCCTGCAATTCCATTCTTGGTAGTACCATGCACAGGTATCACAGTGAGGGATTGCGTCACACTTCTCCTACACAGGTTCCAACAACTGCTGAAAATCAGAACCTTTAAAAGGAGATAAACTAGAGCACAGAACTACGGTCTCCTTTGGTGGAGGAACTAAGAGTAGATGATTGATGCCAGCTAGCAGTGGCAGGGATGTCCATGTGAAACATAGCTTTTAGGTCCAGTAAAACACAGAGTTTGTCATTTTTATTTTAGCACCCAGCATGATCTGTAATAACACACTGCAGAATATGTTGCGTCTCATTTCCTAACACCAAGTAAACAGCATATTCCTTTCTTAGGCTAGGTTCACATTACCGTTTGAGTCCGCAGCGTATCATCTGCATGCACAAACGCATGCAAAATGAATGGTTACGCAGCGGTTTTTATGCACATCATCTTACGCATGACGGAAAAAAACGTTGCATGTGCATGCGTTCGCGTTGTTTATGCGCATGCGTTTGATATGACACCAGACAAAAATGGGTGTCTCATGCCATTTCTATGTGTATGCCCCTTGAGAAAGGCTCTTTAGCCGAAACGCGCGTCGGGGTGACGCTCCCGGACACCGGCTCCTGCCCCTGTGTTTATTTCAGGTATTTACCATCTCTCATACTTGTAATGGGGATACAGGTTGCTGTTGCATACGTACCTATATGTAGTATGGCACGGTATTAACTGCTGGATTTATCTGCATTGTCAGTTTGCCTTTTTACTTCCACTGGCTACTTAGCCTTTATCTATATTTTGTCTATGCATATGTGTGCCTAGTGTATAGTATATGTATGCTCTGATCTGGCTGCGTCCTTCATCTACTTGTGCCTTTTGTGGGTGTCATTCCTCCTTCTCCTTATATCTATATGCACTTTCAATAAAATTTATATATATCTTGCTTAATTGGTCTCTTTGGTCGCAATTTTTTCTCTTGCTTTCAAGCATCGCTTGGAGAACTGATTGACAGGTTGGTCACACTCGTCATACAGTGTTTGACGACTGTGACCAACTTTTTACCATTGAGGCTGCCTATGCAGGGTCAGTAGTAAAAAGATATGATGTTAAAAATAAAAAAATGGTGTTTTTCCTCACCTTCCAACGTCCCGCGCAGCGTTCCCGATCATCGCAATGCTGGCGGCAGGTCCGGTTCCCAGTGATACATTGCGGCAATGATCTTTGATGACGGCAGCATCGCTGAAGCCTGCTGATGCTGCGCAGGACATCGGAAGGTGAGAATGACGATTTTTTTAATTTTAATTCTATTTTTTACAGGGATATGGTACCCAGAGCCCGGAGGACATTCTCCTCTCCTCCGGACCCTGGGTACCATCCGCAAATGTTCTGCTTACTTTTCGCATGGTGGGCACAGCCACTTGCAGAAAGCAGAACAATGCATTCCTATGGGTGCAGAATCGCCGCGATTCCACTAAATTAATGAGCATGCTGCGTATTTTTCCGCGATGCGATTCCGCCGCGGGAAAATCCGCAGCATTAGCACAGCATTGCGGAATCCCATAGGATTGCATGGGATGCTGTTTTTTTGCGTTTGAGGCAAAAACGCACGTTAAAAAGCCGCAACGTGGTCCGGTCCGATAGGTGTTGCAGGTCCTTGTCCGACGCCTCTCATCTTCTTGCGATGCCAACCTCCTGTTTGCTTTACAGGCTCCAAGGATCGTGCTCCTGCACAGGCGTACTGATCTGCTATGTTGAGGGCAGAGTAAAGTACTGCAGTGCGCAGGCGTTGGGCCTCTCTGACCTTTCCCGGCGCCTGCGCACTGCAGTACTTTGCTCTGCCCTCGACAGGGCCGAGAAGTACGCCTGTGCAGGAGCACGATCCTGGGAGCCTGTAAAGCAAGGAGGGCGATGCCGGGAGCGAGGAAGCAAGCAGGAGGATGGCATCGCAATAAGATGGGAGGCGCCGGACAAGGACCTGCGACACCCATCGGACCGGACCACCCCCCCCCCGGTTAGTATACTATAACTTATTTTTCTTATCCTGCAGGTTGGACCGGGGGTTTATTTACAGCATTATAGAATGCTGTAGATAAGCCCTGAAAGGCGGTGGCCACATCTTACAGCGACCAAAACAGGCAAAACAGGTGACAGGTGCACTTTAACAAAACCTGAAACTTCTCTTCTCTCAGGGGGTTTATGGGTCCAAAAGTAGGCTCTGCTGACTGTTACATGAACAGAGTAGATATTGAGCATACGCACTTCAGCGCCATTCAGATGGAGCTCTGTAGGATCTAGGGATGGGTGGGGAAAAAAGCCATCAGGAAGCAATTCCCTATCCTATAGGTAGGAGCCAACTTCAAATCATTAATAGGGTAATCCCCATCACCAAGATCATACCTCAATCTGTAAAAGGGGTAATAACATTAGAAAATATCTCCAATTAGAAATGTAGTAAAGTTCTGATTCGTTGTCGCGTACTTCATGTGCAGGAATTTACAGTAGGTTAGGTATCCATGGTTAACCAGTACATGAGTGTCATAACCATGGATACCCAAGCTACTGCCATGTCATGCACATGGGACAAGCGACATAGCGAATCAGAAGAACTATACTACATTTCTAATTGGAAGTATTCACTAATATTACACCCACTACATATTGGGATAGGATCTTCGAGATGGGAATACCGCTTTAAGGGTTTGTAACAAGTTTAGAATATCAGTCGATCAAAAATAAATAATGGACCGTCATATCACAGGTTGACTGTGCCACCGATACTATAGACAATGTCACCTGTATTGACTTTTACCCTAGGTAATAATGCTAAGCACACAGCTCAGTGGACAACAATAAAGGGCCTTTTACACAGCGATATCGCTAGCGATCTCGCTACATGTGACACTTAGCTCCGCCCGCCCACCCCCCCCCCACCCCCGCTGAATATCGCGCGAAATCGTCCTGGTCCATTTCTCATCGTCGGCTTCCTGCTGGCGCCGACGAGCGACGCATGGACGCAGGCGGAAGTCGTCATCATCGCTGCACGTGACAGGTAAGTTATGACTGCCGAGCATCGCTGGCGAGATCTGCCTGTTTGGCAGCTCACTAGCGACCATTTAGAGATGCACCAGCGATCCTGACCGTGTCTTATCGTTGTCGGGATCGCTGGTGCATCGCTAAATGTAACGGGACCCTAACACTCCTCAACTCAATCATCACATCCACAATAGTTGGAGGTTTGAAAAGTACTGCTGTGTAAAAAAAAAAAAAAAAATGATGTTTTAGAGCGAGAGCGAAAACAAGTAGGTGGGAAGGTGCACTGAAAGGCTGTTTTTTTTTTTTTTTGTTGTTTTTTTTTACACACTATTATTTATATAGCACCGTTGATTCCATGGTGCTGGACAGGAGAAGGGGTTACATACAAATTACTGGTATCGCTTACAGTAAACAAACTAACAATCACAGACTGATACAGAGGGGAGAGAGGACCCTGTGCTTTGGGCTTACATTCTACAGGATGTTGGGGAAGGAGTCAGTAGGTTGGTGGGTTGCAGCAGTTCCGGTGTTGGTTGAGGCAATATCTCCAGTAGTGGTGAGAAGGTAGTGAGGTCATTGCAGGCTGTAGGCTTTCCTGAAGAGGTGGGTTTTCAGGTTCCGTCTGAAGGATCCAAATGTGGTTGATAGACATGTTGGGGCAAAGAATTCCAGAGGATGGAGGATATTTGGGAGAAGTCTTGGAGGCGGTTGCGTGAGGAGCGAATAAGTGTGGAGGAGAGAAGGAGGTCTTGGGAGGACCGGATATTACGTGAGGGAAGGTATCGGAAGATTAGTTCAGAGACATATGGGGGAGACAAGTTATAGATGGCCTTGTAGGTCATTATTAGTAACTTGAACTGGATACGCTGAGGGAATAGGAGCCAGTGAAGAGATTTGCAGAGGGGAGAAGCGGAGGAGTAGCGAGGAGAGAGATGAGTTAGTCGGGCAGCAGAGTTAAGGATGGACTGGAGAGGTGCGAGGGTGTTAGCAGGGAGGCCACAGAAAAGGATGTTGCAGTAGTCGAGGTGGGAGATGATGAGGGCATGCACAAGCATTTTAATAGATTTGAGGGTTGAGGAAAGGACAGATTCTGGAAATATTTTTGAGCTGTAGGCGACAGGAGGTAGAAAGCTTGGATGTGCGGTTTGAAGGACAGGGCAGAGTCAAAGGTTACTCCGAGGCAGCAGACGTCCGGTACGGGGGGGAAAGCGTGATGTCATTAATTGTGATAGATAGGTCAGGTAATGAAGATCTGAGAGATGGAGGAAAGATGATGAGTTCAGATTTATCCACATTGAGCTTGAGGAAGAGAGAGAAGAAGGATATGGTTGCTAGACACTCTGGGATTCTGGACAGCAGAGAGGTGACGTCTGGGGCAGAGAGGTAGATCTGAGTGTCATCAGCATAAAGGTGGTACTGGAATCCGTGGGACTTTATACACTTGGCCTGGGGCAACTCATAGATTGAGAAGAGTAGGGGTCCTAAAACAGAGAGAGAGAGTGTGATGAGGAGGTGGTGTGGGAGACGCTGAATGTGCGGTTGGAAAGGTATGAGTAGATCCAGGATAGGGCGAGGTCTTTGATGCCAAAGGAGGAGAGGATCTGTAGTAGGAGGCAGTGGTCAACTGTGTCGAAAGCAGAGGACAGGTCTAGAAACAGTATAGAGTATTGTCCATTTGCTATGGCTGTAAGTAGGTAGTTAGTAATTTTGGTCAGGGCTGTCTCAGTGGAGTGATGGGTGCAGAAACCAGATTGTAGACTGTCAAAGAGCAAGTTAGATGAGAGGTGGGAGGAAAGTTCAGAGTGGATGTGCAGCTCCAGTTTAGAAGCGAATGGGAGCAGCGATATTGGGCGATAGCTGGACATAGCTGTTGGGTCAAGGGTTGGCTTTTTAAGGATAGGCGTGATTGTGGCATGTTTAAAAGCAGAAGGAAAGGTACCAGAAGTTAGTGATAGGTCGAAGAGATGGGTTAGGGATGGGATAAGTGTGGTGGCATGGGGTCGAGTGCACAGGTTGTGAGGTGCGATTTGGAGAGGCGACAATTAAGTGATGCTGGAGAGGGAGGTTATGGGGTTTGGGCATTGGTCTGGTATACAAAGGGGTTGTGGTGGTTGAACAATGAAGACTTGCCTTGTTTGGTTGATCTTATTTTTGAAGTGTGTGGCAAAGTACTCAGCAGAGATGAGGGAGGTTGGAGGGGGCAATGGTGGGCAGAGGAGGGAGTAAAAAGTTTTGAATAACTGTAAGATAGGGACGATAGGAGGGTGGTGAAGTAGGCCTCTTTAGCAGAGGTGAGGACAGATTTGAAAGCGAGTGTTGCCTGTTTGAATGCAGTGAAGTCGTCTTGCGAATTTGTTTTCTTCCAACGCCACTCTGCAATCCTGGACACTTGCTGGAGCTTTTTAGTGGTGTTATAGGCCCAAGAACTAACAGGAAGGTATTTGTTAACTACTTGACTGTTCTGCCCTGTGCAGATCTCTGCCAGCAGAGGGGTCACGGATCACCGATGTCATGCAGATTGTAAACAGTCTCCCCTCTACTTACACTGTGGGGAGCTGGCTGTCAATTACCATGACATTAGCTGTCACGCCCCATTGACAGAGCAGCCCAAAAAGAAGAGCTGGTCTGTTGATGTGAAGCAGCAGAATCACCGACAGGAGAGGTCTGTGACCACTCTGAGCTGGGGCCAGGTAGTTAGCAACTACCTGCCTGTTAGTTATACACCCATAGTAAAATAAAAAAATAGTCATAGATAACCACTTTAAATTTGTGGCCACATCAAGGGTGCACTGAGCACCAGTACTTGCTTTGAACAGTCACTCTGTGCTGACTAGGGATGGGAGAACCCGTGGATGTTTGGGACCATCCAGTTTGAAAACACTAATCAGAAAAAATCCATAAAAAATCATTTGAAAGGTAACTCACCAAACCCTGACTGATGCACTGGCAGGATGCAGAAGAACCCCATTGATAAAGGTTTAGGCAGCACAGGTGCATTCCACTGATAAGGACAGCCAGTAACCATTTGTGGTCCAGCTGCCCAGTGGAAATGCACACAGATGAGGCTTGCATAAGGTATAAGTCACACTGATAAATGTGATGCAAAAGTGTATCAACAATTTTGGTTTGGGTACCAGAACCCCATTCAAGTGAAGGTGGGATGGGGAGGGGCGGTTTACTACTCACATATTGGGTTAGTAATGGGGGTGTCTGATATACGCTACCCCATTACTGACCTCTGGGCTTCGTCAGCTGACATTACACATGGATGTTGTTTGCTATTTTTATGCTGGAGAGGGCCAAATATCCATGGACCTTCCCATCCAGAGAATACCAGCCCCTAGGCTGGCGAAAGACACTTAAGGATGCCTGGAGCAGAAGTGAAGACTAATTTCCAATTGAAAACCAGATTAACGCAAATTACATTTCAGTGTCATCAGAGTGTCCGTTTTTACCATCAGTGTTTTTCACAGATGGCTAAAGAAATTAATTACAAAGCTTTTCATATTTTGCAGTGTTAAATACATACAGAACACGATTTGTACACGGAAGCCATTCAGGTGCTGTATGTTTTTTACGGACCCGTACATTTGATCGTTTACTTTTTTTTTTGCAGCTGCATGGATGAAAAAAAAAAAAAAAACAGCTCTAAAATATGTCTCCTCGTGTTTTGAACAGACACACAGTCTGTGAAAAAAAAAAAACACGTGAATATCACCATAGATTACATGGGTACATATTGTGAAAAATATGAATACACACGTACATGTGAATGAGGGCTAAGGTTGCGAGAAACAATCAGCCCCAAACACAATAAATGGAGCAGAGACCATTCAGGAGCACAGTTCCAATCAAACCCCTACTCGATGTGGTAGAACAGAGGCAAAGTTTCTTCACAACGCAACATACGCACAAGCTGTCATTGTGTGTTAATGTGGCTTCACATGGAAAGCAAAGTCGCTCTTCACTAAAAGATAACGATTGGCCACATACATATGTTCCAACTGCCTAAATAGAGTATGAGAGTAGAGGCATTTTGCATTGCAGAGGATCATTCATCAGACAGTTCCCGTTGTATTAGCGAGTCTTGAACAAGTGACCAACGATGGGTAAAATACCAGCACAATCTGACGATTTAACAAGCCTCTGTCTACAATTGAACGTGGGGACAGTCAGTAAATTTCAAGAAGTGGGATCCCTGGCTTACAATAGAAATGGGATATCCTAATTCGAGTTTGCTAGAAAGTAAGTGTGGAATCAGGCAGGAATCTTTACACTGGCATCCTAGCTTCCAATTTTTCTACAGGATCCATTTGTGATCCCCCACTGACTTAAAAAAAAAAAAATCTAGGTGATCTAATTTCTTTAAAGGGAACCTGTCACGAGGTTTGGCCGATATACAGTGGGGAAAAAAAGTATTGAGTCAGTCAGCAATAGTGCAAGTTCCACCACTTAAAAAGATGAGAGGCGTCTGTAATTTACATCATAGGTAGACCTCAACTATGGGAGACAAACGGAGAAAAAAAAATCCAGAAAATCACATTGTCTGTTTTTTTTTTTTTCATTTTATTTGCATATTATGGTGGAAAATAAGTATTTGGTCAGAAACAAAATTTCATCTCAATACTTTGTGATATATCCTTTGTTGGCAATGACAGAGGTCAAACGTTTTCTGTAAGTCTTCACAAGGTTGCCACACACTGTTGTTGGTATGTTGGCCCATTCCTCCATGCAGATCTCCTCTAGAGCAGTGATGTTTTTGGCTTTTCGCTTGGCAACACGGACTTTCAACTCCCTCCAAAGGTTTTCTATAGGGTTGAGATCTGGAGACTGGCTAGGCCACTCCAGGACCTTGAAATGCTTCTTACGAAGCCACTCCTTCGTTGCCCTGGCGGTGTGCTTTGGATCATTGTCATGTTGAAAGACCCAGCCACGTTTCATCTTCAATGCCCTTGCTGATGGAAGGAGGTTTGCACTCAAAATCTCACGATACATGGCCCCATTCATTCTTTCATGTACCCGGATCAGTCGTCCTGGCCCCTTTGCAGAGAAACAGCCCCAAAGCATGATGTTTCCACCACCATGCTTTACAGTAGGTATGGTGTTTGATGGATGCAACTCAGTATTCTTTTTCCTCCAAACACGACAAGTTGTGTTTCTACCAAACAGTTCCAGTTTGGTTTCATCAGACCATAGGACATTCTCCCAAAACTCCTCTGGATCATCCAAATGCTCTCTAGCAAACTTCAGACGGGCCCAGACATGTACAGGCTTAAGCAGTGGGACACGTCTGGCACTGCAGGATCTGAGTCCATGGTGGCGTAGTGTGTTACTTATGGTAGGCCTTGTTACATTGGTCCCAGCTCTCTGCATTTCATTCACTAGGTCCCCCCGCGTGGTTCTGGGATTTTTGCTCACCGTTCTTGTGATCATTCTGACCCCACGGGGTGGGATTTTGCGTGGAGCACCAGATCGAGGGAGATTATCAGTGGTCTTGTATGTCTTCCATTTTCTAATTATTGCTCCCACAGTTGATTTCTTCACTCCAAGCTGGTTGGCTATTGCAGATTCAGTCTTCCCAGCCTGGTGCAGGGCTACAATTTTGTTTCTGGTGTCCTTTGACAGCGCTTTGGTCTTCACCATAGTGGAGTTTGGAGTCAGACTGTTTGAGGGTGTGCACAGGTGTCTTTTTATACTGATAACAAGTTTAAACAGGTGCCATTACTACAGGTAATGAGTGGAGGAAAGAGGAGACTCTTAAAGAAGAAGTTACAGGTCTGTGAGAGCCAGAAATCTTGTTTGCTTGTTTCTGACCAAATACTTATTTTCCACCATAATATGCAAATAAAATGAAATAAAAACAGACAATGTGATTTTCTGGATTTTTTTTTTCTCAGTTTGTCTCCCATAGTTGAGGTCTACCTATGATGTAAATTACAGACGCCTCTCATCTTTTTAAGTGGTGGAACTTGCACTATTGCTGACTGACTAAATACTTTTTTTCCCCACTGTAAGTTACAGCCACCACCTCTCAGGGGTGATATACAGCATTCGATAAAGCTGTATATTGACCCCCAACCAGACCTGTAAGAAGAAAAAGAGCTTTTATTAAACTAAACTTCGGGACGGTCTGGTTCGAGGGGTGTCGCTGGTCCTGGTCCGGCGCCTCCCATCTTCATGCGATGCCGTCCTCCTTGCTTCATGTGGATGACGCGTCCCTGCGTCATCCACACAGTCTCCTTGGCATCACGCTCCTGCGCAGGCGTACTTATCTGACCTCTTGAGGGCAGAGCTAAGTCCTACAGTGCGCATGCGCCGTGGCTCTTTGACCTTCCCCGGCGCCTGCGCACTGCAGTACTTTGCACTGCCCTCAACAGGGCAGGGAAGTACCCCTGTGCAAGAGCACAACATGGAGCAAGCAGGAGGACAGCACCGCATGAAGATGGGAGGCGCCGGACCCAAGAAGAGCGGCAGCCCTCGGACAGGACCGCCCCACCGGCGAGTATAATAAAAGTTATTTTTCTTCTCTTACTGGTCGGGTTGGGGGCCGATTATAGAATGATGTAGATAAGCCCTGAAAGGTGGTGGCCGTTACTTATGTCAGCCAAAACTGGTGACAGGTTTCCTTTAAGTAATAAAAAGCTGATGCTCATAGATTTCTCATTTTTCCATGGTAGAGTTTTCTAGGCATGCTATGTGCCTAGGTCATTGTGCAGGGAGGAGGAGGGGAACTGTGACATCTATTATGTTATGTACTGAATATAAATTTGTTACTAGTCATTGAAATCCCATCTGATCATCATGACACTGATGAAAAGTCATCCCTAGAGACCAGGAATTAGCAATCTAATGTTAGGCTTAGTGAAAATTAAAAAAATCAAATAAAAAAAGCTTAATAGACATAATTACATGGAAGGAAAAAAAAATCAAATAAAAAACATGTTTAATATGAATACTTGAATTAACAAAACCCTCCCTCAAAGATTTTTGTTTTACTAAATCTGTGTGCATGTAATGTAGTGTGTGCCAATATACTCACCTAGCACTGTCTGAGTATCCAGCACCATTCTCTTCTCAGTGACATCACCACTCTGCAGGCACTGAGTCACACTGCGCTCTGCACTTACAATGTAAGCATATGGAGTGTCAGTATGAGGGATTTTTCCCCCTATATGTTACTAGTTACAAAAAACAAAAATTTGTTTGTGTCATCATTTTGTGACATCATAACTTTCATATTTTTCCATTTGATGGAGGCATATGAGGGCTTGTTTTTTGTATAGTAAGATGCAGATTTTATTGATACTATATTAAGATAAAAGCAATGTTTTGATCACTTTTTATTGAATATTTGGGAATGCAGTTGTGTGAAAAAATTGTTTGCCCCTTCCTGACTTCCTATTCTTTTTCATGTTTTCACACTTAAATGTGACAACGATGCAATACACAACCAACAAGTCCACCTCTGAATAGTTTAAGAAAAACAAAATTAAGACTTTGAAGTGGCCTAGTCAAAGTCCTGACCTTAATCTGATTCAGAAGCGGTGGCATGACCTTAAAAAGCCAGTTCATGCTCGGAAACCCTCCAATGTGGCTGAATTACAACGATTCTGCAAAGATGAGTGGGCCATAGTGTTGTAAAATACTCATTGCCAGTTATAAGAAACACTTGATTTCCGTTGTTGCTGCTAAGGAGGGGGCCAACCAATTATTCGGTTTAGGAAGCAATCACTTTTTCACACAGGGCCCTATAGGTTTGGATTTCTTTTTCCCTTAATAATAAAGACCATCAGTTAAAAACTGAATTTTGTGCTTACTTGTATTATCTTTGTCTAATATTTAAAATTTGTTTGAAGATCTAAAACATTTTAAGGGAACCTGTCACTAGGTTTTGCCGATATAAGCTGCGGCCGCCACCTTTCAGGGCTCAGCATTCTATAATTCTGTAGATAAGCCCCCGATCCGACCTGCAAGAGAAGAAAAATTAATAAAAGTAATTTTTCTTATCTTCCAGGTCGGATCAGGGGCTTATCTACAGCATTATAGAATGCTGTATATCAGCCCTGAAAGGCGGTGGCCGCATCTTATAGCGGCCAAACCTAGTGACAGGTTCCCTTTAAGTGTAACAAACATGCAAAAGAATAGGAAAGAATTTTTCACACAACTGTATGTGATGCACTGAAAACCAGCAATTCTGACTCCTTTTATTCCATAAAGAATTTTATATTTTCATACATTAGATTTTTACAAGCAAAGAGAAACCAAATATGCATATATTATGTTTTCTTCCAGATTGGGAAAGGGTGTGAACTATTTTTTAAACTCCTCCTTACATTGTGTTTCCCTACGGTCACCCAGTGTTCATTTGATTTCTTGCACTATACAAAATTAACGATCTTCTCAGAGTCTCAGTCATAGGCCACAGGTGGGGTTTCATGAATGACCACAATGGGAAACTGCATGGCTCCCAAAGGGTCAAACCACTGATGCCCCTGTCAAACAGGAGAAGCTAATAACGGCAGATACCAGCAATGGATGGACCCGACTCAGCCCCTTGAATCTGCTCCATACACCTCTGCCAGATGTATGTTAAGGGGTTAAAAAAAAGCTCATTATCTAGTGATACATTTTCTTTACACTGGCTATGTATGCAAGACCAACGTCTGCCATATCAGTTTCGGTAGGCCCTGTAGACCATTTATTACAAACGGAGGTTTCCAAACTTACCCCTGGAGATAAATGAAGGATGGAGAATTTAGGGCTTCATCATACCTGATTCTTTGCACCCAAAAGGAGTGTTCAGCCAGCATCTTACGTATGACCCCCTTTTTTAATGAATATAACACTCCATACAAAAAGAAAACTGATAGAAAAGAGCTAGTGAAAATGTGATCAGACCCTAAAACAGTCATTTCGAGGAGAGGGCTTCATTATACCGTAGGCCCTGTCTTAGATGGGGAGCGAACACTTACACTTTAGCAATAACCTGAAACATACGTATTATCAGAAGAGGGAATCTTGCACAGATTCTGGGTCCAGCCACCAGCAGACATGCCCGCTACCAATCACTCACAAAGGAAGCCAGTCTCCCCATTACATGGGAAGAATAGGGATCATTTAGGGATCATTCCCACCTCTTGGGGCTCACGGGATAGGATGTGGAATAACTGGTAACACATACAGCCATACACGTTAGGCAGTTATCCCTCCGGACACCCCACACTTGGCTCAGCCCAGTAGGGAAGACACATCTGCAGCAACTTATTCCCCATAGGAGCTAAGAATCTGTCATGTTGATATCCGCCATGACCAATCCTTCCAATATCAGAAGGAATCTCAGGCCAGACGCCATCGCCAATGCTATAGATGCAGAGGGGGTCTCAGTGCAGGGGTCCCCATGCCACTCCCATACATGCAGCAATCCTGGCATTGTTCAGTGCTCCCCTCCCACCACAGCCCGTACCTAGCAGCAGCAGCTTCAGCTCTCGCCGAGATTCCTTCTTGTCCCTCTTGATTTTCTTCTCGATCTCGGCGTTGATCCTCTTGGATTCCTTCACCTCCTCACTCAGACAGCAGGCCATCATGGAGTCCAGAGTCATCCCTTCCCCCGGCACCACGGCCCGCACCGGGGGCCTCTCCCACCCGGGGGGACACTTACTCACCGCCCCGGTCTCCGAGCCTCCTTACAGGGCGCCGAGCATCCAGCCGAGGAGCCAGGAGGAGGGAAGGAAGGAGGGAGGGGGGCGGACACCAGACACTTCCCCTCCCTGCCTGGCCGTGACCGGGTTTCCGTTTTCTGAGCCCCCGGAGCAGCCACAACCTAACGCTCTGTCAGAAAGCACTCCGTACAAGGCAGCCGGGCCGACCAATCACCGAGCTGGGTGTCACACGTCTCCTGGCTGGGAGGGACGTTCTGCGCGTCAGGGTTGGTTGTCTCTTCCCGTAGAATGGATACTGGGGCGTGGGCGCTAGGAATTCTGGGTAGCGGAAGGATGGCGCTGTACTGGCACGGTTACCATAGCAATCATGGCCTAGTGCTGTGGCCTGATCCGCCTGTTCAGTCTCTTATATGTTCTTACTACTCAGTGGTTACTGTATTCTCTAATTGTGTACTGCTCTACTTTTCTAATCCTACTTCAGGGACGACGTGGTAATTTCTTCTTTAGGAATAACTCAGTCTTGGACCACATATTACTTCCATAACTTGTAAACAGGTTATGTGCATGGAAGTAGGACACTAAGGCCACGTTCACACTGTATTTGTGAGCCACAACCAGGAGTGGGTGATAATACAGGAGTGGTGACGGGTTTCTATTATACTTTTCCTCTGATTGTTCCTCTTCTGACTATAGCTTACAGATACTGAGGTAAAATACTGACCAAATACCCGGCATAAGAGTTGAGCGAAACAGGTCGGTCACATTAAAAAATGGCCGACTTTCGCCAAAGTCGGGCTTTGCCGATCGAAACCCGACCCTAGCGTGAGGTTGCCGATCAGCGCGCCAAAGTTGCGTTTCAAATGATGTTTTCAGCGCCTTTTCTCACCCAATGATGGAGGATGCACACTGTGGGCAACGCGATGACATGCGCAGCGGTCACCACCATCTTAGAGAAGGGCATTGAAGTGATTGGCTGGCTTTTTGTGGCGTCACAGGGGGTATAAAAGGCTGTGACCACCGACCGCCATCTTACTTCTGCCGATCTTAGAATAGGGAGAGGTGCTGCTGCTGATTCTGAACAGGGAAAGCTTTAGGCAGGGAAGAAGAAAAAAAACTGCTTCTGCTGATAGCGCTTTTCACTGTAGAGTTAGTGTGCAGTGAAAGGGGAGGATTTTTGTTGTGTGCAGCAGCGCTGCTGGTGATTAGGCTGCCTTTTAAGGATAGCTGCATTGCTGTGTATACACTGCGGTTCAAACTGCTTTTTTCAAAGCACTCCAATTTTTATTTTGTCCTGGTGAGTTACTCAGCGTTCATTTTTTCACTCACCGTCTAGCGGTGTACGCTTCTCACACACTACCGTGTACCGGCTGGTATAACGGACAAATAGAAGCTATCTGGGTGTGACTCTGGAAGAAAAAGCCGAGGAGTTTGTCAGTTTTTCCACATCTACACCTTAGAGTTGTGTCCGTTTTTCAAACAGTTTCGTATATCTGCTGTTTGATTATGGTCAAAACTAGGCAGAGACAGCGTGTGTCAGTCCGTATACAAATACACGGAGCTTGGCAATTTTACATACACACACCGTACAGCGGTGTACGCTCCTCACACACTATCATGTACCGCCTTCTAGCACGGACAAATAGAAGCTACCTGTGTGTGACTCTGGAAAAAAAAAACGAGGAGTTTTTCCAGACCTAAACCTTATAGTCGTGTCCATTTTTCAAACAGTTTCGTATATCTGCTGTTTGATTACAGTCAAAACTAGACAGATAGCGTGTGTCAGTCCGTATTCATATACACAGAGCTTTGACAATTTTCCATACAGACACCGTCTAGCGGTGTACACTCCCCACACACTACCGTGTATCGGCTGGTATCACAGACAAATAGAAGCTATCTGGGTGTGACTCTGGAAGAAAAAGCTAAGCAGTTTTTCCGTTTTTTCAGACCTACACTTTAGAGTTGTGTCCGTTTTTCAAACAGTTTCGTATATCTGCTGTTTGATTACAGTCAAAACTAGACAGAGACAGCGTGTGTGCGTATACAAATACACGGAGCTTGACAATTTTCCATACAGACACCATCTAGCGGTGTATGCTCCTCACACTACCGTGTACCGGCTGGTATCACGGACAAATAGAAGTTATCTGGGTGTGACTCTGGAAGAAAAAGCCGAGGAGTTTGTCCGTTTTTCCAGACCTACACCTTAGAGTCGTGTCCATTTTTCAAACAGTTTCGTATATCTGCTGTTTGATTACAGTCAAAACTAGACAGAGACAGCGTGTGTCAGTCCGTATACAAATACACGGAGCTTGGCAATTTTCCATACACACACCGTACAGCGGTGTACGCTCCTCACACACTACCATGTACCGCCTTCTAGCACGGACAAATAGAAGCTACCTATGTGTGACTCTGGAAAAAAAAAACGAGGAGTTTTTCCGTTTTTCCAGACCTAAACCTTAGGGTCGTGTCCATTTTTCAAACAGTTTCGTATATCTGCTGTTTGATTACGGTCTAACTAGACAGAGACAGCGTGTGTCAGTCTGTATAGAAATACACGGAGCTTGACAATTTTCCTTACACACATCGTATAGAGCTGTCCGATTCTCCAACAGTATTGTATATCTGCCGTTCGCATTACAGTCACTTTTATACCTAGTCAGCGTGTGTGTGTGTGACACTCCGTAAATACATATACGGAGATTGTTAGTTGCACATAAAACGTATACGGCTGTACACTTCTGATACAATTCCATATATCTGATTGTTGGATTACGGTCCAATACATACTGTGAGAGTGTCTGTGACTAACATAATATATACGTTGATTTAACTTGTTTAATACACCTTACACAGCTGGACGCTCCTCATACAGTACCATCTCTTTGCTGCTATTTTTGGCACATTTTCCAAAACATGAGGAAGTATGGTGGAAGAGGCCGCGGACGTGGGCAGGGGGGCGCAGCTGGTACTGATGGTGGTGATGCATCGGCTGGTTCTGGCAAAAGCACAATAGCAGCTAAGGCAGGAGGTGTTGACCCTGCGTCATCCTCTGGCCCAAGAAGGCCTGTAAGGTTGCCTTTTCTTGGAGTAGGAAAACTGCTTTTAAAGCCAGAGCATCAGGAACAGGTTTTGGCGTACATTGCTGAAACAGCCACCAGCTCTATTGCCTCCTCTTCTGAACGGTCGAAACCTGCATGCAGGGAGTCATCAGTGCAGGGTTCTGGTCATAAAAAACCCCTTTCCTTGTGTCCTTCACCCCCACCAAAAGTTAAAGATGCGGCAGCCCAGACTTCAGATTACTTTATGGAGCTCTTTTCACATACCATGCCTGGATTATCCAGTCAAATCCTGAATTCCCCAGTCCAAGATGAATCTTACATGGAGTGCACTGATGCACAGCCACTGCTAGATGATTCTGCTGGTACATTGACCCACAGCACTACATTGCCCTCGCAGTCTATTGAGCCAGAATCTGACCCTGATGAAACCCAGGTGCCCCTTTCCGCATACTATACCACCTTACACGGTGACACAGAGGAAGGTAAAGAGGAAGGTGCAGATGACTTTGAAGAGGAGGTGATGGATGATCCAGCTCTGTACCCGGATTGGCATCCATTGGGGGAGGAGGGTGGCACTGGTAATAGTTCGGATAAGGAGAAGGATCCGCAGCAGACATTGACATCGCAGCAGCGGTTATCTAGCAGGCCCGTAGCTGTCCTAAAACGTGGAACAAAAAATAAAAGAGTTGCAGGACAGCTTGACCAGACGGTCAACTTAGCACATCGTGCAAGGCCAGAAAATGTTTACCATAGTAGGAAGAGTGCAGTGTGGCACTTCTTTGTCCAAAATCCTACTGATGAGGCAAAGGTTACCTGTACGAAGTGCGGAAGGACCTTTAGCCAAGGTAAACAACTCAGAAATTTGAATACCAGTTGCATGCTTAGACATTTAATCAACATGCACTTGCAAGCGTGGACGGACTACAAAACCTCAGGTAGCACATGTGCACCTGCTCCGACTGAAGGTAGCCAACAACGCTCCATCGCTACCCCCACTGTAAGACCACCGCCACCATTAAGCACACCACCAGCACTAAATGTGGAGGTGTCATCGCAAGGCAAAAGCACTCAGGGAATCACAATGGTTTTGCAATACAACACTGAATTTAGCCCATCACCAACCCCCTCTCGCTCCATCCGGTCCATCGCTACCTCCCCCATATGCAGCTCTCCAGTCCAGCTCACCCTACCAGACACTCTGAGTAGGACAAGAAAGTACTCATCCTCTCATCCGCGTACACTGTGTTTGAACGCCTACATTGCCAAACTAATCTAATTAGAGATGATGCCCTACCGTTTGGTTGAAAGCGAAGCTTTCCATGACCTCATGGCCTATGCTGCCCCACGCTATGACCTACCCAGTCGGCACTTTTCTCGAAAAGCCATTCCTGCCCTCCACCGGCATGTGAAAGACCGCATTGTCCATGCACTAAAACAGTCAATGAGTGGAAAGGTGCAACTCACAACGGATGCATGGACCAGTAGGCATGGCCAGGGCCGTTACGTGTCCATCACTGCGCGCTGGGTTAATGTGGATGCAGGCTCCACTGGGGACAGCGGCGGTGGAACAGTACTGCCTAGCCCACGGTATAGGAAACGGCTGTAGGCTTTCACTCCTCCTCCTCGTCTATCAGCGAAAGCTCGTCCACAGAGCGCAGTGGCACGAACACTACATCCGCAGCTGGCAGTGTTGCACACGAGGTGTCCCACTATCGAACAGCTAGTGGTAAGCGTCAGCAGGCTGTGTTAAAGATGATGTCTTTGGGCGACAACAGACACACCACGGAGGTACTGGCCGACTACTTGCAGCGACAAACAGTCATGGCTGGGCAGTCTACATCTTGAGGCAGGCAAGGTAGTCAGTGATGACGGCCGTAATTTTGTGGCAGCCATAGCCCGTGCAAAACTCACACACATACCTTGCCTGGCTCCCACTTTGAACCTGGTGGTGCAGTGCTTCCTTAATAATTATCCGGAGTTAACATCCCTGCTCCATAAGGTGCGAAGACTGTGCTCGCACATCCGTCGCTCGACCGTACACTCCAGTCGTATGCAGAAGCTGCAGCAATTGCTCCACCTCCCCAAACACCGCCTAATCATAGACGTTGCAACAAGGTGGAACTCCACCCTGCATATGGTTGAGAGGCTGTGCGAACAGAGGCAGGCTGTAATGCATTTGTGGGAGGATACACGGGCAGGCAGTTTGAGGGAAGACATGGAATTGTCGGGTGTGCAGTGGTCAAAGCTGAAAGACCTCTGTAAAGTCCTTTAGTGTTTTGAGGAATGCACACGGCTGGTAAGCGCAGACGACGCCATCATAAGCATGAGCATCCCTCTTATGCGTCTGCTCATGCAAAGTTTGACGCACATTAAGGATCAGGCGTCTGCAGCGGAGGATGAGGAGGGAAGCCTTGATGACAGTCAGCCATTGTCTGGTCAGGGAACTGTCCTGGACGAGGTGGAGGATGAGGGGGATGATTATTTTGGGCAGGAGGATGTTTCTCAGGGGGCAAGAGAAAATGTTGGCGTTCCAAGTTCAGGGAAAGTGTTTGTGCGTGACTGTAGGGATGTGGATTTGCCAGAAACTGCTCCTCCACCCACCATGGGCAGTGCATCATTGACACCTGGAAAATTGGCCCACATGTGCGATTATGCCTTGCGGATCCTAAAAAGGGACCCCCACATTGCCAAAATGATGAGGGATGACGACTACTGGATGGCCAGCATCCTCGATCCATGCTACAAAGGCAAATTACACAACATCATGCCACAGGAGAACCCAGAGCTAATAATGGCTAACAAACAAGCAACTCTGGTAAACCGTTTGTTTGATGCTTTCCCAGCACACAGCAGCAGTGCTGGTTCTGCCACGAGCCGTAGTGGGCACAATGGAAGAGGTGTTCGTGGTGCACACAGCAGAAGTGGCGTTGGTGACGGGTTTAATGACCATGTTGTGGAATGATTTCTCAAGTACCGCTCACACGACTCCTAATACTGCATCAATTAAAAGTGACAGGAGGCAGCAGTTGTCAACTATGGTTACAAACTACTTTTCCTCCCATATTGATGTTCTCCCTCACAGGTCATTCCCCTTTGACTATTGGGCCTCTAAACTGGATGCCTGGCCTGAATTGGCACAATATGCCTTACAGGAGCTCGCTTGCCTTGCTGCTAGTGTGTTATCTGAAAGAGTCTTCAGTGCTGCTGGATCAATCCTGACAGAAAAAAGGACCCGTCTGTCGACCCAAAATGTTGATGATCTAACCTTCATTAAAATGAACCATGCATGGGTTTCAAAGGATTTTGTCCCACCTTCCCCAGATGACACATAGGTTACCAGAAAAGTGCCTCGGTTTTTTCCTCCTCTTCCTCGGACTTGCCCAATTACGCCTTTTGCAGCAGCTGAATGTCCAGCCAACACATCAACATATGCCAATTTTTAAACCTCCCTAACTGGGCTGCCCACCCCTCCCCCAACGGCTGGGGTCAAGACCTGGCACACCCGGGCAAGTGCTGTTGCTCTGAACAGATGGATGGGCCCACTGATGGCCGACGGCAATGACACAGGGCCCCTCATAGTACAATACAGTGTCTCAGACGGTGGGAGGGCCCACTCACCGTCAGACACACCAGCGTACTATGAGGGGCCCTGTGCCAGTACCGTCGACCACGTTTGTGCCCCCCCTGCTTGGTCAAGGCCACAGCACTTGCAAGTTGCAATACTTACCTCTCCCTGCTCCACCGCTGTGTAAATCCAGAGAAATACTCATAAACAAAAACAAACTAAGAGAACATACTCCTGGCATAATGTATATCACACCTAGATGTCTCTGTTTGTTAAATAGGACCTAAATTCAGATCCATCGCCAAAGCAATATACCAAAGGGGTGGAAAAACCACTAAAATGCGACTACAGATCCAGTGTAAAAATAGAATATCTTTATTAAGGAAATTACACAGTACAGGACAAAGACAGTGTGGAATGGTGCATAAAAACAACCCACGCAGTGTGAACTGCAGAACAGACCCACCTCAGGAACTCATCATATTATATTCCAAAACAGAACAAATATATATATAGAGGAAATGTATCTATGGTCACCTAAATACCTTCATACGTCATATAAATCCCCATAAATCACAGCATCAGTATGAGCCCATGAATCACTATAGCAAAAATACCAGAGGAGCGCTAAACAAAAGAGTGTCCAAATATATATGAGGTATAGGTTCCTACACAATCCCACCATACCGAGATGAATATAATATAGCTCTAGCCATAGTCCCAGTCAGATAGTACTTAGCTCAATTCCCACTAATTCAAAATTACAAACCGGGAGCAGTAGAATCTCACCAAAATAGGTCGGTAGGTCGGAGAGTCCTGGGGGGGTCCATGCGTCTGCAGGACAGCTTCCTGCAGCGCTTCCTGCTGTGACGACGAGTGACGCGTGGAGCCGGGCGGGAGGACGCAGGATCGCCTGGTGTGACAGGTAAGTAGCGACCCCCATCCCCAGCGATGTCGCTAGTGAGATCTGCCTGTGTGGCAGCTCACTAGCGACCACTTAGCGATGTACCAGCGATCCTGACCGCGTCATATCGCTGGTCGGGATCGCTGGTACATCGCTAAGTGTGACACTACCTTTATACTTCCAGTTCTGGTAACTCCGCCCACCATCACCTAACAGTTTCTCTGACCAATGGCAGTTATTTAGTCCCACTCCTACACTCTCCACTGCCCTCCAATGGGCAAGCTAAAACACTGCACCCTTTGTCTTTATCTTAGCGTTTTCACACCTACACTGCGCTACACCTCTGCTTCTTTCTCACTACAGGCTGGTTTGTCAGTCCACCTTCCCTACATCATCCATAGTGAGTGAGCGCGTGTGGGTTACACCTATATATACAGTGAATCGGAGAAACAAATTTTTACACTATACTCTGTTGTGAGTTCATTTTCCCCTTCATTACTGAGGCCCGAGGAACTCCCTCTGCTGGTAAAGAAAGGTAGTGAGCCTGATTATCAAACACCTGAGGCTGATGATGATGACTGGCTGAGTGGAGTTACGGACTGGATATAAGGCTGCCGACGCCCTTCTGCCCTGCGGGTGATTTCTCTGTGGGATCCTTGGAGACCAGTCTGAATTCCTGCTCCTCTAAAGCTAAGTTTGCTGCTCGGCCTTTTTCTTTTGTGCTTTGACTTTGTTTTGCTTTGTTTTTCTGGATTTCTGCCATTCCCTGCTGGGGTGTGCTGAATTCATTTAGCTCTGTCTTCTTAAAATACCTGAGTGCTGATTTAGTTTTTGAAGCCTAGCTGCTTCAGGGCCTTTTTCATATCAGCTTGTTGGCTTATGTCTTTGATAGGGTTTTAGCAGATTGCAGACAGCAGCCTTCCTGTCCTTTCCTATCTAGATAGTTGCGGGCCCCGTCTTTGCTCAGTCTATCTTTCTGTCTGTGTTAGTATTTTCATCTTGCTTCACCGTCATTATATGTTGGGGGCTGCCTATTGCTTTGGGGTCTGCTCTGGGGCAGTTTAGATTTCCCCTTTCTTTCTTTAGGCCTATGTAATTCTCCGGCTGTGATCGAGGGGTCTAGGGCTTCGTAGGAACCCCCCACGGCTACTGCTAGTTGTGTTGATAGGTTCAGGGGTCTGCAATCTGATAGTTGCCAACTTCTCTGGTTTTCTGGACTTAGCTTGTATTTCTGTTTTTGCCTCCTACGGTGACTCACTCATAACAATACTCGATACAGCTTGTATCTTGTTATACAGTACCTTTGTTCGACATTTAGCATTACGGTCAAATCCATACTGTGTAAGTGTCTCAAAGTGACTACGGGACTATTTATACGGAGATTTCAATTGTAGCCTAAAAAATATATACTTGCTATCTTGTTATCCAGGACCTTTTTTACAACATTTTTTATTATGGTCAAAACCAAACTGAGTGTAATGGTTACGTGTGACTGGACACACCGCCTCCAGCAGGGCGAATTTATATGACACACGCGACCCTGGATACACCGCCTCCAGCAAGGCAAATTTAAATAAAACGTGCAGCCGGATACACCGCCTCCAGCAGGCGAATTTCAGAAATACATGTAAAACCGGATACACCGCCTCCAGCAGGGCGAATTTAAATAATAAGGGGAAACACCAGGGAAACAATTACAATGGTGGGCCCTGCGATAGGGGACGTGGAGACCGCCTGCACTCCCCTGATTCAGTGTCACTACACTCCTACCGATCCCTAGGCCGGTTCCGCACCGGGCGCTACTCAGGATACCTTTAAACCCTAGCTCGCCATGCACCTACCCCTTTCTAGTGAAATGGCCGGTGCAGAGACTAATCCCACCACTGCACTGAAACATAAAGGAAAGGCATAAACAGGGAAACACCACTTAGCTTTACTCTGTTGCACTTGCTCCTGGCAACAGAGTCCACCACCAGAATGCAGCTCTTCTCCTGAAACGCTGCCACCAAGCTCTGTCAGAGCCGCAAGGAAATCCCCTCTGACTCCTTCCACACCATGGCTCTGACCGTGCTGCAAGGAGCTCTCTCCAGCTCCTTCCCCCACCAGGGATGGTTGGAAATGAATACTATCACCAACGCTGATTGCAACACCTGTGACTCCTTTATAGCAGAGCCAGCAATCACACCTGCATTATCATCATGTGCACTAAACTAAAGAAACAGAGTGCAATGACACTCAACACCACCGGGGGCAAACTTAGAACAAAGGACACCACAGTGCAATAATCCCAATGGCCACTGGGGGGCAAAAACCCACACTTAAGCCCACAGCTTAAGGAAAAAAAGGTTACATGCGCTTTTAACTGTCATCATCCAACCTGGATCATGACAGTACCCTCCCTCTTTGAGGGGCCTCTGGACCCTCAAGACTGTTCCTCATCAGGGAACCACCTACAGCGGGGACGCCCAGATCCAAAGTTCACACCTGCATCTACCTGCACCTCAGGTTTATGACAAACGAACACCGCTGGTATTGGCAATGTATGTTCTGGAGGGACCACACATCTCCGAAGCGCCGACCTGGGGAACGAGTTGTGTATGTGCATGTTTGGGAGTAACTCGAGCTGGTAAGACTCCGGGCCCTGGATAGACGACACCAGATACGGCCCGATCACCTGAGAATTCCAGACCCCCGCAACACACTTCCACTGGATGTTTTTGGTGGCCACCCATACATGCTCGTTCACACACAGGTCCGGACCTGAACGTTTATTCCCACACATTCGCTTGTCAAAATAGGGTGAACTCATTCTGGAACTGACAACAGAGGCGTCCCCCTGTGTCACCACACTCACACCCCCGCAATTCACCAAGGGGTACACCACCCTCCAACCCCTTCCACCACAAGGTCTCCGCCTCCCAGGGTTGACTAATGACGAGGGTTGAGACTTGCCCCTACTCTCCCGCAGCACCTCTGCTGCCCCCACTGGAGAGGCAGAAAATGGTTGTAGAGAGACGGCAGAGACAGTAGCCCCTAGGCAGCAGCCCTCACACGACTGCTCCCAGCTGACTACTTCCCTAGTCCGCCGTATATGGACCCCCTAGTTGAGGCAGAGGATAGGCCTCAGACCCATAATTCCGCTGCAGGTGCTGCTGAATCGCATCATTCAGGCTCCTCACTAATCTCAGTGAGGGCCAGCAGCAACTGCTCGCTGGTCTGAACTTGGCCCATTGTAACGGTCAGGGGATGGACAAAGGCCGAGAGTGGACCCTCTGGGACGTGGATCTGGAGCCCCTGGGTCGAGCACGCCAGGTGATGACCGACCCCTATACAGGGATCGTTAGGGGCAACACCGCAGAGGACAGAACCGCGACAGCCGGTACCAGGAGGGGCGGCTCTGGGACACGGGGTGCTACAGGGCAAGGGCACCGGACGGGGATCCAGAGAACCAGAGCCAGGATATAGGAGGAAGCAGCCAGGTAGCAGGTACTAGAGGGGAAGCACAGGAGAGGGCGCGGGAGCCAAGGGGTTACAGACTAGGAGGACCCAGAAGGGAGACACCGGGACAGAATACGGAAGGGCCGAGACCCAAGGGACCAGGAGGAAGGGGCGAGGAGAAGGAAGGACAGGGCAGAGACAGCCAGGGAGAAGGAGAGGAAGCTAACATAAAGCTTTAGCAAAACAGTGGGGCCAGAACAGAGCGTGGAGTATCACACAATCCTCAGGCGTCCTCTCTACAGTGAGGACGCCTGAAATACCTTAGGGTCTGTAATGTATAATAATTAGATCTGTCTCTTTAAGCAAGCCAGACTTATGGGACTTGGGGGGTGGAGACAAGAGGGATGAGAAGGGAAGTTTCGGTTTCACTTCTGTGTAGCATGGGAATGCAACTGTTATGCTGTGTGCTGGAGGACGAAGAATAAAACATATCTAAAGTTTAATACCTTGAATTCTTCATAACGTGTGGATATTACAACTGGCGACGAGGATGGGATATAATCACCTACTGCTGTGAGTACAGACTATATTTTACCGCTTCACACGCCAGCACCACTGAGAGACTCTATCATGGCTGACTACTTGCACACATTCCCACAATTTGATATGACTGATGTCATTAATCTCTCCCATAACTGGAGAAAATGGCTAAACAGATTTGAGAATTTCCTAGAAGCCATGGACATAAAGGAGGAGAAAAGAAAGAGAGCTTTGCTCCTGCATTGTGCAGGCACAGGAGTCTATGACATATACAGTACGTTACCTGCAGCAGAAACAGATACATACAGCAACTGCACTAAAGCTCTCACTGGCTACTTCAACCCCAAACAGAACATCAGATATGAAAGATATAAATTCAGGATTGCCAAGCAGCTTCCAGAAGAGTCCATAGACACTTATGTCACACGGCTGAAAGAGTTAGCACATGGATGTGCCTTTACAGATGTAGATGATGAAATCCTAACTCAAATAATTGTCACCTGCTCGTCTAATAACCTGAGGCGTAAGGCTCTGCAGCAGGATATCTCTCTACATGATTTGCTCAAAATGGCCCGTGCTATAGAAATAGCAGATCATCAGGCTACCGTAATGGAGAACGGGGATAAATTACATGTGCATAATCTCAAACAGAAAAATTTACCAGACAAACAAGCCCAGAAACAGAAGAAATGTTATAGATGTGGACAGGATTTCCCTCACCACCAGAACAAATGTCCAGCTATGGGACAAACCTGCAGTAAATGTGGAAAAGGGAATCATTTTGCAGCTGTTTGCAAATCAGCGCACTACAAGCCTCCGCTGCCTATGACAAAATCTGCAGATGTAAAAGTGATAAATCAGGACACACAAGAAATGTCTGCGACTGAGAACTATGTGTTCACTACCTCTGTCACTGGTTCACTACAGTCTCCCTGTGTTACACTCTCAATCTGCAACACTGACATTACCTTTACAATAGATACAGGAGCTTCAGTGGATATCATAGATGGCACTACATATGAACAATTGAAAACAAGGCCAGTCTTACAACAAGTGCAGACTAAATTCTTTCCTTATGGATCTAAAACACCTCTAGCTATAATGGGACAATTTGATGCTGAAATTAGATATAAAGAAAACAGGCAGAAAACCACTTTCCACACATTACAAGGATCGGGAGGCTGTCTTCTCAGCTATCACACTGCCTTGGAGCTAGGGCTCATCCAGATTATTCATACCATAACTGACCCTGCGGATATGGATGTACAAACTATGGTGAACAGCTTTCCCTCCCTATTTAGTGGTTTGGGAAAACTAAAGGACTCTCAAGTACACCTTCATGTGGATGACGATGTTCGTCCAGTAGCCCAGCCTCACAGGCGTATTCCATTTCACCTGAGACAGAAGGTAGAAAAGGAACTCCAATTGCTCATGGATGAGGACGTTATTGAAACTGTTACTGGTCCCACTCCGTGGGTCTCTCCACTTGTGGTAGTTCCAAAACCAAAGACTCCTGATCAAGTGAGACTGTGTGTTGACATGCGCCTGCCCAACACCGCTATCCAGAGGGAAAGACATATCTCACCTACGATTGATGACATCATTCATTTATTAAATGGAGCCACCGTCTTCTCAAAGCTCGACCTCAATAAGGGATATCATCAATTAGAACTGAGTCCAGAGTCCCGATACTTGACCACATTTTCCACCCATGTGGGCCTCAGAAGATACAAAAGATTGACTTTTGGAGTCTGCTCAGCAGCAGAAATTTTTCAGGATGCAATAAGGAGTGTCATTCAACACATCCCAAATGCCTTTAATTACAGTGATGACATATTGGTTTTTGGTAAAACTCAAGCTGAGCATAATCGTGCTCTATATGCTATCTTCGAATGTCTGCTTTCTGCTGGACTCACTTTAAACAAAGAGAAGTGCGAGTTTGACGAGGGTTCATTAGAATTCTATGGTCACATCTTCTCGGCAAAAGGAGTACAACCAGACCCCAAGAAAGTGGAAGCTATCAGAACAGCCTCAATTCCACAGGATGCCAGTGAAGTGCGTTCTTTCCTTGGAATGGCAAGTTACTGTGCTAGATATATTCCGAATTTTTCAACAATCAGCAATCCACTACGGGAACTTACAAAACAAAGTTGTATTTTTCAATGGTCTCAAGACTGTCAGGCCTCTTTTGAAACAATTAAAAATGAACTCTGCTCGACAACCACTATGGCTTATTTTGATCCAGCTCTTCGAACTGAACTGATTGTGGACGCCAGTCCCGTGGGACTGGGTGCTATTCTAGCGCAGTACAAGGATAACAATCAAAATCCTCACATCATTTCTTATGCAAGTAAGAGCTTAACAAACACTGAAAGAAAATATTCTCAACCTGAAAAAGAAAGCTTGGCAGTTGTCTGGGGATGTGAACACTTTCACTTATTTCTCTATGGAGCTCCCTTCACCATTGTCACAGATCATCAAGCACTTCTTACAATTTTTGGAAATCCCAGAGCTAAAATGCCTGTACGAATTGAACGATGGGGCCTACGTCTACAGGACTACAACTATAACATTGTTCACAAACCTGGAAAATACAGCAATCCGGCTGATTATCTTTCAAGACATCCTACTAATGATGATATACCTGTGCATTCCTCCATTGAAGAATACCTACGTTTTGTTACAGATCATGCCGTGCCAAAAGCACTTTCTCTTGATCAATTTATAAATGAAACAACAAAAGACAAGACACTCTGTGCCCTAATACAAATCATCCAAAATCGAAGGTGGCATGAAATTCAAAAGGAAAAGTTTCCTGATTCTGAGATTGATCTGAAAGAGTTAAAACTATTCTCAAACGTACGTGAGGAATTATCAGTCACTGAAGAACACCTCATTCTTCGAGGTACCAAACTAGTTGTACCTAAGACTTTGCGTAACTTAGTCATACAGATAGCACATGAAGGTCATTTAGGAATTGTTGGCACAAAGAAGTTACTCAGAGAAAAAGTGTGGTTCCCAAATATGGATCACTTGGTGGAAGAAAAGATTAGACGCTGTTCTACTTGTCAATTAATCACTCCATCATCAACCTTAGAGCCATTACAAATGTCTCCGTTACCCACTGCTGTCTGGGAGGAAGTGGCAGTCGATATATATGGACCATTGCCAAATGGCCAATACATTCTCGTAACAATTGATGAATATTCTCGATACCCTGTCATTTCATTTATCTCTTCAACATCTGCTAATAATGTTATACCAGAGCTGGATGACATTTTCTCGGCATATGGTATTCCAAGAGTGGTCAAAACAGACAATGGACCTCCATTCAATGGACATGTGTTTACACAATTTTCTGAATACTTGGGATTCAATCACAGGAAAATCACACCTTGCTGGCCGCAAGCCAATGGAATTGTGGAACGTTTTATGCGCACTCTGGGGAAACGTATCAAGGCAGCGAGTCTGGAGCACATCCCACTGAAACAGTCATTATACAAATTCATGCGTAATTACCGCAATACGCCACACTCCACTACTAATGCTGCTCCAGCTCATTTAATGTTCAGCAGAACCCTGCGTATACGTCTCCCTGATGTGACCAGCCATCCCCGACCGAGTGACTCCTCAGTGAGATCCACAGATTTCTCCAACAAACAAGCCATGAAACATTATGCAGACAGAAGGCGAAGGACACAGTCAAGTGCCATCGAAAGAGGGGATGTCGTGGTGGTACGTCAAAGACCAACCAACAAGACCTCACCTGTATATGGTCCTGCAAAATATTATGTTACTAAAAGGAAAGGCAGCATGATCACAGCTGAACGAGATGGACACTCCATAACGCGAAATTCTTCATATTTTAAAGTCATACCGCAGAATGATGACAATGAACTCTCTTTGGTGGAAGATTTGGTATCCGATGGTGGAGAGGACCAACAAGAGGTAGCTGGTCCATCAATAATGAACCCTCTCAATGAGCCCAGACGTTATCCTACACAAGAGAGAAGAGCTCCATCGAGGCTTATTGAAGAAGTGTAATTACAGTTTTTTTTTGTTTTTTTTTGTTTGTTTCTCTGGTTTTGGAATTGAACAAATAAGACAAAACGGACATATGATTTCTTTGGACGTTTTCATGTTGTTGCATTTATCAGTAATATGGGTTATTTATAGAAAAAAAAAAAAAAAGGGGATGATGTAATGTATAATAATTAGATCTGTCTCTTTAAGCAAGCCAGACTTATGGGACTTGGGGGGTGGAGACAAGAGGGATGAGAAGGGAAGTTTCAGTTTCACTTCTGTGTAGCATGGGAATGCAACTGTTATGCTGTGTGCTGGAGGACGAAGAATAAAACATATCTAAAGTTTAATACCTTGAATTCTTCATAACGTGTGGATATTACAGGGTCCGGAAGTGGGAGGTACGCCCAGCCCTCAGCGCCGCCCACCGCCGGCAGAAGAAGGAATGCTGGCGCGCGCCTGCGGCCTAAGGAGAGGGCGCAGAGAAGTAGCAGAGCAAGAGGCAGGGTAAGAGCGCGCGCTGTGGCGAGGACGCTGATGGGGGGCGGTGGCAGCTGGTGCTGCCGACGAGGACACGCGACCAGGCACTGCCGCGGATGCTACAGTACCCCCCCTTTACATCCCCCCTTTTTGAGATTGGCTAGAAATCTTTTTAGTATTAGGGGAGCGTTGATATTTTCTCGAGGCTCCCAAGACCTCTCCTCAGGGCCAAACCCCTTCCAATCAATAAGAAAAAGGGACCTCCCCCTGACCCTTTTCATGGCTAAAATGTCCCTTATTTCAAAGATGTCATCAGACTCAATAGGTGAAGGAGGGGTAATGGAGGCTGGTTGGAACCGATTCAGAACTACAGGTTTCAGGAGCGAGACATGAAAGGCGTTGGGAACTCGGAGTGAAGCCGGCAATCTCAATTTATAAGCCACGTCATTGATGTGTTTTAGTACCACGAAGGGACCGATGTAACGAGGACTTAACTTATAGGAAGGAACTTTCAGGCGGATGTGCTTGGTCGAGAGCCATACCTTGTCGCCAGGATGGTACGGGGGAAGGTCCCTCCGTCTCTTGTCTGCGTGTTTCTTGATTTGGGCATTGGCCTTCACGAGAGCGTCTTTGGTCTCCTTCCAAATCTCAGAAAATTCCATGGCGAGAGCATCCGCTGCGGGAACTCCAGATGACACGGCAAAGGGCAGCGGAACACCCGGATTGCGACCAGAGACCACAAAGAACGGAGATTTGGTGGTCGACTCACTGGGATGGTTGTTGTGGGCAAATTCTGCCCAAGGTAGAAGTGAGACCCAGTTGTCCTGATGAGCGTTGGCAAAGTGACGCAGGTAGGTGGTCAGGCCCTGATTTATCCGTTCCACTTGCCCGTTGGTCTGTGGATGATAAGCAGAGGAGAAGTCGATGGATGTACCCATAAGCCGACAGAGGGCCCTCCAAAAGCGAGACGTAAATTGGACCCCACGGTCCGACACAATCCGTAGAGGGAGGCCATGTAACCTGAAGATCTGGTGGATGAAGATCTCGGCCAACTTCGGCGCTGACGGCAAACCGGCCAGGGGGACAAAATGAGCCATCTTGGAGAACCGGTCCGCTACGACTAAGATGGTGGTGCAACCAGCTGACAGAGGCAAGTCAGTTACGAAATCCATATCAATTTGCTGCCACGGGACCTCCGGAACAGGCAATGGGTGGAGAAGACCGGAGGGAAAGGTCCTTGGGACCTTGTTCTGAGCACAGGTTGTGCAGGAGGCAACATAATCCACTACATCTTGGCGGAGGGTGGCCCACCAGTAATAACGGGCGAGAAGTAAGAGGGTCTTCTTGGTCCCCACGTGCCCAGCGACCTTGGAAGAATGCCCCAGCGCAGCACCTCCAGACGCTTATTCCGAGGAACGAAGGTCTTGCCTGGTGGAGGAGTAGAAAAGTTCACAGGAGCCACAGTGATCACTTTGGCAGGCTCGATAATATAAGATGGACCCTCGTCCTCCTCTGGCGACTGTAAGGACCTGGAGAGTGCATCCGCCTTGATGTTCTTATCACCGGGCCGGAAGTGAAGCTTGAAGTCAAACCGCGAAAAATACAAGGCCCATCTGGCCTGTCTGGAATTGAGCCTCTGAGCGGACTGTAAATAGGCCAAATTTTTATGGTCCGTGAAGATAGAAAAGGGATGCACCGCCCCCTCGAGCAAGTACCGCCATTCTTCTAGGGCCATCTTAATGGCCAGCAATTCCCTGTCTCCAATGGAGTAATTGCACTCCGCAGGCGAGAAGGACCTGGAGAAGAACCCGCAGGGAACCAGTTGACCCGAGGAGCCCGGCTGGGAGAGAACTGCCCCAGCTCCGGTGGAAGAGGCGTCCACTTTTACAACAAAAGGCCTACTGGCTACCGGCCGATGCAAGACTGGTGCTGAGGCAAAGGCGCGTTTCAGAGCCAGAAAGGCGTCCTCAGCCTCGGGGGGCCAGCTGTTTGGTTTAGTTCCTTTACAGGTCAGGGCCGCGATGGGTTTGGTCACCGTGGAAAAATGTGGTACAAACTGTCGGTAGTAATTTGCGAACCCGAGGAAACGCTGGATGGCCTTTATACCGACAGGGCGGGGCCACTTGAGTACCGCAGAGAGTTTCTCGGGATCCATCCTTAGGCCGGAGTCAGTGATTATATACCCCAAGAAGGGTAGCGAGGTTTGTTCGAAGAGACACTTTTCAATTTTGGCGTAGAGGTGATTCTCTCGGAGACGGTGCAGGACCATGCGTACACTTTTCCGATGAGAGGATAGGTCGGGTGAAAAGATAAGAATATCATCTAGGTACACAACTACGCACGAGTATAATAGATCCCGAAACACCTCGTTAACGAACTCCTGGAACACGGCTGGAGCATTGCAGAGACCAAACGGCATGACTAAATACTCATAATGACCGTCACGGGTATTGAAGGCCGTCTTCCACTCATCCCCTGCGCGGATCCGGATCAAATTATAGGCTCCCCGCAGATCCAGCTTCGTGAAGATCCGAGCCCCTCTCAGCCGGTCGAATAGTTCCGGGATCAGCGGGAGCGGGTATCGATTCTTAACCGTGATATTGTTCAAGCCCCGGTAGTCGATACATGGTCTGAGCGATCCGTCTTTCTTTCGGACAAAGAAAAAGCCTGCGCCTGCTGGGGACGCGGATTTTCGAATAAACCCCTTGGCCAAGTTCTCCTGTATGTATTCAGACATAGCCTGGCTCTCTGCTGGGGATAAAGGATACGTTCTCCCTCTGGGCGGAGTGGCTACGGGAATCAGGTTGATAGGACAGTCGTAGGACCGATGCGGAGGCAGGGAGTCAGCTTCTTTTTTACTAAAAACTTCAGCGTACGCGTAGTACGGTGCGGGAAGGTCCGGAAGATTGGCAGCCACAGGCAGGGGACGAGGACGGAGGATGGACTGCAAACAACGTGCATGGCAGGAATGACCCCAGCGTAGGATCTCCCCAGAGCGCCAGTCGACGACTGGTTCGTGCAGCCGAAGCCAAAGTAATCCTAGGAGAACGGCGTGGGACAATCTAGGCAGGACATAGAAAGCAATTCTTTCACGATGAAGCGCTCCAATTTGCAAATCTATTTCGGTCGTAACCATGGTGACGAGCTTGGGCAGAGGTTTTCCATCGACGGAGGAGATAGCACGTGGATCTTTTAAGATGACCACCGGAATCTGGAGTTTATCCACCTCTTCTTGCCGGATGAAATTGCCCGCCGCACCCGAGTCCACATACGCCCGCACAGATCTGCGCTCCCGACCTGAAATAAATAGAGCTGAAAGAGTAAGGGGCAGAGAGGAATTATGATCACCTAGGGAGACCTCTCTTACCTGACCTAGGTGGAGGCGTTTCCCGGTCTCTCCGGACAGGTGCGCACACAGTGGTTGGCTCCACCGCAGTACAGGCAGAGCCTGTTCGTCATTCTGTCCCTGCGTCGCTGCTCTGTTAATCTGACCCGATCTACCTGCATGGGCTCGGGAGCGACGCTAGTAGAGGGTGCTGAGGAGCGCGGAATGGGCGCTTGATACAGCCTGAAGGATCTGCGCTCCCTAACCGATTCTCGAGCGCGCTCCAAAAACCGCAGGTCTATGCGCGTAGCCAAGGATATGAGATCCTCCAGAGTGGTTGGAGTATCCCGTCCGGCTAGCTCGTCCTTAATTTTACCTGAGAGGCCTCTCCAAAAGACACCCACAAGTGCTTCGTTATTCCATCCAAGTTCCGATGATAATGTCCGAAAGCGGATGGCGTATTGTCCTACCGTAAGAGACCCCTGGCGGAGGTTAAAGAGGACCTCTGTGGTAGACGCTAAGCGTCCGGGTTCGTCAAACACTCGGCGGAAGGTCTCCAGGAAGTTTTGCATACTAGACACGACGGGGTCATCCCTCTCCCATAGTGGATTCACCCAGGACAAGGCCTCTCCCTCAAGATGGGATACAATGAACGCCACCTTGGCGCGATCAGTGGGGTATTGTTGGGGCAAGAGCTCAAAGTGCAGTCTGCACTGATTTAAAAATCCCCGACATAGCTTAGGGTCTCCGCTATACCGGGGAGGCTTCCCCAGTCGAGGGGGCGGAGACGAAACTGCGTCCCTGGAGTGGGTAGCGGCGGCTGCGGCGGACTGCAGGGCCAGCAGTCGGTCGTCGACAGACACCATATAACCCAAAATGTGGGACTGGGCATCGCGCTGCTGCGCGAGCTCTTGCTGAAGGCTGACTAGGAGGGAAGCATGCCCTGGGTCTGAAGTTTGCAGAGCGGACAACCGGGTGTCCATGGACTTCATAAAGGACATTATCCGGGTCTGATTTTCGCGCAGGAACAGTAGTTCCTTCTGTGTGGAGGCCGCGGCACCGGCGGGGTCCATGGCCTGAGGATACTGTAACGGTCAGGGGATGGACAAAGTCCGAGAGTGGACCCTCTGGGTCGCGGATCTGGAGCCCCTGGGTCGAGCGCGCCAGGTGATGACCGACCCCTATACAGGGATCGTTAGGGGCAACACCGCAGAGGACAGAACCGCGACAGCCGGTACCAGGAGGGGCGGCTCGTGGACACATGGGTGCTACAGGGCAAGGGCACCGGACGGGGATCCAGAGAACCAGAGCCAGGATATAGGAGGAAGCAGCCAGGTAGCAGGTACTAGAGGGGAAGCACAGGAGAGGGCGCGGGAGCCAAGGGGTTAGACTAGGAGGACCCAGAAGGGAGACACCAGGACAGAATACGGAAGGGCCGAGACCCAAGGGACCAGGAGGAAGGGGCGAGGAGAAGGAAGGACAGGGCAGAGACAGCCAGGGAGGAGAGGAAGCTAACATAAAGCTTTAGCAAAACAGTGGGGCCAGAACAGAGCGTGGAGTATCACACAATCCTCAGGCGTCCTCTCTACAGTGAGGACGCCTGAAATACCTTAGGGTCCGGAAGTGGGAGGTACGCCCAGCCCTCAGCGCCGCCCACCGCCGGCAGAAGAAGGAATGCTGGCGCGCCCCCGCGGCCTAAGGAGAGGGCGCAGAGAAGTAGCAGAGCAAGAGGCAGGGTAAGAGCGCGCGCTGTGGCGAGGACGCTGATGGGGGGCGGTGGCAGCTGGTGCTGCCGACGAGGACAAGCGACCAGGCACTGCCACGGATGCTACACCCATGGCTCACCAGAGAAAAATGTTGTGGTTGGTGATAATGTAATGGTTACGTGTGACTGGACACATCACCTCCAGCAGGGCGAATTTATATGACACACGCGACCCTGGATACACCGCCTCCAGCAAGGCGAATTTAAATAGTAAGACGTGCAGCCGGATACACCGCCTCCAGCAGGCGAATTTCAGAAATACACGTAAAACCGGATACATCGCCTCCAGCAGGGAAAATGTAAATAATAAGGGGAAACACCAGGGAAACAATTACAATGGTGGGCCCTGCGATAGGGAACGGGGATGTGGAGACCTCCTGCACTCCCCAGAGTCAGTGTCACTACACTCCTGCCGATCCCTAGGCCAGTTCTGCACCGGGCGCCGCTCAGGATACCTTTAAACCCTAGCTCGCCCTGCACCTACCCCTTTCTAGTGAAATGGCCGGTGCAGAGACTAATCCCACCACTGCACTGAAACACACATAAAGAAAAGGCACAAACAGGGAAACACCACTTAGCTTTACTCGGTTGCACTTGCTCCTGGCAACAGAGTCCACCACCAGAATGCAGCTCTCCTCCTGAAACGCTGCCACCAAGCTCTGTCAGAGCCGCAAGGAAATCCCCTCTGACTCCTTCCACACCAGGGCTCTGACTGTGTTGCAAGGAGCTATCTCCAGCTCCTTCCTCCACCAGGGATGGTTGGAAATAAATACTATCACCAACGCTGATTGCAACACCTGTGACTCTTTTATAGCAGAGCCAGCAATCACACCGGCATTATCATCATGTGCACTAAACTAAAAAAACAGAGTGCAATGACGCTCAACACCACCGGGGGCAAACTTAGAAAAAAGGACACCACAGTGCAATAATCCCAATGGCCACCGGGGGCAAAAACCCACACTTAAGCCAGCAGCTTAAGGAAAAAAAAGGTTACATGCGCTTTTAACTGTCATCATCCAACCTGGATCATGACACTGAGTGAGCATCTGAGGGTGACTACGGAAATATATACCGATATTTTCAATTTGGCCAACACTGTATACAGCAGAACGCTTCTGATACAGTAACCTTTTTAACTATTTAGATTCTGGTGTAATCCATAATGAGCCTGTAAATGTCTGTCTGTTACTCTGGCAATATATTTGGAACTTTAAGTTTACCCCAACACTGTATACAGCTGTACGCTTGTGTTACATAACCCATTTACAGCTTTTCATATTCTTGTGTAATCCATACTGGGCCTGAGAGCGTTTGTGTCTGCCTCCTGAAATGTATACGGAGAATCAGAATGTTTACACTATACTATATATACCTTGTGTCTGGTGATACTGTACCCTTTTTCAACTTGTTATTTTATTGGGTAATCCATACTGAGCCTGTGAGCATCTGTGTATGCCTCATGAAATATATACGGAGATTTACGGTTATCCATAGACTGTATAGAGCTGTACGCTTCTGATACAGTACCATATATCTGCTGGTATTTTGGGTCCATTTTCAAAAACATGAGGCAGTATGGCGGAAGAGGACGCGGATGTGGGCGTGGAGGGCCACCTAGTACTGATGGTGGTGGTTGTGCATCTGCTGGTAGTGCCAAAAACACAATAGCAGCTAAGGCAGGAGGTGTTGAGCCAGCGTCATGGTGTATCTCTGGAAGGCCTGTAAGGCTCCCTTTTCTGGGAGTATCAGGAACTGTTTGTGGTTTACATTGCTGAAACAGCCTCCAGCTCTATTGCCTCCTCTTCTGAAGTTCTAAAAAATGCAAGCACTGAGTCGTAACTGCAGGCTTCTGGTCAGGAGCAACCCCTTTTCTTGTGTCCTTCACCCACACCAAAAGTGAAGGATGTGGAAGCACACACCTCAGATTACTCCATGGAGCTCTTTTCACATACCATGCCTGGGTTAATTAAAAATAGGGCCCATCATGTACTGGAGCAATGTAAATGGGGCAGATCAGACACTGGAGCAGCATCTAAGGGGCACATTATACACTGGAGCATTACAAATGGGGCCCATTATATATGGAGCATTATTGGAGCCCATCATATACTGGAGCATCATCTATGAGGCCCATCATGTACTGGAGCAATGTAAATGGGGCAGATCAGACACTGGAGCAGCATCTAAGGGGCCCATTATACACTGGAGCATTACAAATGGGGCCCATTAAATATGGAGCATTATTGGAGCCAATCATACACTGGAGCATCATCCATGAGGCCCATCATGTACTGGAGCAATGTAAATGGGGCAGATCAGACACTGGAGCATCATCTAAGGGGCCCATTATACACTGGAGCATTACAAATGAGGCCCATTATATATGGAGCATTATTGGAGCCCATGATACACTGAAGCATCATCCATGAGGCCCATCATGTACTGGAGCAATGTAAATGGGGCAGATCAGACACTGGAGCAGCATCTAAGGGGCACATTATACACTGGAGCATTACAAATGGGGTCCATTATATATGGAGCATTATTGGAGCCCATCATACACTGGAGCATCATCCATGAGGCCCATCATGTACTGGAGCAATGTAAATGGGGCAGATCAGACACTGGAGCAGCATCTAAGGGGCCCATTATACACTGGAGCATTATAAATGGGGCCCATTATATATGGAGCATTATTGGAGCCCATCATACACTGGAGCATCATCCATGAGGCCCATCATGTACTGGAGCAATGTAAATGGGGCAGATCAGACACTGGAGCAGCATCTAAGGGGCACATTATACACTGGAGCATTACAAATGGGGCCCATTATATATGGAGCATTATTGAAGCCCATCATACACTGGAGCATGATACATGAATCCATGAGGCCCATCATGTACTGGAGCAATGTAAATGGGGCAGATCAGACACTGGAGCAGCATCTAAGGGGCACATTAGACACTGGAGCATTACAAATGGGGCCCATTATAAATGGAGCATTATGTGGAGCTCATTGGATATTATATGTGACTAATTATTTGGTATGCAGAAATATATGGGGCTCATTATTCTGTATGGCGCACAATGTGGTGGCCATAACACTGTATGAAGTAATATACTGTCCTTTTTTGAGCTATTGTACAATTTAAAATAGATCAGTCATGTCATGTAAGCAGTGAAGTATGTGTCATTGTACTATACCTATATTTCTGTGGCGTATCGGAGCATCATGAGTTGTGGTATGTGTTAAAGGGGCGCACTGACACTCTTTGGCCCAGGGCACACGGAAACCTGGAGCCAGCCCAACCCTCCCCACAACTTTAGCCAAATAACCCCCAGTTTTCAATGCGTAACTATTATTAGGAAGTAAATTAAGGTTGACAAGCTTCAGTTATAAGAATTGATGTTTTTGGCATTGAAATGGGCACTGTAGGTGTGTTTACTGTTTTCCACTCCCTGCCAACTTTGCTTCCCCATTGACTTGCATATAGGGTTTCGTGTTTCAGTCGGCCTCCGACTTTTCCCTATAGTCGGACGATTTTGTTCGACCCGACTTTTGCGAAAGTCGGGTTTCATGAAACCCGACTCGACCAGAAAAAAGGCAAAGTCGCTCATCTCTACCCAGCACCAATCTGGTCATATCCTCGCACAGTCAAGGCAGGGTCTAGGGAAAAGATGGCTCAGGAAATCAGAGAGTGCGCCCCGTGTCTGTGGTGAATTATGGACATACTTGCACTTGCAGATCTCCTGCAGAATCAATCAGCATGCAAAGATTGTGGAAAGCCATTATCTACATCTTCCCAACATGGAGGAATACGGGGAAGACATAACAAACCGCTGGAAAGTCACAGCATCGTGTACAGGGGAATCAAACACGTCAACGAACTGCTAAGAAAGAGGGTTTGTCTGGTCAAAATACAGTTAGGTCCATATATATTTGGACAGAAGCAACATTTTTCTAATTTTGGTTCTAGACATTACCACAATGAATTTTAAACAAAACAATTCAGAAGCAGTTGAAGTTCAGACTTTCAGCTTTCATTTGAAGGTATCCACATTAAAATTCATTGTGGTAATGTCTAGAACCAATATTAGAAAAATGTTGTCTCTGTCCAAATATATATGGACCTAACTGTATATTGCTAACCTATCCACACCAATCATAATAATGAAGGAGCATTTTGGGGTAGGATGCGCCAAATTCATTAAGAGGCGCACCTCACCTAATAAATTTGGTGCATCTTCTCAGTGGCATGTGCCTTGCCAGAAAAGATAACTCGTCCCTGATTTCTGTTACAAACCCCCAAATATAACAGAAATCATGGAAAGGCAGGTAGAGGAAGCTGCAACCCATAATGAGGTCCTTGTTATGGGGGACTTTAACTACCTGGATATTAACTGGGGAACAGAGACCTGCGAAACCCATAAAGGAATCAGGTTTCTGCTAATAATCAAGAAAAATTATCTTTCACAATTGGTGCAGAATCTAACCAGAGGAACAGCACTTTTAGACCTAATACTATCTAGTAGACCTGACAGAATAACAAATCTGCAGGTCGTCGGGCATCTAGGAAATGGCGACCACAATATTGTACAGTTTCGCTTGTTTTTCGCTACGGGGACTTGTCAGGGAGTCACAAAAACACTGAACTTTAGAAAGGCAAAGTTTGACCAGCTTATCGATGCCCTTAATCTGGTTGACTGGGACAATGTCCTCAAAAATAAGAATACAGATAATAAATAGGAAATGTTTAAGAACATCCTAAATAGGCACTGTAAGCGGTTTATACCCTGCAGGAATAAAAGGACAAGAAATAGGAAAAACCCAATGTGACTAAACAAAGAAGTAAAAGGGGCAATTAACAGTATAAAGAAAGCATTTAAATTACTTAACATCATAGAACCGTAGAGTTGGAAGGGACCTCCAGGCCATCTGGTCCAACCCCCTGCTCAAAGCAGAATTCGCTAAATCATCCCAGACAGATGTCTGTCCAGCCTCTGTTTGAAGACTTCCATTGAAGTAGAATTCACCACTTCTCGTGGCAGCCTGTTCCACTCATTGATCACTCTGTCAAAAAGTTTTTTCTAATATCTAATCTGTGTCTCCTCCCATTCAGTTTCATCCCATTGCTTTTAGGCTTTCCTTGTGCAAATGAGAATAAAGATGATCCTTCTACAATGTGACAGCCCTTGAGATATTTGTAGACAGTGTGATAAAACACTCCGGGATCGCCTTTGCTGGGGTCAAAGGTCACGTGCGTTCAGAGCTGGGATTCGTGTATAACTGACCCTGGGTCAGGTTTACTAACGGTGAAAGCAATGCAAAAGGAAATAAAATATAAAACAAATCCTTGCCTGTCTGGCACTAACTAAACAATGGACAACCTAACTACCAACTGGCGGGCTTCTCCCGTCCAGCCAAACCACAGTTGCAGTGGGCACTGCTTCCACTCACGTGTGTCTCTCACACAGACAGGCTCTCTGTGTTCCCAGGCTGAGACACTCACACAACCACCTGGCATCCTTTTATATCCACCTCCCATTATCCATTAGTAAGCAGGTGCGATACTGACCAGACTAGGCCACATAGGAAAGGAATCTGGGCGAGATATACCTGCCCTCATCCACTATTCCCACATGATTCTCACATATCCCCCCCCTCTGCTCAGACCACTCCGGTCGAGCAATGACACCCGCCAAACAGTGCACTCGGGACAGGGCATCTGCATTTCCCATCTGTACCCCTGGGCGGTGCTCCACCGTAAAAGTGTAGGCCTGCAGGGCAAGGAACCACCGGGTCACCCGGCTATTCCGTTCCTTGTTCAAGTGCATCCACTTGAGAGGGGCATGGTCAGTGATCAGCCTGAACTTTCGGCCCACCAGGTAATATTTGAGGGCCTCTAGAGCCCACTTAATGGCGAGGCACTCTTTTTCCACGACTGCATACCTTTGCTCGTGTTTATTCAGCTTCCTGCTGAGATAGAGGACTGGGTGTTCCACTCCGTCCCTCACTTGTGAGAGTACTGCCCCGATACCGGTATCAGAGGCATCCGTTTGTACCACAAACTCGCTGCGGAAGTCCGGAGTCACCAGTACGGGCTGAGAGCAAAGTGCCGATTTAAGGCTATGGAAGGCTTCTTCAGCCGCTAAACTCCATTTAATCATGACGGAATCTTTCCCTTTTGTAAGATCCGTCAGGGGGGGAGCGATGGCTGCAAAATTGGGTATGAACCGGCGATAATAGCCGGGGATCCCCAGGAAGGCTTGCACCTGCTTCTTGTTGACAGGTTGTGGCCAGTCCTGAACCGCCTGAATCTTATCAACCTGGGGTTTAACAACACCCCTCCCAATTACATACCCCAAATACCGGGCTTCTTCTAGCCCGATGTGACATTTCTTGGGGTTCGCGGTTAGACCTGCCTCCCACAGGTCGTCAATCACAGCTTGTACTTTTTGGAGATGAGTCTCCCGGTCCAAGCTGTAAATGACAATGTCGTCCAAATAGGCCGAAGCGTACTGCCTATGTGGCCTCAGGACTCGATCCATCAGTCTCTGGAAGGTCGCCGGTGCTCCGTGCAGTCCAAACGGCATATACACATACTGAAATAAACCTTCCGGCGTAGCAAATGCCGTCTTTTCTCTGGCCGCCTCAGCCAGAGGGATCTGCCAATACCCCTTGGTTAGATCTAGGGTCGTAATATGCCGGGCTTTTCCTAACCGATCTATTAACTCGTCGACCCGGGGCATAGGATAGGCATCAAATTTTGAGACCGCATTCAGTTTCCTGAAGTCATTGCAGAACCGGATGGTGCCGTCCGGTTTAGGAATTAGCACAATCGGGCTGGACCAAGCACTGTGCGATTCCTCAATGACACCTAACTCTAACATTGCCTTCACTTCTCGGGAAACGGCTTCACGGCGCGCTTCCGGGATTCGGTAGGGCTTTACATGAACTGTGACACAGGTTCCGTTACGATGTCATGTTTTATTAGCGTAGTCTGCCCGGGTTTTTCTGAGAAAAACTTTTGGTTGTGAAGTAGAAACTGCCTGACCTCAGTCTTTTGCCGCTCCGAGAGAGTCTCTGCAACCCGTACCTCCGGTACGGTATGCGAGCAGACAGGACGGGCCAGCTCCGCTGACAAGGCAGACCGATCCTTCCAGGGCTTTATCAGATTTACATGATAAATCTGTTCAGGTTTCAGTTTACCTGCCTGGTATACTATGTAGTTTACTTCACCAACTCTTTCCTTGATCTCAAAGGGGCCCTGCCACTTTGCCAGGAACTTACTGTCCACCGTGGGGACCAGGATCAACACCCTATCTCCGGGTGCAAACGTACGGATCTTGGCGCCCCTATCGTAGATTCTTTTTTGGGCTCCTTGAGCCTGTATCATGTGTTCTTTGACGATAGGCATAACAGCCGCAATACGGTCCTGCATTTGTGTGACGTGATCTATCACTGTTTTAAACGGAGTGACCTGACCCTCCCAGGTTTCTTTTGCAACGTCTAACAGTCCGCGAGGACGACGGGCGTACAATAACTCGAAAGGCGAGAATCCCGTGGAAGACTGGGGTACTTCCCTGATGGCAAAAAGCAAATACAGAAGTAAATAGTCCCAGTTCTTCCCATCCTTGTCTATCACCTTTCTCAGCATCTGCTTCAGAGTTTTATTGAACCGTTCGACCAACCCGTCTGTTTGAGGGTGATACACGGATGTGCGTAACGGTTCGATTTGTAACAATCGGCAGAGCTCCTTCATTACCCTGGACATAAAGGGGGTCCCCTGGTCGGTGAGTATCTGTTTTGGTATACCGACCCGACTAAACACATGCACCAGTTCCTTGGCAATCGTCTTGGTGGCCGTGTTACGCAAAGGGATGGCCTCCGGGTAACGGGTGGCATAATCCAAGATGACCAGGATATGTTGGTGTCCACGTGCAGACCGTGGAAGGGGCCCAACTAAATCCATCCCAATCCTCTCAAACGGGACTTCAATAATAGGTAGGGGTACCAAAGGGCTACAGAACCGGGGCTTAGGTGCAGAGGCTTGGCAGTCAGGACAAGACTCGCAATATACACGAATATCGTGATGCATGCCTGGCCAAACAAAACAGTGTAATATCCTTTTGGTGGTTTTCTGGACTCCCAGGTGACCTCCCATCACATGTCCGTGGGCCAGGTCCAGCACATGCCGCCGGTAGGGTTTTGGCACGACTAATAGTTGCACCGTATCTTCCCCCTTTTTCTCTATCTGATAGAGTAAATCATTCTCCAGAACCATGTAAGGATATACCAGCCTAGAGCCAGGTTCTACGGGTACCGCATTTATCACTTTTACATTTGTGCTAGCCTGAGAAAGGGTAGGATCCTTTATTTGCTCGCTTTGGAAGTCATCTTTCTGAACTTCTAAATCCGGCAAACGGGGAGGTGGACGGCTGTCAGCCTCCTCCTCTTCCCCGGTCTCCTCCGTATCACCCGCCATGACTGAAAACGGGAACTGCAGGTCATTTCCCGCAGACTCTTCCCCCGAGTCTTCCGGGGAGACCTCTTCCCGGGGTTCGGGACCCACACGCGCCCTGGGAGAAGAATCATGTACACTATTACCCGAAGGCATCAACTGATTCTCCCACAATTGCCAGAAGTGAGGAAAATCCCGGCCCAGGATAACATCATGCAATAACGCCGGGACGAGTCCCACTTTATGTTGCACAGACCCATAGGAAGTTGTAATGCATATGACCGTGGTGAGGTACGAACAGGTGTCTCCATGCACACACGTTACAGAAAATTTGTCTGATGGTCCAGTCGGGGCTGACACCAGACTGGCCTTCACCAGAGTCACCACACTTCCCGAGTCTAACAATGCCACCACATTTTTGCCATCAACAGTTAAATCACACAAGTGTCTTTCCACATCCTTTTGACCGGCATTCACACTCACTACCCGTGCAACCATAGACATGCGGTTTTTAGAGTCTGTGACGTCGCACTGCATGGGTTCAGTAGTGACCGGACAGTTCGCAGCAATATGTCCCATCTCTTGGCAGCGGAAACACCTAACGGGCCCCTTGCTTAGACCATAGTTCGTTACTCTCGGCCTCGCAGTGCGGGCAGTCCCGTTTTCCTCCCCCACTGTCTTAGGGATTTTTCCATCTCCCCTACTCCCTGGAACTGTCTTACCGATTCCACGTGGAGATGTTGAAGAACGAGGTGGGGTAGCGTCGTCTCGGAGTCCTTCCGCCACGGAGTAACGTTCAACCAGATCCACCAGTTGATCTGCCGTCGTAGGATTTCCATGGCTTACCCACTTCCTCAGGGCTGGCGGTAGAGCTCTCAGGTACTTGTCCATGACGACCCTCTGGATTATCTCTGGCGCTGTCAGCACCTCGGGTTGTAGCCACTTCTTCGTCACGTGGATCAGGTCGAACATCTGTGACCGCGGTGGTTTATCCGGCTGATAAGTCCATTGATGCACTCTCTGTGCACGGACAGCGGTCGTCACTCCCAGCCGGGCCAAGATCTCGGCTTTCAATTTGTCAAAGTCCTGCGCAGCTTCAGGCTCTAAGTCATAATAAGCCTTTTGGGCCTCACCGGAAAGAAACGGGGCAATCAGGCCGGCCCATCGTGCCTTCGGCCATTTTTCTCGCACAGCCGTCCGTTCAAACGTGGTCAGGTATGCCTCGACGTCATCTTCGGTCGTCATCTTCTGCCAGTACCGACTCACGTGAATCACTCTCGACTCGGCTTCCAGGTTAACCTCCTGTAGGCTTGCCAGGCGCTGCGCCACCTGCTGGAGAAGCGAACGATCGGTAGCTGTCATGTCCACCAACTCCTTCAGCTGGGCCATCATCACCCGATTAGCTTCTTGCTGGACGGCGGTGGACTGTACCAGCGCTTTCACCACGTCCTCCATGCTCATGCTTGCAACGTGATGCCCGCGTTCTCCACCACAATGTGATAAAACACTCCGGGATCGCCTTTGCTGGGGTCAAAGGTCACGTGCGTTCAGCATGAAACTCAGGCGCAGAGCTGGGATTCGTGTATAACTGACCCTGGGTCAGGTTTATTAACGGTGAAAGCAATGCAAAAGGAAATAAAATATAAAACAAATCCTTGCCTGTCCGGCACTAACTAAACAATGGACAACCTAACTACCAACTGGCGGGCTTCTCCCGTCCAGCCAAACCACAGTTTCAGTGGACACTGCTTCCACTCATGTGTGTCTCTCACACAGACAGGCTCTCTGTGTTCCCAGGCTGAGACACTCACACAACCACCTGGCATCCTTTTATATCCACCTCCCATTATCCATTAGTAAGCAGGTGCGATACTGACCAGACTAGGCCACATAGGAAAGGAATCTGGGCGAGATATACCTGCCCTCATCCACTATTCCCACATGATTCTCACAACAGCTATTAAGTCTCCTCTCAGTCTTCTCTTTTGCAAGCTAAACATTCCCAAATAATGCAACCTTTCCTCATAAGACAGGGTTTGCAGACCGGTCACCATTCTGGTCGCTCTTTTCTGAACTTGCTCCAGTTTGTTCATGTCTTTTTCAAAATGTGGTGCCCAAAACTGGACACAGTATTCCAGATGAGGTCTGACCAAAGAGGAGTAGAGGGCAATAATGAAGCAGGATGGCACCATTGAAGCTCTAAAAAACTATAGGGCGAAAAATACTTTATCTAAAAAGCTATTTAAAGCTGCCAAAAATAAAACAGAGAAGCACATTGCTAAGGAGAGTAAAACTAATCCTATAACTGTTCTTCAACTATATCAATAGTTAAAGAATCATAAGTGAAAGTGTATGCCCCTTAAAAAATTGTGAGAAAAGAATGGTTGTAGATGACGAGGAAAAAACTAATATATTAAAAATAGAGTTGAGCGAAACGGGTCGAAAAATTTCAAAAGTCGCCGACTTTTGGCAAAGTCGGGTTTCATGAAACGAAACCCGACCCTAGGATGAGGTCGGCCACGAGGTCGGCGACTTACGCGCCAAAGTCGCGTTTCAAAAGTTTGTTTTGCGCTCTTTTTCAGCCAATCAGGATCCACGGACACTGTGGGCAACGTGATGACATAGGCAGGGGTCACCACCATTTTTCAGAAGGGCATGCAAGTGATTGGCTTGCTTTGGTGGGCGTCACAGGGGTTATAAAAGGGCGTGCACGCCGACCGCCATCTTACTTCTGCCGATCTTAGCATAGGGAGAGGTTGCAGCTGCTGATTCTGTAGGGAGAGCGTTAGGCAGGGAAGAAGAAAAAAACTGCTTCTGCTGCTAGCGATTTTGCCTGTACAACACACCAGTCACTGTGTGTGCAGTGCAAGGGGAGGCTATATTGTGGTGGATCAGCGGTGTTGGTTGTTAGGCTGCCTTCTAAGGCTTCCTGACAGCTGCATTGCTGTTTACCCACTGCTCTGCAAACTGCTTTTTTAAAAGCAATCCCAATTTTTTTTTTTGTCCTGCTGAGGTACTGAGCGTGCATTTTTTCACACCACACAGCGGTGTACGCTCCTCACACAGTACTGTGTAACGGCTGTTATCACAGCCACAGTGAAGCTATCTGTGTGTCACTCTGTGAGAATAAGTCGAGGACATGTTCCGTTCTTACAGACCTGCACCTACTAGTTTTGTCTAGCTTTCAAACAGTTAAATATATTTGCTGTTTCATCACATTCAAAACTATAGAGAGACAGCGTGTGTCAGTCCGTATACTTAAAAAACACGGAGCTTGACAATTTTACGTACACCGGACAGCCGTGTACGTGCACGCTCCTCTCAGTACCGTGTAACGGCTGTTATCACGGCCACAGTGAAGCTATCTGTGTGTCACTCTGTGAGAATAAGTCGAGGACATGTTCCGTTCTTACAGACCTGCACCTACTAGTTTTGTCTAGCTTTCAAACAGTTAAATATATTTGCTGTTTCATCACATTCAAAACTATAGAGAGACAGCTTGTGTCAGTCCGTATACTTAAAAAACACGGAGCTTGACAATTTTACGTACACCGGACAGCCGTGTACGTGCACGCTCCTCTCAGTACCGTGTAACTGCTGTTATCACGGCCACAGTGAAGCTATCATTGTGTTACTGTGGAAGGATAAGTGGAGGACTTGTTCCGTTCTTACAGACCTACACTCTAGGGAGATTCCTATTCTGCCCAACTCTACATACACCTTGTAGTTTGTGATACACTAGCCAATTTCTGCCTGTGACATAGCGCTCTGATATTCAGTGGGCCTCACACAATCCAAAAGTGTCCAGTGTCCACTAGTGTGTGCAGAAATTCAAAATCTCCCTTATCCTGTAGTCACTTTTTTCACACCTGTGCCATCGAGCCTGTGACATAGCGCTGTGATATTCAGTGGGCCTCACACAATCCATAAGTGTCCAGTGTCCACAAGTGTGTGCAGAAATTCAAAATCTCTGTGATCCTGTAGTCACTTTTTTCACACCTGTGCCATCGAGCCTGTGACATAGCGCTCTGATATTCAGTGGGCCTCACACAATCCAAAAGTGTCCAGAGTCCACTAGTGTGTGCAGAAATTCAAAATTTCCCTTATCCTGTAGTCACTTTTTTCACACCTGTGCCATCGAGCCTGTGACATAGCGCTCTGATATTCAGTGGGCCTCACACAATCCAAAAGTGTCCAGTGTCCACTAGTGTGTGCAGAAATTCAAAATCTCCCTTATCCTGTAGTCACTTTTTTCACACCTGTGCCATCGAGCCTGTGACATAGCGCTCTGATATTCAGTGGGCCTCACACAATCCAAAAGTGTCCAGTGTCCACTAGTGTGTGCAGAAATTCAAAATCTCTGTGATCCTGTAGTCACTTTTTTCACACCTGTGCCATCGAGCCTGTGACATAGCGCTCTGATATTCAGTGGGCCTCACACAATCCAAAAGTGTCCAGTGTCCACTAGTGTGTGCAGAAATTCAAAATCTCCCTTATCCTGTAGTCACTTTTTTCACACCTGTGCCATCGAGCCTGTGACATAGCGCTCTGATATTCAGTGGGCCTCACACAATCCAAAAGTGTCCAGTGTCCACTAGTGTGTGCCGAAATTCAAAATCTCCCTTATCCTGTAGTCACTTTTTTCACACCTGTGCCATCGAGCCTGTGACATAGCGCTGTGATATTCAGTGGGCCTCACACAATCCATAAGTGTCCAGTGTCCACAAGTGTGTGCAGAAATTCAAAATCTCCCCTGTCCTATAGACACCTTGTACCTTGTTTTACATTACTATATAGTTTGTTGGATTTTGTCTACATTTCTAAAAAAAAATAAGGAAGGCTGGTGGAAGAGGCCATGGAATTGGGCGGGGGTTGGCAGCTGGTAATGATGGTGTTGGTGGTGGATCTGATGGTAGTGGCAAGAGCAAAATAGGACCGAATGCAGGAGGTGTTGAGCCTGCGTCATCGTCTGGCTCCATAAGGCTTCGAAGGCTTAGCTTTCTAGGAGTTGGCAAACCACTTTTAAAGCCAGAGCATCAAGAAAAAGTTTTGACTTACATTGCTGACTCAGCCTCCAGCTCTATCGCCTCCTCTTCTGAAGTTGTAAAAAGTAAAAGCACTGAGTCGTCATTGGAGGCTCATGTTCATGAACCACACCTTTCCTTGTGTCCTTCACCCCAACCAAGATTGAAGGATGACGCAGGCCATACTACTGATTACTCCATGGAGCTGTTTTCACATACCATGCCTGGATTATCAAGTGAAATGGTGAATTACCCAGGCCAAGATGAATCTGACATGGAGTGCACTGATGCACAGCCGCTGATAGATGATTCTGCTGGTACATTCACTCAGAGCACTACATTGTCCTCGCAGTGTACAGAGCAAGATTCTGACCCTGATGAGACTCAGGTGCCCCTTCCCGCACACTATACCACCATACACGGTGACACAGAGGAAGGTGCACATGACATTGAAGAGGAGGTGATGGATGACCCAGTTGTTGACCCAGATTGGCATCCATTGGGGGAAGAGGGTGCTGCTTCCAATAGCTCAGATGAGGAGCATCCACAGCAGACATCGACTTCGCAACAGCTGTTATCTGGTAGGCCCGGAGCACTCTAAAGACAGGTTCCAAAAATCAAAAGAGTTGCTGGACAGCTTGTCCAGAGGGTCAAAAGATCACAGCGTGCTAGGCCGCAAAATGTCTGCCAAAGTAGGAAGAGTGCAGTGTGGCACTTTTTTGAACAAAATCCTCATGATCAGGCCAAGGTTATCTGTAAGAAGTGCGCAAAGACCTTTAGCCGAGGGAAAAATCTGAAAAATTTGAATACCAGTTGCATGCTTAGACATTTAACCACCATGCACTTGCAAGCGTGGACACAACACCAAACCTCAAGTGCCACATGTGCAACTGATCACAAAGAAGGTAGTCAGCAACGCTACATTGTTTCCCCCACTGTAAGCCCACCGGTTAGCACAGCAGCAAATGTTGAGGTGTCGTTGCAAGGCCACAGCAGTCAGGGAATCCCACTGTTATATCAACGAAATACTGAATCTAGGCCATCAGAAAGAACACCAACTCCATCACCATCATCAACCCTCTCTCAGTCCGCCCTGTCCACCGCTACTTCCACCATATGCAGCTCTCAAGTCCAGCTCACCCTCCCAGACACTATGAGTAGGTCAAGAAAGTACTCAGTCTCTCATCCGCGTACACTGGGTTTGAACGCCCACATTGACAAACTAATCTCGTTTGAGATGATGCCCTATCGGTTGGTGGAAAGCGCAGCTTTCCGCGAACTCATGGCCTATGCAGTACCACGCTATGACCTACCCAGTCGCCACTTCTTCTCTCGCAAAGCCATCCCAGCCCTCCAACATCATGTAAAAGACCGCATTGTCCATGCACTCAAGCAGTCAGTGAGTGGAAAGGTGCACCTCACAACTGATGCATGGTCCAGTCGGCATGGCCAGGGCCGTTACGTGTCCATCACTGCACACTGGGTTAATGTGGTGGATGCAGGGTCCACAGGGGACAGCGGTGGTGGGACAGTGCTGCCTAGCCCACGGTATAGGAAACAGTTGGCTGTAGGCGTTCGACCCTCCTCCTCCTCCTCCTCCAGAAGCGAAAGCTCGTCCACAGAGCGCAGTCGTACGAGCACTCCATCTGCAGCTGCCACTGTTGCACACGAGGTGTCCCCCTATCGAGCAGCTAGTGGAAAGCGTCAGCAGGCTGTGTTGCAGATGATGTGTTTGGGCGACAGACACACCGCCGAGGTGCTGGCCGAGTACTTGAAGCGACAAACTGAGTCATGGCTGGGCAGTGTACATCTTGAGGCAGGCAAGGTAGTTAGTGATAACGGCCGTAATTTTGTGGCAGCCATAGCCCTTTCAAAACTCAGCCACATACCTTGCTTGGCTCACACCTTGAACCTGGTGGTTCCTCAAAAATTATCCGGAGTTAACAGCCCTGCTCCAGAAGGTGCGAAGACTGTGCGCGCACATCCGCCGGTCGCCTGTACACTCCGTTCGTATGCAGAAGCTGCAGCGATTGCTCCACCTTCCCAACCACCGCCTCATTATCGACATTGCAACAAGGTGGAACTCCACCCTGCACATGGTGGAGCGGCTGTGCGAGCAGAGGCAGGCCATAATGCATTTGTGGGAGGATACACGGCCAGGCACTTTGAGAGCAGACATGGAGTTGACAGGTGTGCAGTGGTCGAAGCTGAAAGACCTCTGTAAAGTCCTTCAGTGTTTTGAGGAATGCACACGGCTGGTAAGCGCAGACGACGCCATCCTAAGCATGAGTATCCCACTTATGCGTCTGCTCATGCAAACTTTGACGCACCTTAAGGAGCAGGCGTCTGCAGCCAATGTTGATGAGGAGGAAGAGGAGGAGGGAATCCTTGATGACATTCAGCCATTGTCTGCTCAGGGACCTCTCCTGGACGAGGTGGAGGAAGAAGAGGAGGAGGAGGATGATGATGGGGATGATTACTTAGGGGAGGAGGATGCATCTCGTGGGGCAAGTGAAAATGTTGGCGTGGCAAGGTCTGGTACAGGGTTTGTGCGTGACTGGAGGGATGTGGATTTGCCAGAAAGTTCTCCTCCAACCAGCACTCGCAGTGCATCATTGACACCGGGAACATTGGCCCACATGTCAGATTATGCCTTGCAGATCCTAAAAAGGGACCCCCGCATTGCCAAAATGATGAACGATGACGACTACTGGTTGGCCAGCATCCTGGATCCACGCTATAAAGGCAAATTACAAAACATCATGCCACAGGAGAACCTTGACCTAATATTGGCTAATAAACAAGCAACTCTGGTAAATCGGTTGCTTGAGGCATTCCCAGCACACAGCAGCGGTGATGGTTCTCACACGAGCCGTACGGGCCGGGGGCAGCTTGGCAGAGGTGTTCATGGTGCACACAGCAGAAGTGGCGTTGGAGACAGGGGTTTCATGACAATGTTGTGGACTGATTTTTCAAGTACCGCTCACACAACTGGTAATACTGCATCGATGGAAAGTGACAGGAGACAGCAGTTGTCAACTATGGTTACAAACTACTTTTCCTCCCATATCGATGTTCTCCCACACAGGTCATTCCCCTTTGACTATTGGGCCGCTAAACTGGACACCTGGCCTGAATTGGCACAATATGCCTTACAGGAGCTCGCTTGCCCAGCTGCAAGTGTGCTATCGGAAGGAGTCTTCAGTGCAGCTGGATCAATCCTGACAGAAAAAAGGACCCGTCTGTCAACCCAAAATGTGGATGATCTAACCTTCATTAAAATGAACCATGCATGGGTTTCCAAGGATTTTGTCCCACCTTCCCCTGATGACACATAGGGTGACAGAAAAATGGCTTGCTTTGGTCCACCTCTTCCTGGGACTTGACCTATTTCGCCTTTTGCATCAGCTGAATGTCCAACATCAACATATGCCACTTTCTAAAACTCCCTAACTGTGCTGCCTCCCCCCCCCCCATGGCCGGGGTCACCACCTAGCGCACGACACCGTGCGAGTGCCGTTGCCCTGGACAGGTGGGTAGGCCGACTCTTGGGCGCGGGCACTGGCACAGGGTCCCTCATAGTGGAATCAAGTGTCTCTGACGGTGGTGGTGCACACCCGCCGTCAGACACACCGCCGTACTATGAGGTGCCCAGTGCCAGTACCGACGCCCACGAGTGGGCCTCCCTTGCTTGGGCAGGGCCCCAGCATTTGCAATCTTTACCTCTCCCTGCTCCTCCGCTGTGTAGTCTGGGCCGTCACCTTTGTGCAATCACGTGCAAGCCATACTGGGCCTAACACCGTCTGAGCCTGCCTCCTGTTGTATTGACATATATTTTGAATGTGTTCGCTATCCATACATGTTATCCGGGGATACGGTACCCTTTCTCACCTTTGTGCAATCACGTGTAATCCATACTGGGCGTGAGAACGGCTGGCGAGCTGTTAAGCAAGCGACAGCACCTGTGGTTTGCACACGTAAGTTTTTCATTTTTTCAGGAATGACGGTTAGGCCTAATTCTGGAACTGTGGTTGACCTGCACTTACTGGGAAATCATCGTTCGCGGGTAATAATTGTAATCAGTGATCCCCATCACTAACGTTGTTCAGCGGGTTATCTGCACCTGTAAGCGACAAACGCTGGCCTTTTCAGTGTAGCGCACATGCAGCCACGGACATGTAAGGGCATGACACACCAGTTATTGGCCAATCTCATGTGCCAGAGCCTCACGTGTCCCTCTAGTAAGCCGGACTCGGACCGCGGGGCATGACGGAGTCTCGTTCGTTAACGGAATTAAGCTTGCAATGTGTGCATCTTTTCTGTATCTGGCATGGTTGAGGTTTCCCAGGTGGAGTCGAATTTAACCGTAGGCTCCACTCCTGGTGGTGCCCTTCTGGACATTCCTTTAAGGTTCAGCTTTGCAACCATACTGCCCACGTAAAACAAACACTTTGCCTTCATGAACGCTGTTTGGAGGGTCATGACTCGTGGGAATAACGCCACCCAATCAGTTAACCTGCTAGAGAGATCCTTCGTTGCTCCCAAGCATGACATCACGCTCCCTAGGAGGAAGGTATTGCCACTGTGGCGACCGTACTCCTGGGGGCGACACAAGTGCACTGATGCCCAGCCACTGCTCGATGAATCTGCTGGTACATTGACCCAGACCACTACATTCCCCTCGCACGCTACACGGCCTGAATCTGACCCTGATGAAACTCAGGTTACCCTTCCCATATACAGTTCCATCTTACACGGTGACAAAGAGGAAGCTGCAGATGAAAGTGCAGGTTCGGCCCACCCGCCATCAGACACACCAACATACTATCATGGGCCCTGTGCCAGTGCCGTCGCCAACGAGTGGGCCCCCCCTGCTTGCTCAGGATCACAGCACTTGCAAGGTTGAAATACTGTGCAGTGAGATGGAAGATGGGGACGACGAGGAGTCCAGACTAGTACAGGGATTCCCTAGCGAGGAGACTTATTTGATTGTTTTCAATGTTGGGACAGCAATTTTTGGGGAGCACTATACTCTGGAGAATGATAGATGGGGCCCACCATACACTGGAACATTCCAAAGGTGGACATCAGACACTGGAGCAGCATTTACAGGGTCCATTATACACTAGAGCATTAGAAATGGGGCCCATTATGTTTGGAGCATTATTTGGGCCCATAAGACAGTGGAGCTTCATCCATGGGGACCAACATATACTGTAGCATTATGTGGAGCTCATCATATACTGTTTCAAACATTATATGGGACCAATGATTCTGTATGGAGAAATAGATGGGCCTCGTCATGAGATGTAAAAAGTGAAGTATTTTTCAATGTACTATACCGCTATTTCTCTGCCGTATCGGAGCATGATGAGTTGTGGTATGTGCTAAAGGGGCGCTCTTTCGCCCATGGCACATGAAAACCTGGAGCCAGCCCTACCCCCCACAACTTTAGCCAAATAACCCCCATTTTTCAGTGCGTAACTTGTATTATGAAGTTAATTAAGGTTGACAAGCTTAAGTAAGAAGAATTGATGCTTTTGGCATTCAAATGGGCACTGTAGGTGTGTTTCCTGTCCTCCTCTCACTGCCAACTTTTATTCCCCATTGACTTACATTGGGTTTCGTGTTTCGGGACGACCCTGACTTTTCCCTATAATCGGCCGATCTTGCTCGACCCGACTTTTGGAAAAGTCGGGTTTCACGAAACGAAACTCGACCCTAAAATACCAAAAGTCGCTCAACTCTAATTAAAAACTTTCATCTTCATGGTCGAAAATAAAATGCAAGGTGAAATGGTGAGACATAGAAAACCCTATATTAAGGATCACCAATCTAACCCAAGAAGAGGTGCGAAACTGGCTAAATAAGATTAAAATAGGTAAATCTCTGGGTCCGTATGGCATACACCCACGAGTACTAAGAGAACTAAGTAATGTAATAGACAAGCCATTATTTCTTATATTTAGGGACTCTATAGAGACGGGATCTTCCACAGGACTGGCACATAGCAAATGTGGTACCAATCTTCAAAAAAGGGCTCTAAAAGGGAACCTGGAAATTATAGGCTGGTAAGTCTAACCTCTATTGTTGGCAAAATATTTGGAGGGTTTCTGAGGGATATTATTCTGGATTATCTCGATGAGAATAACTGTTTAACTCCATATCAGCCTGGGTTTATGAGGAATCAGTCCTGTCAAACCAATCTAATCAGTTTTTATGAAGAGGTAAGCTATAGACTGGACCAAGGTGAGTCATTAGATGTGGTATATCTTGATTTTTCCAAAACGTTTGATACCTTGCCACACAAGAGGTTGGTACACAAAATGAGAATGCTGGGTCTGGGGGAGAATGTGTGTAAATGGGTAAGTAATTGGCTTAGTGATAGCAGAGGGTGGTTATAAATGGTGTATTCTCTAACTGGGTTGCTGTAACCAGTGGGGTACTGCAAGGGTCGGTGTTGGGACCTATATTCTCTTCAACATATTTATTAATGATCTAGTAGAAACTTTACACAGTAAAATATCGATATTTGCAGATTATATAAAACTATGTAAAGCAGTCAATAAAAGAGAAGATAGTATCCTGCTACAGATGGATCTGGATAAGATGGATCTGGATAACTTGGGAACTTGGGCCGAAAGGTGGCAGATGCAGTTTAACAATGATAAATGTAAGGTTATACACATGGGAAGAAGGAATCAATATCACCATTACACACTGAACGGTAAACCACTGGGTAAATCTGACATGGAGAAGGACTTGGGGATCCTAGTTAATGATAAACTTACCTGGAGCAGCCAGTGCCAGGCAGCGGCTGCCAAGGCAAACAGGATCATGGGGTGCATTAAAAGAGGTCTGGATACACATGAGAGCATTATACTGCCTCTGTACAAATCCCTGGTTAGACCGCACATGGAGTACTGTGTACAGTTTTGGGCACCGGTGCTCAGGAAGGATATAATGGAACTAGAGCGAGTACAATGGATGGCGACAAAATTAATAAAGGGGATTGGGGAACTACAATACCCAGAGAGATTAGCAAAATTAGGATTATTTAGTCTAGAGAAAAGACGACCAAGGAGCGATCTAATAACCATGTATAAATATATAAGAGGACAATACAAATATCTCTTCGAGGATCTGTTTATACCAAGGAATGTGACAGTCACAAGGGGCCATTCACTGCGTCTGGAGGAGAGGTTTTTCCACCAACATAGAAGAGGATTCTTTACTTTTAGGGCAGTGAGAATCTGGAATTCCTTGCCTGAGGAGGTGGTGATGGCGAACTCAGTCGAGGGGTTCAAGAGAGGCCTGGATCTCTTCCTGGAGCGTAACAATATTGTATCTTACAGTTATTAGGTTCTTTAGAAGGATGTAGATCTAGGACTTCAACCAAATATAGGTTGAACTGGATGGACAAATGTCTTTTTTCAGCCTTGCTGTGTTACTATGAGTAACCTATCTGTCAAAAAAAGTCACTACCATTATTGATGAATTTAACTGGTGTACATTGCCATAATAATAATCTTTATATAGCGCTAACATATTCAGCAGCGCTTTGCAGTTTGCACACATTAGCATCGCTGACCCCAATGGGGCACACAATCTAAATTCCCTATCAGTATTATTATTATACATTTATAAAGCGCCATTTATTCCATGGCACTTTACATCTGAAAAGGGGAAATATAGACAAGTACAATAAGACAAGGGACACACAAGTACAGAAGGAGAGAGGACCCTGCCCACGAGGGCTCACAGTCTACAGGGATGGGTGAGGATACACTAGGAGAGGGTAGAGCTGGTTGTGCAGTGGTTCAGTAGACTGAGGATCATTGCAGGCTGTAGGCTTGTCGGAACAGGTGGGTCTTCTTGAAGGTTTCCATTGTTGGTGAGAGTCTGATGTTTTGCGGCAGAGAGTTCCAGAGTATGGGTGAAGCACGGGAGAAGTCTTGTATGCGGTTGTGGGAAGAAGAGATAAGGGGGGAGTAGAGAAGAAGATCTTGAGAGGATTGAAGGTTGCATGAGGGTAGGTTCCAGGAGACCATGTCACAGATGTATGGAGGAGACAGGTTGTGGATGGCTTTGTATGTCATGGTTAGGGTTTTGAACTGGAGCCTCTGGGCAATAGGAAGCCAGTGAAGGGACTGGCATAGGGGGGAGGCTGGGGAATAGCAGGGGAGACAGGTGGATTAGTTAGGCAGCAGGGTGAGGATGGACTAGAGTGGTGCCAGAGTGCTAGAGGGGAGACCAGAGAGAAGGTTGCAGTAGTCGAGGCGGGAGATGATAAGGGTGTGCACTAGTGTTTTTGTGGTTTCTTGGCTGAGGAATGCACGGATCCAGGAAATATTTTTGAGTTGGAGGAGGCAAGGGCTTGGATATGTGGATATGTTTGAAAGAGAGGGCAGAGTCGAGGATCACCCCAAGGCACCGAGCGTGCGGGACTGGGGAAAGCGATCAGCCATTGACATTGATAGACAGGTCTGGTGGAGGGGTAGAGTGAATGGGGGAAATGATGAATTCTGTTTTGTCCATGTTCAGTTTGAGAAAGCAAGCAGAAAAGAAGGCTGAGATAGCAGACAGACATTGTGGGATTTTAGTCAGTAAGGAGGTGAGGTCAGGTCCAGATAGGTAGATCTGCGTGTCATCGGCGTAGAGGTGATACTGCAAACCATGGGATTCTATGAGCTGTCCCAGGCCAAAGGTGTAGATGGAGAAGAGTAGGGGTCCTAGGACTGAGCCTTGAGGAACATTGACAGACGGGGCGAGGTGAGGAGGTGGTATGTGAGAAGGTGACACTAAATGTTCAGTCTGTTAGGTATGATGAGATACAGGATAGGGCCAAGTCTGTGATGCCAAGAGATGAGAGAATCTGTAGCAGGAGGGAATGGTCCATGCTGTCGAAGGCAGAAGACAGGTCCTGGAGGAGGACAGAGTAGTGTCGCTTGCTCTTGGCAGTTAATAGGTCGTTAGCAACTTTAGTCAGGGCAGTTTCAGTTGAGTGATGCGGTCGGAAGCCATACTGTAACCAGTCAAAGAGGGAACAGGAGGAGAGGTGGGAGTGGGAGAACCGTTCAAGATATACATGCTGTTCCAGTAGTTTTTAGGCGTAAGGGAGAAGAGATATTGGGCGATAGTTAGAAAAAGAGGATGGGTCGAGGGAGGGCTTTTTGAGGATGGGTGTGATTGAGGCATGTCTGAAGGATGAGGGAAAGACACCATTTGTAAGTGAAAGGTTGAAGAGGTGTGTAAGAGTTGGGATGAAGACTATGGCAAAGTTAGGGATGAGGTGGGAAGGGAGCGGAGTGGTGAGGTGTGATCTTGACAGGAGGTTGGAGAACTGATCTGTCACGGTGGAGAAGCTGGTTTTGGAAGAACAGGGCTGAGTGGCTAAGAGGGGCATTGGGGGCTGCGGGCCCAAGCTTTCTCTGATCGTATCGATCTTCTGCTTTAAGAAGGAGGCAAAGTCTTTAGCAGAAATGAGAGGAGAGGGAGGAGGTGCTGTGGGGTGGAGTAGAGAATTGAAGGTATTGAAGAGCTGTTTAGGTTTGTGAGACAGGGAGGATATGAGAAATGAGAAGGAGGTTTGTTTTGCGGCAGAGAGCGTGGACTTGGAGCTGGCAAGGGACTGCTTGTTTGCGTTGAAGTGCTCGGTAGAATGAGTTCTCTTCCATCTCCGCTCAGCGGCCCTGGAAACCCGTCTCAGGTCTTTAGTCAGGGTGGTCAGCCAGGGCTGCCTGTTGATTGTATGAGTTTGGCTCTGCGTGAGGGGGGCGGTCGAATAAGTGTTGCTGTTATTGTGATGTTATAAAAAGTGGTAGCAGCATCTGTGTCATGAAAGGAAGCTATGTCTGTGAGGGGGAGAAGGGACTCAGAGAGTGATTGTAAATTGAGGTGTTTGAGATTCCTGCAAGGGTGAGCGATTTTGTGGAGTGGGGGTTTCAATGTAGGAGAGGAGAGGGAAGAGAATGTCAGTAGGTTGTGGTCAGACAGAGGGAGGGGTGAGTTAGTGAGATCAGTGAGGGAACAGAAACAGGTGAAGATAAGGTCCAGCGTGTGACCATCTTTGTGAGTGGCCGTAGAGGACCATTGAGTGAGGCAGAGGGAAGCCGTGAGCGATAGAAGTTTAGAGGAAGCCGGGGTGGAAGCATCAATGGGGATGTTGAAGTCACCCATGATGATATAGGGGATGTCAGCAGAGAGGAAATGGAGTAGCCAGGTGGTGAAGTGGTCGAGAAAGATGGAGATGGCTAGTTCTGGGAGGTGTTAGATGACAGCTAGTTGGAGTAGAAAACTGCCAGTAGAAAACTGAGCTCAAAATGAGGATTTGCCTCTTATCTCCTAGGCTGCTCCCTCCCACACTCTGCGATATGGATCGCTGGTGCATCGCTAAGTGGTCGCTAGTGAGCTGCCACATAGGCAGATCTTACCAGTGACAAAGCAGGGGTCGGGGTCGCTACTTACCTGTCAGACGCAGCGATCCTGACGTCCTCCCGCCCGCGTCCACGCGTCGCTCGTCGGCGCCACAGGAAGCCCAGCAGGAAGCGCCCGACGAGAAATGGTCAAGGACGTTCTCGTGCGATCAGCGATAACCAGCGGGGGAGCCGGTCGGAGGTAAGTATCACATGTAGTGATATCGCTAGCAATATCGCTGCTACATCACAAAATCGGTGACGTTACAGCGATATTGCTAGCGATATCGCTATGTGTAACGGGGGCTTAAGGCATCTTAGTCAATAAGAAGCTAAATTGGAGTGTCCAGTGTCAGGCAGCTGCCACCAAAGCAAATAGGGTCATGGGATGCATTAGAAGAGGTCTGGGGACACGAGATGAAAACATAATTCTCCCTCTGTACAAATCACTCGTCAGACCACACTTGGAGTATTGTGTGCAGTTTTGGATGCCGGTGCTCAAGAAAGACATTACTGAACTTGAAAGGGTTCAAAGGCGGGCTACTGAAATGATAAATGGAGTTGGTTCACTACAATACCCAGAAAGGTTATCAAAATTAGGTCTATTTACTCTAGAAAAGAGAAGAATTAGGGGAGACTTAATATATATGTACAAGTATATCAGAGGGCAATACAGAGATCTCTCCCATGAACTGTTTGTACCAAGGACTGTGACAAGAACAAGGGGGCATTCTCTTCGTTTGGAGGAAAGACAATTTCTGCACCAGCATAGAAGAGGGTTCTTCACGGTAAGAGCAGTGAGGCTCTGGAATTCTCTTCCTGAGGAAGTGGTGATGGCCAACTCACTGAATGAATTTAAGAAAGCAATGGATGCTTTTCTTGTGAGTAACAGTATAGAAGGTTACGAATAACAGAATATTATAGGTAGATAGTTGACCCAGCTTAGGGGAAGGAATTTTTTTCTCTATGGAGAAAATTGGCTTCTACTCTGTGGGTTTTTTGCCTTCCCCAGGATCAACAATGCAGAACAGCTGCACTAAAAATAGGCTGAACTAGATGGACATAAGGTCTTCCTTCAGCCTTCAAAACTATGTTACTATGTATGTTACTATGATATCAAGTAGATATCATTTACCCATATCTCACACCTCCTCCCTTTAGAGGGCGCTAAGGGCCATCACATTCCTGTGTTCCCCTGAGCACACTCCCGCAATCTCTCCTTGCCGGGATAGCCCATCAGCGTTGCCATCGTCATGGCCCCTTTTGTGGCAAATGGAGAAGTGGTACTGCTGGAGCACCAGGCTCCAACGCAGCAACCTCCCATTCGTCCCAGAGACCATGAGTAACCAGCTGAGGGAGTTGTGGTCCGTCTCCACGATGAAAGGATGCTCATACAAGTATGGCTGCAGACGTTACAGGGCCCACACAATTGCCAGGCACTCCTTTTCCATCATGGAGTAGGCCATCTCTCTCGGCAATAGCTTCCTGCTCAGGTACAGGACAGGATGCTCCTGGCCCACTGCGTTGACCTGGCTAAGCATGGCACCGAGGTCAAAGTCACTGGCGTCGGTCTGTACCACAAATGGCCATGCAAAGTCAGCAGCTTGCAGTACCCAGGAAGGACATCACCTATTTCTTGGTCCTGGGGGTGGGCCAGGATGCGATGGCATCCACCCTCCAGGGTTCTGACTTCAGAACCTCCCGTCTACCCGGTGACCCAGGTAGAGGACCTCACTTATGCCCAGCTGGCACTTTTCCGGCTTGATGGTCAAACCTGCCTGTTGTATCCGCCTAAGCACCTTCATCAGATGTTCTAGGTGGTTTTTCCAGGTGGGACTGAAGATGGCAGTGTCATCCAGGTACGCAGTCACGTACCCTTCAAGTCCATGGAGCAGCGTGTTGACCATCCACTGAAAAGTGGCGGGGGCATTCTTCATGCCAAATGGCATCACAGTGGACTCATACAGTCCAAACAGGATGATAAAGACAGAGGGCTTCCTGGCCTCGGGGGTTAGAGGGATCTGCCAATATCCCCGGCTCAGATCCATAATGGTCAGGTACTTAGCTCGGCCAACTGATCGAGCAGGTCATCGATGCGTGGCATAGGGAACGCATTGGTGACCGTGACAGCATTCAGCCCCTGGTAGTCCACGCAGAACCAGGTTGTTCGGCCCTTTTTGAGGACAAGGACCATGGGCGACGCCCACATGCTGTTGGATGCCTGGATCACCCCCAGCTTCAGCATCTCGTCAATGTCCTGGTGCATCTGTTGCTGCACCTCAAGAGAGACCCGATATGCTGACCGCCGGATCACGGGGTGATCCTCGGAGGCCACGTGATGGACAGTCAACTTGGATCTTCCGGGAAGGCTGCTGGACAGCTCCCGAAAGGGGCATAGAGTAACCGCCATCTGGGACCATTGGTCCTCGGAGAGCTGGTGGCCAACCTCTACGTCTTCAATGGATCCACCCACCTTAGCTTGAGTGAGCAGATCCAAGAGGGTTTTGGCCTCTCCTTCCTTGGCAAGGTTGCACACAGGGAGGGCGCAGGCCTCCCGCTCATGATGGGCCTTCATCATGGTCACATGGAAGGCCTTCCTCCTTCCACGGGCATGGTCTAGAGCAGTGGTTCCCAAACTCCAGTCCTCGCGGACCCCAACAGGTCATGTTTTCAGGATTTTCATAGTGTTACACATGTGAGAGAATTCATGTTTCCTTGATGATACTTCCATCACCTGTGAAATACTAAGGAAATCCTGAAAACATGACCTTTTGGGATCCGCGAGGACTGGAGATTGGGAACCACTGGTCTAGAGTGACCAGGTACATGACGTCATAAGCCGCTGGTGCACGAGGTATGGGCCCTCCCAGGCTGCCTCAAGCTTGTCCTGTGGTATGGGGACAAGTACCCACACTTTCTGACCCACCTGGTAGGTTATTCCACAAGCGTTCTAGTCGCACCTTCTGATCAGCCTGAACTTGGCCATATTGTCTTGCACCAGCCGCAACAAGGCCATCATTTTGTCCAGGAAGCGCACGACATACTCAATGACCGACACTCCAGGAGTGGCCAAGTCTCCTTCCCATGCCTCTTTCACCAGAGCAAGGGGCCCTTGTACACGCCGCCCATACAGGAGCTCAAAGGGGGCAAACCCCGTTGAGGCATGTGGAACCTTCCGGTAGGCAAATAGTAGGTGTGGGAGGTACCACTCCCATGGGAGTCAACCAACATCTTAAGCATCTGCTTGAGGGTGTCATTGAACCGCTCGCACAGACCATTAGTCTGCGGATGATACGGGCTGGCCACCAGATGTTGCACTTTTATTTGCTTACAAATGGATTCCATCAGCTGCGACATGAACTGGGTCCCTCAGTTGGTCAGCATTTCCTGGTGAGATCCCACTCTGAAGAAAATCTCCAGTAAAGCGGTGGCCACCTTGTTGGCCCGAGTGGACGACAAGGCTACCAGGTACCAGGTGGCATAATCCACTACCGTTAGTAAGTAGTGTTTCCCGGAGGGGCTGGGAACGGACAGCGGTCCAATGAGATCCACAGCCATCCTCCAGAAAGGCTTGTCAATGATGGGCAATGGCACCAGTGGGGATTTGGGGTGCCGCCTCCGCCTTCCCCACTCTCTGACAGGGGTCACACGAGCAGCAGTAGGCAACCACATTGGCCCCCATTTTAGGCCAGTAGAAATGCTGGGCTAGCCTGGCTTTGGTCTTAGCGATCCCTAAGTGTCCGGCCATCGGAACCTCATGTGCGATCCACAAAAACTCTGCTCGGCACGGATAGGGTACCATTAACTGTCGGTCCCTAAGCCATGCCTCTGGTGACTCTTGCTGAACCGACACCCGGTACAGCCGTCCCTGGTCCCAGACCACCCGCTCGAGGTCTGAGTCCGTGAAAGGCTGCTGCCTACTCCTTAAGGGCATTCAGGCTGTCGTTGGCTTCCAACGCTGTCTGAAACCCCTGACTACACATGGCCAGAATGGACAAAACTGCCACGTCTTCTGTCAGTTCCCCGGGACCCATCTCCAGGCCTCCCTCTGGCTCAGCCGCCACTTTGTCGGAAGAGGGAAGGCCATCGGACCTCCGTGAGGCACCTTGGGCTCCAGCACTGTCACTCCTAGTGACAGCGGCCACCTGGAAGCTCCACCTCTCCTGTGACAGCCCCAACCCCGTTGGCACATTCCCCTTCCTGCAGATGCCAGAACCCAGCAGTTTGGACTCATCTAGGGGCCCTACAATTCCTGTGGCAGCCTCTCCCACCAACTCTGGTTCTGGCCTTGCAGCTACCTGCCTCCTACCTCTCCCTTCAGAGCACACTGTCTCTTCACAGCTGGAGGCATTTTCACACCTTCCTGTGTCTTCTGGCTCCGTTTCATCTGCATGTGATGCATGTGTCCTGTCAGCACAGGAGTGACTCTCAGCTCCCACCTCCCCCCTTGACAAAGAAGGGACAGGCAACACACTTACAACATTACTAGCAGTAGACAAATCAAGACACAGTGGGGGACCAGGACTTGGAGTCTCAGTAGCCACATATTGTAACACTAGTCGCCCAAAATCTGTCCCAAGTAAAACATTTGCGCCCCAGTCCAGATGAACCCTGGCAACGGGCAGCGCCAGTTTGATGCCTCCAATCCCGGAGATGGCGAGGGTTTGTACGGGTATCAAGTCCTGGGGGGACATCTCAGGCCGCACAAGGGTCATCTTGGCGCCAGTGTCCTGCAGTCCTATAGCAGTGGCGTGGTTTACGGTGATGGGCTGGTAATTGTCATGGGACCTCCCACTACCTCCACCCACACACATGACATTGGACGGTTTTGGGGATGAGGACGGGGCCTTATGGTGCTGGGGACACATGGCTCTTAAGTGTCTGGGTTGGTTGCAGGGGTGACACCTCCTGGGTTCTACCCCTGGCCAGGAGAGGGAACCAGAGGGGGGTGCACCTTGCATTCTAGGGGCTGGGGAAACAGGGGCAGGATGAGTCTTACCCCCTCTCCAGGTGCTGTGAGCGGCTCGCTTGGCTTCTGGGGCCTGATTGTTGGCATAGTAATCTGCCAGAGCGGCTGTAGCAGCGGCCCCCTTTGGTTTCCGGTCACGGAGGTCCTCTGGGCAGTTCCACAAGAATTGCTCCGTGACAAACGCCTCCTGGATCTCCTGGCTGGTGGTGAGCTTCAGACCCTTGGTCCAGTGCTCTACAGCTCTCATAAGGGCCTGCATGTGGTCGGCCCATGTGTCCTTGGGGCCTTATTGCAGGCTCTTTAACTTCTTGTGGTAAGACTCCAGTGTGAGGTTGAACTGCTGGATCAGGGCCTGTTTGATGCTCTCATAGTCCTGTTCAACCCCGGCAGATAAGTCCCTCAAAACTTCCAGAGACTTACCCCTCAAATGGGGTGTCAGGTACTTGGCCCACTGATACGAGGCCAGATGGTGCTGTCGGCAGGTCCCATCAATGGCCCACAGAAAGGAGTCCAGGTCTCCGTCCTTCTCCAGCAAGGGGAAGTCCTCGGCTCAGACCTTGGCTGTCTTAGGTTCCGGAGGTGATGTGGTGGGCGGTAGGAGACTTATGATTAGGTCACCGAGGAGGATAGCCGGGGAATAAGCTAGTCAACCAGAAAGGTTGGTAACTAAGCGGATTGCAGACCCCTAAACTAACAACACAACTAGAATTAGCCGTGGGACGTGCCTACGATGCCCTAGACGCCTCGGCACAGCCAAAGAGTTAACTAAGCCTAAAGCAAGAAAGGGGAAAGCTAAACTGCCCCGGAGTAGAACCCAAAAGAAATAGCCCCCAAACATATATTGTCGGTTAGACAAGATGAGGCACAAACGCAGGCAGAAAATAGACGGAGCAAATGATCGGGCCCAAACTGTCTAGATAGTACAGGACAGAAAAGATACTGTCTGCAATCACGCAAAAACTCTAAAAAAAAATCCAACACGTCTGATATACAAAAAACACTGAGGCCACACGACCTCTCCCCCCTAGATCAGCATTCTGGTGTGAACTGGAAGCAAAGCAAAATATACTAATATAACAGGGGATTAGCAATACTGAACAGAATGACATAAGCTGTGACATATGAGCGGGGTCCAGCACAAATCCCAGCAGGGAATAATGCTGAACCCACACAGTAAAGCACAAAACAGAGAAAGGCAAAAACTATATCAAATGCAAAAGATTCCAGCAAACAAATAACTTATCTGAATGATGCAGGACCAAGGAGGGGAAAAAACAGACTTCACGATGCACAGGAAGACAAACAAATCACCAGCAGCAACTGAAGGAAGCTTGTTCACTTAAATCCTCCCAGTCAGTAACCCGTTACTTCCAATCATCGTCTTCTGATGATAGACTTCTCTCAATACAACCAGCTCCACTACCCGCGGCAACCACCAGAGGGAGCCCCGACTCAGAAGTCAGATCAAGAGAATTCACTACTACAGGAGACCCTGCTGAGTCAACTCCAGCTGATGCTGTCCCTCTGCAGCTTCACGGCGTTCCACCACCTTACGCTCCAGCTCTGCTTGTGCCGCCTCCCACTCTGCAGCCGCATGGCGTTCTGCCGCCTCTCCCTCTGCCTGGCGTTCTGCCGCTTTCAGGAGGGCTGTGGAGGCTTCCTCGAGCCCCGCTTTGAGACTCGCCAGGGCAGCTTGAAAGAGGGCCTCTGACATGAGCTGTCCAGGGAGAAGGGCAGTAGGAGGGCGTTCTCCTGCAGCAGGGTAGTGCACTAGCGGCGAGATGCTTTGGAAGCCTGGGCGGCACCCCCCCGGTTCACCCCTTCATCGGAACCAGTACAGACATTCTCCACATTACGGGCTAGCTTAGCAGCCATCATTCTTGTCCGACTTCGAGTTCTTGCAGCCAGTCTTTTCAGCCTTATGTCACGGACACAACAGCAACCCGAGCACCCACACCTCTACAATACTTGCACTCGGACTGTCTAGTGCTAAGCTGATCTTAAGACCCCAACAGAAAAGCTAATGCTGTTAGTCCTTAGTGTCTGGGAGGTGTGTTAACCCTTTACATTTTTTAATACCATTTGACATAATCATTTATAGGTATTACGTATTCCATATATATTTGGTCGGCTAGCCTAACCACATCCTTACACATTGTTACCTTCCATCTTGGTCTACATTTTTTATTCCAATACTTGTCTTTTTATTATATTTCATAGTACTAATTTTCTTTGGATCATTATCATGTGTGACAGAGTCACTGGCATTGTATTTGAGAGGAGATATGTGTCACGAAGATTGCTTTCTTTCGTGATCTAGAAACCCATACATTTCTCACCAGCATGCTATGTGCTGAAGGGATTATTCAGCCATGTTAAGGGTTTAGGTTTGTAGGTGAGTAGGTCAGTGATGAGCGGGATGCCTAATCACCATATCTCCACCTCAATGGTGTGGCTGGGATGTTAAATGTACAGCCACTGTTTTTTTTTTCCTCGGTGTTATGGTTTGGAAAGGACAGACTCGAGATGTGGCTCCAGGTGGAGCTGAAGACACATGGTAGTCTGAGCAGGCGAACCCCTCACATTTATGACTTTGCTATACGTTATCATTTGTTTTGCCGTTATGCCAGAAAGGCCACATTTACTTTGCTGAACCCTGCTGTGGTTTATGCTGTTCCATAATAATGCAGCAGGTGATTTACCACAAGAAGCGTTCCTGTGTTTACATCTGCAAGCAACCGAGTGAGTCAACCCCTCACAAGTGGTGTTTTGAATGCGGACAGTGTTCCAGGAACACGCATAGCAACTGCATGTCCTGGGTAAAATTTGCCATCCAGCACGAGACGTCCGGCAGCATGGACAAGCTGGTGAAGCATCTGGTCCAGGTTCAACAGCTGGCCAGTAAACAGCAGCCAATGGCGCAACAGGAGACAAATAAACTGTTGGCACAACAGCTCCAACCAGCTGCAACAGGAAGCACTAACACGGCAAATGAAACTCCTCGCAGAGGTGGTTCATGGGAGGCCGGCTGTCTCCTCCACAACTACAGGTGATGATTTGTACGTCCAGAAAGGGGTAAGACGAGCCATGCAAAAAATGACCCCGAGGGATGATGTGATGTGGAAGCTTTTCTGACTGTTTTCGAGAGGGTGGCTGAATGGGAGAAACATTCGCCAAAACAGTGGGCGAAGGTGCTGGCGCCATATTTGTCAGGCAAATTTCAAAAGATGTATTTTGACCTAGCACTCCAGGATACCAAAGAAGAGGCGAAATTAAAGACTGAAATCTTGGGCACGCCTGGGAGTAACTATGTTCGTTAGACCTCAGCGAGTCCACTGCTGGGCGCATTCTGGCAACAGACCCCCTTGCTCACAGATGTTTGATTTGTTGCACATGGTCCAAAAGTGGTTGCAGCCAGAGACTTCCACTTTGGCCCAGATGGTCGAGCGTGTGGTTATGGACAGGTTCATCCACTCCCTTCCAAGGTCAATGCAGGCCTGGGTTGCCCAGGAGGATTCTCGGAATGTGGACAACCTAATTAGCCTGGTAGAGAGATACCAGGTTGTTGAGAAATACCTTGGGAAGCCAAACATCGCCACGTCCCCAAACTGGGAAACCCAAAGGGGGCAGGCTCACCATGGAAGGTGGCTAGACCCATAAATGGGGGGTGCTCCAATCCTGCTGAGGGGTCCCCTAAGGCTGTTAAGGACGTGGTTTGTTGGCAATGTCACAATCCTGGATACATAGCTGCTCGGTGTCAAATGTCCCCTGAACCCATGGACTGCAGCCTAGGCAGGTGTTTCTCATATTATGCCTATCCGGCCTGCAGTGTGGACTGTCAACCCAGCGAGGCGCTGCAGGCATGTACCATGTCTGTCGATTGGGTACTGGTTCTTGGACTTTTGGACTCTGGAAATCTAGTGACCCTAATCAATGCTACACTGCGCTATCAATAGATCCCTAATAAGTTTGTGGGCGTCTGATGAACTACCCTGTAGCCAGAGTGACCATGGGAACTGACTGTGATACTAAGTCCCATGAGATTGGGGTAGTAAAAGACTTAATATATCCTGTCATACTGGGTCAGAATCTTTTACTATTTTGGAATTTGTGGCAAAAGGAGGCTGCAGAGAGTGTCCCAGACAAAAGCCAGGTCCCTCTGGAAGAGACTCCATCAAAAACAAAGATGGAGGAGTTTCCCCTATGTGTCCTCACTGAAGAGGGGACCGAGACGGTGAGAGGAGCCCATCTTCCCTGAATTAGAAGTGCCCAAAGACAACTTTGGGACTGCTCAACTTTGAGATCTTACCTTAAGGGGGGCATTTGATAATAAATAAGATGGATACCACCAAAGTCCAAAGAGACTCCATCTGCCTCAGTGAGTGGTTCCATCGAAGGTTTTGTCTGAATTGCAGTTTTGTGGGATTTACACTGAAACCCCGAGGTAAGTGCTCAGCACAGAAGACAAGAATGTGATCTCAGCCGTATACTGAATGATATAAAAATATTAAAAAAATATGTATCCCAAAATGTTAACAATAAAACCCCTAATTTATCCCACACAAAACCGCCCCCCTACCCCACCCCACTCAGGTCTGTCATCTGTTACTGGAAATATCAGTGGTACTGTAGCTAACAAAAGTTGTGGAAGAGAAACATGGCTTGTGCCCCCCCAAATGAAATCCAGTGAAATCTGCATTCCCAAATACAAATGCCCCCCTCATTCTGAGCACCACTGTAACATCTCTGCTGGCATCACTGCATGGCTTCCCATCCCCCACCGTGCAGGAACACCGACTTACCACTGTAGGCTGTGCAGAGAGTTCTGTCCTCTGCTTACTGTGTGCATACTTGCTGGCTGCATGCCTATGGTGGCAGCACCTTCACTTCCTGATTCTTAAAGAAACAGTGTGCTCATCCCTAATGTGTCCCCAGCCTATTGCTGAGAGGCACTGGGTACTTAAAGCACCCCCACCTGTTGGGAGGTGCCTAAGCAACATTCTCTTTCAGTGCATGCTGATTTGCCAGGTCCTCTCTTTATTGGTCTTGTGGTGAACCTGGTCCAGTCTGTACTGCTTGTACCTGTCCATGTATTGGTCTTATGTGAATCCACAGCCAACCCAACCTGAACTTTTAGTTCAAAGTTTGGTTCGGGGACCAGAACTATACCCGAACTTGAACCCCGAACCCTATTGAAAACAATGGTGATACAAACTTTGGAGCAGGATAATTCTCTCATGAGCTCTCTTTTTCTGGAGCTCAGAACATGGCAGCAGACTTCTAGTAGAAGTTCGTCTGAACATGAACTGTCCTGTACGAACCCCTAAAGTCTTAAGTTCAGGTTCGCTCATCTCTAGCCCTGAGTTGTTGCATAGTGATATTTTACTTTATTTCAACGACCCTTCCTTCAGCGCACCTTATGTCAATCCATGTCTATTCTCAGGACATGATCTTAGAGCAAGAAATCTGACCAGGAAAGTCATATCTCCTAGCTGGAGTCAAAAATGCATCTTTGGACTCTGAAGCCCTAGCCAACACAACACTGGTATAACTGGCAATTTTCTCCTTAACCCCTTCACCCCGGGCCTGTTTTCTCCTTCATGACAGCCACATTTTACAATTCTGACCACTGTCACTTTATGAGGTAATAGCTCTGAAACGCGTTAACAGATCTGACTTCTTGAGACTTTTTTGTGACATTTTCTACTTCATGATAGTGGTAAAATTTCTTCGATATGACTTATTTGTGGAAATAACAAATTTGCCAAAAATTTAGTAATTTTTAAAGTTTGAATTCTTAAGCCCTTAAATAAGAGTTATGTCACACAAAACAGTTAAGGAACCTGTCGCCAGCTTTAGCCAATACAAGTTACAGCCACTACCTTTCAGGGGATATAAACAGCATTTTATAATGGTGAATATAAGCCCCCAATCCATCCTGTAAGACAAGAAAATTAAATTTTATTATACTCGCCTGCAGTGAGGTCTGGTCAGAGGGGTGTCGCTGGTCTTGGTCCCGCACCATCCCATCTTCTTATGATCGCCGTCTTGCTTGCTTTGTGTGGATGACACATCTCTGCATCATCCACGCAATCTCCCCGGCATTGCGCTCCTGCGCAGGTGTACTTCTCTGCTCTGTTTAGGGCAGAGCAAAGTCCTGCAGTACACAGGCGCTGAGCCTCTCTGACCTTTCCCAGCACCTGCACACTGCAGCACTTTGCTCTGCCTTCAACAGATCAGAGAAGTACGCCTGCGCAGGAGCAGCTTCTTTTTTTTTTCTAGGGACCACATCACATTTGAAGTGACTTTGAAGGGCCTATATGACATAAAATACCCCAAAGTGACACCATTCTAAAAACTGCACCCCTTAAGGTGCAGCCTGAATGCCAAGTACATGTTCTCTTATACAGACTTTTAGCTGCCGTGAAGTAAGGCCAACATAGATCAGACCACATGGACAGGTGGCATAATATGACATCTGGTTGTACATTTGATTGATTTTTTGATCTTAAAAGTTTTTGTTCCACCAGAGTTAGTGAAGGAATCACATTGATCTACAAAGATCACATACAATACTCAAAATTGTCCTGTCATCTCAAAATTCATATCTGATAGTCCAGCCACAGAACTACTTTCCTAGACCATTTCGAACAAAGGGGTGGATGTATTCCGTGAGGTCACTATGTAGCCTGTCCCAACATAGATCTATGTGATTCCTTCACCGATGGTGAAGTACTGGGTTTTGGCCACTAGGGGGAGACAAAGAACGGCCGGAGAAGGAGATGGTGCAGTACTAAGGTTTGGCCAATAGAGGGAGACAGAAGGAAGCAGGGAAAGGACTTAACAGCAGATAATGCTAAAGAAACCGCAAAGTCATGGTGGGCAGAGTTACAGGGACTCAAGAGGGGAATTCCCAGGGAGGGAAATAAAAGAGAGAGAGAGGGAGTCCAGGGGATCCAGTCCAGGAGGAAGAGTTCAGCGGAGGAAGAGACTGAAGGAGGAAGAGACTGAAAGAGGAAGAGCTCCAGAAGGGACTGGAAGGAGAGACAGTCAGGGGAGTGGCCCTGACAGGAGAGCCGCAGGACAGAGGAAGCCCGGGGGTACCAGACGGACGGACTGGGACAGGCGAAGCGTTGTGGTGGTAGGCCTAGGGCAGCCACAGCGATAGAACCGCGAGGGACGTCAATTTAGGAGAGAGAAGAAGGTGAAAGGTACCCGGGCCTGTGTGTACAGAAGCTGTAAAGAGGACCTGTGGAACGTAAACCGGTTTCTGTCTCCAGTCTGTTCTCGGGGAAAAAGGGACCACCCCATGTATATACAAATTCACGTCAAGTATATCTACTGCACATTTTCCATTCACTGCTCCTCTTCAGATAGGTCCATAGGTCAGTCCACTTCCCTACACCATGACAAGAGTGTTTTACTTTGCTGTGTAATTTGAAGTAGGTAGCATGCATAATGGTTACTGGATTGTGAGTCGAAAATTGTGTAAAAAATTGTATGCTATATCCATTTTAAAGTGTATCTACATAGGCATGCGGAGTTATATGATTGGATGTTGGGTATCAGTTTTGCTTGTGATTTTCCCGGTCACTACCCAACCTGTAAAAAATTAATAAATGCTGATTTTATAGTTTTATTATAGGTAGATGAAAACATATTTTGAGTATTTCGGTCCTGTATTCGGACCTTTATTCATTGAATACAGGACAATCGTATTAGTGAAAAGATATATTACAGAAAAGGAACAGGTTCAAATAATAATAATCAAAACTTCACTGTACAACACTGTACAATATTAGGTAGAACAGCATCATACAATATAAGTGTCATAAAGTGTGAATTATCATAGAATGGGGTGTGATAAGGAATGGCCCACAGGTTTGAGTATGAACAATATAGTTATATAATGTAGTGTAGACATAAAGTATATTATAAATACAATCATATAGTTATTGCCATGTTTAATACTAGAATATTAGCAGAATTAACCCCTTAACGACCAGGGGTATTTTTGGTTTTACATTTTCATTTTTCCCTCCCCTTCTTTCCAGAGCCATAACTTTTTTATTTTTCCGTTTATATGGCCATGTGAGGGCTTATTTTTTGCGGGACGAGTTGTACTTTTAAATGACATCATTGGTTTTACCATATCGTGTACTCGAAAACGGGAAAAAAATTCCAAGTGCGGTGAAATTGCAAAAAAAGTGCAATCCCACACTTGTTTTTTGCTTGGCTTTTTTGTTAGGTTCACTAGATGCTAAATGTGACCTGCCATTATGATTCTCCCTGTCATTACGAGTTCATAGACACCAAACATGTCTATGTCCTCTTTTATCTAAGTGGTGATGAAAAAAAATTCCAAAGTTTGCTAAAAAAAAAAAAAATTGCGCAATTTTCCGAGACCCGTAGTGTCTCCATTTTTCATGATCTGGGGTCGGGTGAGGGCTTATTTTTTCGGTGCCGGACTGACGTTTTTAATGATACCACCTTTGTGCAGATACGTTCTTTTGATCGCCCGTTATTGCATTTTAATGCAATGTCTTGGTGACCAAAAAAACGTAATTCTGGCGTTTTGAATTTTTTTCTCGCTACGCCGTTTAGCGATCAGATTAATGCTTTTTTTTTATTGATAGATCGGGCGATTCTGAACGCGGCGATACCTAATATGTGTATGTGGGATTTTTTTTTACTGTTTTATTTTGATTGGGGCGAAAGGGGGGTGATTTGAACTTTTAGGTTTTTTTAATTTTTTTTAATTTTTAAACATTTTTTTTTTTTTTTTTTACTTTTGGCATGCTTCAATAGCCTCCATAGGAGGCTAGAAGCTTGCGCAACCCGATCGGCTCTGCTACATATGGGCGATGAGCAGATCGCCCATATGTAGCAGATTTACTGCTGTGCTTTCAGTGCCGACCACCGGGTGGCGCTGAAAGCCATATGCCTGGAACAACCATAGAGGTCTCATAGAGACCTCTGGTTGTCCAGGCAACATGACGCCGACCCCCAATCACGTGACGGGGTCGGCGATGAGGTCATTTCCGGCCCGGCGGCCGGAAATGCTATTTAAATGCCCGCTGTCAGCTTTGACAGCGGCATTTAACTAGTTAATAGGCGCGGGCGGACGGCGATTCCGCTCGCGCCTATTGCGGGCACATGTCAGCTGTTCATAACAGCTGACATGTCCCGGCTTTGATGCGGGCTCAGCGCCGGAGCCCTCATCAAAGCAGGGGAAATGTCTGATGACATACTGTGCACGTCATTGGACATTAAGGGGTTAAGCTGAATGGTATTCTAAACACTAAACATATCTCATTTGCCCAATCTTATTTTCCATCTTAAGATAATTCTTTAACCCCTATCTGACATCGGACGTAATGATCTGTCCATGTGACCTAGGCCAATTGGACCATGGACGGATCATTACATCATCACTAGTGATGGGCGAGCACTAAAATGCTCCGGTGCTCGTTGCTCGGGTCCAGCAAATTGGAATGCTTGGGTGCTCGACCCAAGCAACGAGCCCAATGTAAGTCAATGGGAAACTAGAGCATTTTTCTGGCGGCCCCACCGGCGATCTGCAGAGGGACTAGAAATTGCAGAAATCGATGGGAACAGTGCTCAAATGACATGGGAATAGCATGGGGAAGACCCCTGGAAGCATTCCCGACTCCCAGGTCACTGCTGTGAACAATGTTGTCAGGGTCTTACACCACTTTTACAGACTCACAATAAAACAAACAAAAGCAAAACCAAATGGATTTTCCTGGGAAATTTAAGGAATATCCTTTCCAGGGTACTGACTTTTATATAAGGCAAAATAAATAACCAAAAATGCTCCTCCACACCTTGGGCTACGTTCACACATAGCATTTTTGATGCATTTTTGAACCTTAGCATTGCTTTCAACCAAGACAATTGCATTCACTGGGAAATGTAATTTTAACATTTTACAACCTTATCTGGCCATGTGGTGTGTGACACATCAGACACAACCTGTTTAATTTATGAAGGAGGGACCCTGAACGTCACAAAGCCTATTTTTATAGGGCCATCAGGCGGCCTTTACTATTCATAAAGGGCTAGCAATCGGCCCTCAGTATTCTTAGAGAGCCATCAGCCAGCTATGCTTTGTGGGTCTCCTATACTGTTGCGTATGCAGTATGCAGTGAGTGGTAGGGCTACCCAAAATTTGGACGCACCCCAATAACCCTTTGAAGAGACGTACAGGAGGGCTTCATGAAAAAATGTTCCCATTATTAGGAAATGAGTCCCCCACAGTGTTTGCCTATACAGTGAATGGAAGGGCTGCCAAAAATTGGCCGCACCCCAATACCTCTTTGACGAGACGTACAGGAGGGCCTCATGAAAAAATGTTCCCATTATTAGGAAGTGGGTGTCCCATAGTGTTTGTGCAAGCAGGTTGCAGGATGCAGTGACAGACAGGAGGCAGAGCAAGGGTTAACAATTTTATCAGTTTTAATTAAACAGGGGATTTACTCCTCGCATGCAGTTGAATGGTTAAACACGGGAATAAACAGTCCAGGTGTAAAATAACGTGCAGCGATAATGAACAAGGTAATGGCAGTTCTATTGTACACTTATTGTGTCAGAAGTTTCTCCGACTCTAGATGCTGCTTGAAAGTCAGTAGCGCCAACAACAGCTGGCGCGGTGCTTGCTCAAGAAGGTCCTGGTAGGTAATGGTGGTCTGTCTTCTGTCAGCAGTGGTCGGTGTCCGGTACCTTCCACTGGCCCCTAGTCCATATACTGATGTGACTGGAGGAGCATGGGCCATGACACTGTCTGAGTCTGACGTGGCGCGGCAGATATACCCTGGTTAATCGGGGCGCAGATGGCAGTCCTGCACCCGATGTCTATCTGGCAGAACGCATACAGTACTTACTAGCCCGACACATTCACCTCGCTACGTGGGGACCAACGGGCACACTGCACGTCTCTCCTCACAGACTCTGTCAGCGGTGGCGTGGAAGCTCGAGTGCGGGCCTGCACTATATTGATGCTCGAGGGCCGGAGCACTCACATCCCCCTGCTACTTGCTGTCTCTTCCCGCCAAGTCCTTAGGCCACCGGGTCTGTCTTCTGCAGTCCGTCGCAGCGCCGGCGGTTCGGCTGCGGAGCGCGCTGCCTGCCCTGCTGCTCGCACGCTGACGGCGGGGACCTCTCTGCAGCTTTGCTTGCTTTCTACCTCAGCTTCCGGCCAGGTTCTCTCTCCAAATACGCCCCCTCTTCCTGGGTCATGGAGCCTGTACTCTCCTTTTTACCTTCCCCTGGGAAACAAGGGACGCAGCCTCAAAAGTTCCGGACCCGGCGAAGCACAGGTACCCGCAGCCCGGTCTTCCTCCTTACATTTGCCTATGCAGTGAATGCAATGGCTGCCAAAAATTTGGAGGCACTCCAATGCCCCTTTGAAGAGACGTAGCGGAGGGCCTCATGAAAAAATGTTCCCATTATTAGGAAGTGGCTCTCCCATACTGTTTGCCTATGCAGTGAACGCAAGGGCTGCCAAAAAATTTGAAGGCACTCCAATGCCCCTTTCAAGAGACATAGAGGAGGGCCTCATGAAAAAATGTTCCTATTATCAGCAAGTGGGTCTCCCATAGTGTTTGCCTATGCAGAGAATGCAAGGGCTGCCAAAAATTTGGAGTCACTCCAATGCCCCATGGAAGAGACGCGGAGGAGGGCCTCATAAAAAAATTTTCCCATTAGAAAGGAGAGGGTCTTCTATACTTGTAAAGCCCATGCACTAAATGTATGGGCTGACAAACATTTAAACCTGGGGGTATATGTCATGCTCACGCCCTGACTGGTAGATGGGAGCCAGGGGGTCGTGGCCCCACTATGCCACAAACCAGACTACCCTGGAAGGGGCGTAACTAAGACAGCTACCTCGGTCTTCACTGAAGCCTCTGATGGTGAGGTCAGACTTGTGCGGCAGTTAGCAGCCAGGTGCCACTCCAGGGCGGTTTCTGGCTGTGGCTGCTGATCCCACTTGGGGAGTGTCACGTCCGCCATGTCTGCCATGTCTGTTTGTCTCAAGAACTCCTGGAGCGATGTGCATGCGCATGTTTTGTCTGCTGTCCTGCATGTTCGCTAGAGCTGTGTGCAGACTCACCTCATGTCTGAGCTGCAGGATCCCTGCGTTTCTGCTCTGCCTTCTGTGATCTTCTCGTCATGTCTGGAGTCCTTGATCATGTGATGTTTCTTAAGATCCTGCACTGTCTGGTTCTGCAATCATCTCGTCATGTCTAGAATCCCGGAAGTGCTCCCCTGGTCCTCACCTGGAGGAGGAGGTGCTATGCCCTATATCAGGCCGCCTCTTCCTATGCTCAGGGCCTGATTATTGTGTTGCTTCCCTGCAAGGCTCTGGGTCTGTGGGGTTGCTCCCTCTATTCTGTGCCCTTGCACTTTGCTCTGTAGTGCGTCTCGCACACGCTCCGTGCTCGTATTCCGCCTCTTGTCTTGTGCCATGTCTTGTGTTGTCTCTCGTGCCATGTTTGTCTTTGCCTTGCTTTGCCTTGTAGTCCTTCTGCTGTTCTTTGTCTTAGTCTGTTTTGCTATGTCTCGCCTTAGCTTTGCTTTGACTTGTAGTCCTTCCTGTGTTCTCTGCCTCGCCTGTTCTGCCATGTCTTGCTTTTGCTATGCTTTGACTTGTAGTCCTCCCTGTGTTCTCTGCCTTGCTATTCCTTGCTTTGTGTTCCTCCCTATGGTCTCAGTCTTTGCTTGCTCTGCCTCGCTCTCTCCTATGGTGCTCTGTAGTGCTCCCTGGCACACGCACCATTTCTCCTCTCCTTAGTGCTCGTTTCTTTGTCTAGTCCCAAGGTCTTCCCTTGGCCCGGCTCTGGGCTTCTGCCTACGCTCCGCTGCTAGACTCTGTCCTCGCTCTGTTTCTGCTTGTGTTCCTTGCCTTGTTCCCTGCCTTGTACTTGCATTGAACCCCGGCGTGGGTTCCCCTTGTCCGTCTCCTGTGCCGTGGTAAGTGCCACGTGTTTGTGTACAGCCGTGTGCACTGGCCAGTGTGGCGTGCCCCCTGCATGGCTCCTAGCACGCACCCTGCCTTGAACCCTGGCGTCGCTTCTAGCACGCACCCTGCCTTGAACCTTGGCGTGTCTCTACACGCACCCTGTCTTGTGCCTTTGCGTGTCTCAACACACACTCTGTCTTGTACCTTGAACCTTGGCGTGTCTCTACACGCACTCTGTCTTATACCTTGTACCTTGGCGTGTCTCTACACGCACTGTCTTATTCTATGCTTTGGCGTCCCTATACACGCACCTCGCTTTGAACCCTGGCGTGTCCCCTACACACGCACCTAGTCTTGAACCCTGGTGTGTCCCCTACACACGCACCTAGTCTTGGACCCTGGCGTGTCCCCTACACACGCACCTAGCCTTGGACCTTGGCGTGTTCCCTAAACACGCACCCTGCTTGGATATCTGTCGTGCCTCCTTGCCTGAACCCTGGTTTGCCTGCCGGATGCCCGGAACCTGCCGACCGTTGCCAGAGGTCCGGAACCAGATGACTACGGCCTGATGTCCGCAGCCTGATCCCTGGACCCTGTCGGTTTGCCAGCAGTCCGGAGTCCGATGCCATCATGCCATTACCTGTGCCTAGGCGTGCCATCTGGCACGTACCATGTTATGGACCTTGGCGTGCCCACGCGCGCACCTTGCACGTTTTGCTTGTTTTCTCTGTATGTGATCTTGTGTTATTCTAATGAAGATACCTTGCACCTACGTCTAGTCTCGTCTTGCTTCCTGCTCGTCCTTGTCGTCAGACACTCGTCTAGTGTCCCCTGAGCCGGCCGTCTGGTCCCAGCAGTCGTGGTGGCTCACCCCCTTGGTCTTGCCCCTGACACTCCCTGTATAGGGGGTGGATTCTCACAAGGTCAGCTCGCCCTCGGTGGGTGGGTGCCACGACCCAGAGGGTCCACTCAAAAAATGGGCTCAGCAGGAGCTGAGTCCGTCACAGGGAGACGGAACACTAGGACAGGTTAGAGTAGCAGACAAGCTGGTGAGCATGGTGGGCACGACTGAGACACAGGGAAGCGGGCACGGCTGAGACACTGGCAGGCGGGCACAGCTGAGACATTAGCAGGCAGGCATGGCTAAGACACAGGGGCAGGGAACAACTTGAAAGGCACAGGGACACGAGCAGGAAGGAGTGGTGTATGGAATAGGTAGGGTCCTGTTCACACAGTAGGTGCAGCTAGTGGTACTGGCAGGAAGGAATGGTGTATGAAGGTGTGACGGGAGTATTCTCCAGAGCAAGGAGGGACAACAGGCCTGGGAATAATCCAACAGACTTATTGACCAAAAAACAGGAACAACACGAAGGTAATTTGCAGAGTCCCAAAATAAGTCCACAGGAAACTGATTCGGGGGCACCTCCCGACAATCCTTGTGCCAGATCACAAAACCATAGTCCTTTAAGAGTCCCAGAAATCCACCACGATCACACAGAGGCCGAAGCTTCCTCAGACAGCCTCGTCCTTCTCTTTTAGCATCCAACTCACATCTGATCTTAAAGCAAGAATGTATTGTCAGGGCTCCTGGGATCAGTCCATCTGAAGGGGGGTAGGGGTCACACCTACTATTCAATGGTTTGGTCCATCAGAAGATTCTAGAAATGTAAGGGCTCCACTTAGTCTACAGGATGTGTATTGTAGGTTATCTTCTGCTTAGGAAAACAATAGCCAAAGTTCCACTAGCTGTTGACACAAGCCTAAATTAGATTATGGTCCAGGTACATCACAAAACATTGCAAAGTATTGGGGGAAGGAGACATGGTTAATTTACAGCAAATGAACCAGAGGAAAGTTAAATGACATATTATACAAAATACAGGACAGGGCAAGACTACAAATCATGACAATCCCTTCCCCTCCCAATTTGTGTACGTACTAGGGACCTCTACAGGTCACTGGTTAAGTACACACAGGCATGGCTGACAGGACTCAGGGCTCCTCTTGCCTGGACAGTCCATCTGCATTTTGGTGTTGGCTGCCTCTTCTATACTGTATGGTAAAGTTATAGGGCTGCAGTGCCAGGCTCCATCGTAGTAAGCGTCCATTGTCCCCAGAGACTCTGTTCAGCCAGGTGAGGGGATTGTGATCAGTAATGACAGTGAATTCTCGTCCATACAGATACGGCCTTAGTTTCCAAAGGGCCCACACTACAGCCAGACATTCTTTTTCAACAGTTGCATAGGCCACTTCTCCGTCCAGCAGTTTCCTGCTAAGGTAGGCAATGGGGTGTTCGTCCCCAGCTGCATTCACCTGGCTGAGGACAGCTCCCAGTCCATAAGCAGAGGCGTCCGTCTGCACAATGAATCTCCTCTTGTAGTCTGGAGCAGCCAGAACAGGGTCACAGACCAGAGCGTCCTTCAGCTGGTTAAAAGCCTCATCACAGGCTGGAGTCCAGATCACCAGCCGGGGCATCGTTTTCTTGGTCAGGTCGGTAAGAGGCTTGGCCACAGTGCTGAAATGAGAAACAAATTTTCGGTAATAACTGGCAGTGCCCAAAAAAGCCATAACTTGTTTCTTAGTTTGGGGTACAGGCCAGTCTCTAATAGCCTGGATTTTGGCAGGTTCGGGACGGAGCTTCCCTCCTCCTACTCTATGCCCTAGGTACTGGACTTCACCCATCCCCAATTGGCATTTATCTGGTCGAATGGTTAGGCCTGCTGCAAGAAGCAGGTCAAGAATAACGGCTACTTGGTTCAGATGTTCCTCCCACGTCTGGCTGAAGATGGCGATATCATCCAAGTAGGCACAAGCAAAGTCACCACATCCCCGGAGGATCTGGTCCACCATTCTCTGGAAGGTGGCCGGGGCATTCTTCATTCCAAAGGGCATATTTAGGAATTCATACAGACCAAAGGGGGTTATAAAAGCGGACCGTTCTCTCCCCTCCTCCGTCAGAGGGATTTGCCAGTATCCCTTACTGAGATCAAAGATAGTGACATATCGGGATCCAGCCAGTCGGTCTAGAAGTTCGTCAATACGAGGCATTGGGTAAGGATCACTGACGGTATGGTCGTTTAGTCGTCGATAGTCCACACAAAATCGAGTACTCCCATCCTTCTTGGGTACTAACACCACAGGAGAGGCCCAAGGGCTATGGGAGGCCTGGATTACCCCAAGCTGTAGCATCTCCTCCAGTTCGTGCTGCATGGTGTTTCGAACTGATTCAGGTACCCGGTAAGGAGCCTGTTGTATGGGACGGATGCCCTGAGTGTCCACATGATGTTAGGTGACGGTGGTTCGACCTGGTTGGGATGAGAAAGCAGCACGTCTCTGTTGAAGCACTCCCAGCATCTGGTTTTTCTGTAAGGAATCCAGGTGATCTCCCAGAGGAACCTGTTCCACAGTGGATGGGGCTCTCGCTGCTTCCACGAGATCAGGTAGGGAGTCCTCATCCTCTTGACCGTCCTCTGAAGCTAGCCGACAGCTTGCTATCATTGGAAGGGTCCGGTCATGGTACTCCTTAATCATATTCACATGGACAGTCTTTTGTCTTAGCCCCTGATCATCTAAAGCAAGAAGGTAATTGGTGTCATTCAGTTTTCTGAGAACCCGGAAGGGACCCTCCCATGTTGTCTGCAGTTTATTCTGCCGATGGGGAACAATCATTAAGACCTGTTGTCCTTCTACAAACTCCCGGTAGCGTGCTTTACGGTCATACCTTGTCTTCTGTCTGGTTTGAGCCATCCGCACATGACTCTGGGCAAAACTAGCAAGTTGGGCCAGGGTTTCTCGCAGCTTTAGGACATAAGGGACAACAGGGGCCCCTGTATCTTCAACTTGCCCCTCCCAGTATTCCTTGAGCAGGGTTAAGGGTCCTCGGACCTTTCTTCCATAGAGTAGTTCAAAGGGGGAGAACCCAGTGGACTCCTGGGGAACTTCCCGATAGGCAAACAAGAGATGGGGTAGGTACTTCTCCCAGTTTGAATCTCTGTCAGTGAAGGCCCTCAGCATATTCTTCAGAGTGCCATTAAATCGTTCACAAAGTCCATTTGTTTGGGGATGATACGGGGTCGTGCGGATCGCTCGTACTCCACAGGTGCGCCACAGACACTGGACCAGCTCTGACATGAACTGGGAGCCTTGGTCCGACAAGATCTCACTGGGAAATCCTACTCTGGTGAAAATGGTAACCAGGGCCTCGGCCACCTTGGCTGCAGAAATACTTGACAAGGCCACCGCTTCTGGATATCGGGTGGCATAGTCCACAACAGTGAGAATGTACTGCTTTCCAGATTTACTTGGTTTAGCCAGAGGTCCAATGATATCAACAGCTACTCTTTGAAAGGGTTCTTCTATTATAGGGAGCGGTTGCAGGGGTGCCTTTGGGTGATCTCCGGGTCGCCCTCTACGCTGACATATGTCGCAAGTTCGGCAGAAATGCGCCACTGCTTGGGAAATCCCAGGCCAATAGAAAGATTGAGTCAATCGCCTCTCGGTGCGGGTTTTGCCTTGATGGCCAGCAGTAGGAATATCATGAGCAAGGTGTAATAGGGGAATTCTGTATTTCTGAGGAACAATCAGCTGTTTGCTATAAGTCCAGGGCTTATCTAGGGAGTCGGCATTGGTAACCCGATACAGAAGTCCATTTTCTCTGATAATTCTTTCTCCATTCTCCCCTAGCTGCCCTATTTCAGCTCGAGCTCTAAAACTAGCTAGGGTGGGGTCAGTCTCCACTTCTTGTCTAAACTGAACTTTATCCCAGGTAACATTCATATTATCCCCACAAGAAGAATCACTCACCGGCTGTGACGGCGGTTCTGGTGGCCTCATTTCCATGGATGGGTTGTACACGTCCACATTTGCTGCTCTCTTGGCTTGACTTCGGGTTACCGCACCGACAAAGTGGCAATGAAGATTCCCCACATCATTTCCTAGAAGAACGTCTGCAGGGAGGCCGCTCATCACACCGACCATGCATTGTTTGGCCCCAAAGCCATAATCCAGGGTCACACTCGCTCTTGGAATATATCTCTGGGTACCTCCAGCCAATTCAATGGCAATTCCTGGTCCTTTTTGAATTGCTTCTGGTTGAATTACTCGGGGATCGGCTATGGTGAGAAAAGCCCCAGTGTCACGGAAGCCAACAACTTTTTGACCATCCAGCACGACCTCCTGTAGATGTTTGTGCTGAAGATCAGAAGAACAGGTGGCTGGGGCTCGCACCCCATAGACTCCTGGTAGGGAAGCCAGGATATCAGAGTCACTTGGCAAGTCATCAGGCACTGAATCCATCTCTTCTCCAGGTGAGGGGGTCTGTAGATAATGAACAGGCAAAGGCGGTCTGAAGGTGTTCTGCCTCCGTACACCTGGACATTGGAATTGCATATGCCCGGGCTGCCCACATCCATAGCATCTGCGCTCTGGGATTCTTCCTCCACGTCGTAGTCCCAAAGGTAGAGCAGGAGTAATGCGAGGCACAGTCACACGAAGGTCACCATGAGTTGATGGTCTAGTGGGATGGTAAATATTGGAGGCAGAAGGACCAGGGGCCGCCAGCGTTGGGGGGCTGGTAGTGTTTTTCTCCCTGAGTAGTAATTTTTTCCACTGAGGCTTGATGGTGAGAGCCTCATCAGCTAGAGCTGCAGCTTCCTCCACTGTTGCTGGTCTCCTTTCACGCACCCATTCCCAGATCTCAGCGGGGCACTTAAAGTAAAACTGCTCTTTTAGGATGACCTGCAGGAACGTTTCCCAGGTTATGGCCTCCTCTGCCTCCAGCCAGCGATGACATATATTTTTGAGTTTGTGAGCATACATCTTGAAGGACACTTCCTCATCACAGGCTAAAGTACGGAACTGAGTCCTGTAAGTGTCTGGGGTCACAGCATAATGTTCTAGAATAGTCTGTTTAATCTCCGCATACTCACAGTTCAACCGAAGGTCCATAGCTCTATAGGCTGCGGCAGCTCCACCCTCTAAGAGCCCCACAAGATGTCGGACGCGCTCCCTTTCCGGGACTTCCATTAATCGACACTGATGCTCAAAGTCCAGGAAGAAGCCCTCAATGTCACCGGAAGCCTCATTAAACGGCTTGAAGTCTTTGCGGGACACTCTGGGGAGTTCCCTCATGGGGGATGCTGTGGGTACAGTCGGTCTGGAGCTTCTCGCTGCCTCCAAAGTGATCTCCCTCTCCAGCATTGCCCTCTCCTCCATCCTGCGCTGCCTCTCCTTGGCTGTGCGCATGACCTCCCTCTTATCTTCTATGGTAGCCTCTTCTCCCAGCAAGGCCATCTCCTCCTCGTACCACACAACCCACTGACTTTTTTGGGTATTTACCTCCGACTGCCGCCTTTCCTCTCTTTGCTGTGAGGATCCTTCCTCAGCATCATCTTGCAGGTGAACTGCTTCCAAAGCCTCAATCAGCTGCTCCTTGGAGAGTCCCTTGTAGCTGACTCCCAGTTCACGGGCCTTTGTTTGTAGGTTCACCGCAGTCCGGTTCTTGTACTCTGCGGTGCTGGTTCCAGATGTTGATGGGCCTTTGTCCTCCATTCCTTCTGCTCTGATCCCAGCGCTGCCAACCAGTTTGTGACGGGAGTATTCTCCAGAGCAAGGAGGGACAACAGGCCTGGGAATAATCCAACAGATTTATTGACCAAAAAACAGGAACAACACGAAGGTAATTTGCAGAGTCCCAAAATAAGTCCACAGGAAACTGATTCGGGGGCACCTCCCGACAATCCTTGTGCCAGACTCACCTCATGTCTGAGCTGCAGGATCCCTGCGTTTCTGCTCTGCCTTCTGTGATCTTCTCGTCATGTCTGGAGTCCTTGATCATGTGATGTTTCTTAAGATCCTGCACTGTCTGGTTCTGCAATCATCTCGTCATGTCTAGAATCCCGGATCATGTGTTCTTCCTAGGATCCTGCACTGGTTGGTTCGGTGATCATCTCGTCATGTCTGAAACCCTGATCATGTGACGTTTCCTAAGATCCTGCACTGTCTGGTTCTGCTATCATCTCGTCATGTCTAGAATCCCGGAAGTGCTCCCCTGGTCCTCACCTGGAGGAGGAGGTGCTATGCCCTATATCAGGCCGCCTCTTCCTATGCTCAGGGCCTGATTATTGTGTTGCTTCCCTGCAAGGCTCTGGGTCTGTGGGGTTGCTCCCTCTATTCTGTTCCCTTGCACTTTGCTCTGTAGTGCGTCTCTGCATACGCTCCGTGCTCGTATTCCGCCTCTTGTCTTGTGCCATGTTTGTCTTTGCCTTGCTTTGCCTTGTAGTCCTTCTGCTGTTCTTTGTCTTAGTCTGTTTTGCTATGTCTCGCCTTAGCTTTGCTTTGACTTGTAGTCCTTCCTGTGTTCTCTGCCTCGCCTGTTTTGCCATGTCTTGCTTTTGCTATGCTTTGACTTGTAGTCCTCCCTGTGTTCTCTGCCTTGCTATTCCTTGCTTTGTGTTCCTCCCTATGGTCTCAGTCTTTGCTTGCTCTGCCTCGCTCTCTCCTATGGTGCTCTGTAGTGCTCCCTGGCACACGCACCATTTCTCCTCTCCTTAGTGCTCGTTTCTTTGTCTAGTCCCAAGGTCTTCCCTTGGCCCGGCTCTGGGCTTCTGCCTACGCTCCGCTGCTAGACTCTGTCCTCGCTCTGACCTGGCTCTGCTTCTGCTTGTGTTCCTTGCCTTGTTCCCTGCCTTGTACTTGCATTGAACCCCGGCGTGGGTTCCCCTTGTCCGTCTCCTGTGCCGTGGTAAGTGCCACGTGTTTGTGTACAGCCGTGTGCACTGGCCAGTGTGGCGTGCCCCCTGCGTGGCTCCTAGCACGCACCCTGCCTTGAACCCTGGCGTCGCTTCTAGCACGCACCCTGCCTTGAACCTTGGCGTGTCTCTACACGCACCCTGTCTTGTGCCTTTGCGTGTCTCAACACGCACTCTGTCTTGTACCTTGAACCTTGGCGTGTCTCTACACGCACTCTGTCTTATACCTTGTACCTTGGCGTGTCTCTACACGCACTGTCTTATTCTATGCTTTGGCGTCCCTATACACGCACCTCGCTTTGAACCCTGGCGTGTCCCCTACACACACACCTAGCCTTGGACCCTGGCGTGTCCCCTACACACGCACCTAGCCTTGGACCTTGGCGTGTTCCCTAAACACGCACCCTGCTTGGATATCTGTCGTGCCTCCTTGCCTGAACCCTGGTTTGCCTGCCGGATGCCCGGAACCTGCCGACCGTTGCCAGAGGTCCGGAACCAGATGACTACGGCCTGATGTCCGGAGCTGACGTCCGCAGCCTGATCCCTGGACCCTGTCGGTTTGCCAGCAGTCCGGAGTCCGATGCCATCATGCCATTACCTGTGCCTAGGCGTGCCATCTGGCACGTACCATGTTATGGACCTTGGCGTGCCCACGCGCGCACCTTGCACGTTTTGCTTGTTTTCTCTGTATGTGATCTTGTGTTATTCTAATGAAGATACCTTGCACCTACGTCTAGTCTCGTCTTGCTTCCTGCTCGTCCTTGTCGTCAGACACTCGTCTAGTGTCCCCTGAGCCGGCCGTCTGGTCCCAGCAGTCGTGGTGGCTCACCCCCTTGGTCTTGCCCCTGACACTCCCTGTATAGGGGGTGGATTCTCAAAAGGTCAGCTCGCCCTCGGTGGGTGGGTGCCACGACCCAGAGGGTCCACTCAGCAGGAGCTGAGTCCGTCACAGGGAGACGGAACACTAGGACAGGTAAGAGTAGCAGACAAGCTGGTGAGCATGGTGGGCACAGCCAAGACACAGGCCGGCGGGCACGACTGAGACACAGGGAAGCGGGCACGGCTGAGATACTGGCATGCGGGCACGGCTGAGATACTGGCATGCGGGCACGGCTGAGACACTGGCAGGCGGGCACAGCTGAGACATTGGCAGGCAGGCATGGCTAAGACACAGGGGCAGGGAACAACTTGAAAGGCACAGGGACACGAGCAGGAAGGAGTGGTGTATGGAATAGGTAGGGTCCTGTTCACACAGTAGGTGCAGCTAGTGGTACTGGCAGGAAGGAATGGTGTATGAAGGTGTGACGGGAGTATTCTCCAGAGCAAGGAGGGACAACAGGCCTGGGAATAATCCAACAGATTTATTGACCAAAAAACAGGAACAACACGAAGGTAATTTGCAGAGTCCCAAAATAAGTCCACAGGAAACTGATTCGGGGGCACCTCCCGACAATCCTTGTGCCAGATCACAAAACCATAGTCCTTTAAGAGTCCCAGAAATCCACCACGATCACACAGAGGCCGAAGCTTCCTCAGACAGCCTCGTCCTTCTCTTTTAGGCTTCCTCAGACAGCCTCGTCCTTCTCTTTTAGCATCCAACTCACATCTGATCTTAAAGCAAGAATGTATTGTCAGGGCTCCTGGGATCAGTCCATCTGAAGGGGGGTAGGGGTCACACCTACTATTCAATGGTTTGGTCCATCAGAAGATTCTAGAAATGTAAGGGCTCCACTTAGTCTACAGGATGTGTATTGTAGGTTATCTTCTGCTTAGGAAAACAATAGCCAAAGTTCCACTAGCTGTTGACACAAGCCCAGAAGGGACAGGTAGAGACCTGTTCACACAGCAGGTGCAGGTACTGGTACTGGCAGGAAGGAATGGTGTATGAAGAAACAGGTAGAGAACTGTTCACACTTCAGGTGAACCGCAAGACTGCGGAGAGGTGTTGCAGTTTGCAGCAAGAGGTTCCACAGCAGCAGATGCAGGGCACAGGCAGAACCGCAGGAGTGCGGAGAATAAGCAGAGCCGCAAGAGTACGGGGCAGGCAGAGCCGCAGGACTGCGGAGCACAGGCAAAGTCACAAGAGTATGGAGCAGGCAGAGCCGCAAGAGTGCAAAGCATAAGCAGAGCCCCAAGATTACAGAGCATAAGCAGAGCCACAAGAGTACGGAGCAGGCAGAGCCGCTAGAGTGCGAAGCATAAGCAGAGCCGCCAGAGTACGGAGCATAAGCAGAGCCGCAAGAGTACGGAGCAGGCAGAGCCGCAAGAGTGCGGAGCACAGGCAGACTGAGAGGACACACGGATAGACACAGCAGGGAAAGTAGCCACAGATGATGAGACCGAGAGACAGAGGTAGGACAGAGTACAGACATGGTAAAGGTACGAGACAAGGTACAGGAACAAAGACACAGGGACCAGGATATTCTGCCTCCTGGAGGGCGGCAAGGACAAGTACGAGACAAGATCAGGAGCAGTAGCACAGAGACCAGGATATTCTGCCTCCTGGAGGGCGGACAGGCAGGAACAAGGCAAAGCTAGGAATCAAGCCTCCAGAGAAGGCGAAACACAGGGCAGGACCTGGCAACTCAGTAGCAAGACACTAACTAAGTTAAGACATTGCACAGACAGCTACCACCGGGTGGAGCTGCCCTAAATACTAGAGGCCTCTTGGTAATTGGTCAGGGACACATTAGACAGGTGCACCCTGATTCCATAAGAACCAGAGAGTTCTGGCGCCACCCCCCTATGCATAGAGCCAGGAAGCATGCAGAGAGCAGGCAGAAAGCAAGAGGCACACAGCATGGAGCCAGCAGCAGACATAACTCACAGTATGGCCTGGAACACTCAGTAAGTTGGTGTGTGGGGGATGGGAGGCCATGCAGTGATGCCGGCAGGGTTGTTACAGTATACATGAACATACTGTATAACCAGTTTTTTTTACGGGCATCATAAACACCCTTTTAAAAAATTATGTGGGTGTTCCACAGTCACCCTGGTGATGTGGTGGAGGATGAGGAGAAGGAGGAGGACAACAGCAAATAGCCAAAATCAGGAAGCATATACCATGTGTGGGTGCGAAGAGGTGCATGGGAATAGACCTCCCAAAAAAAGACACTGGATTTGAGAATATGTTATGCTGCTATCATTCTGGCCCAATCCAGCACTTGTTCATTTTTATAAGAGTCAGCCTGTCAGCATTTTCAGTTGACAGGCAGAAGCAAGCAGTCGCAAAATGTGTGAATTTAGTAGTGTGGCCTGTGGGGCATTGGCTGCGTATTTGCGTTTGCGATCCAAGGACTGGGGTATGGAGAACTGAACACTGCGCTGGGACAAGGACGTGGACGTGATTGATGATGGTGCTAGTTGAGTGTGTGCAACAACAGATGCAGGGCAGGAGGCATCTTCGCCTGCAACATGGACAAGGGATTGGCTTGCACGCACAAAAGCGGAAGAAGCAGTGGTGTAAACCGCAAACACTGTTCCTGGACCCTGGAGTTCGGCCCACAAAGTCGAGAGCTTTGCTGCCATGTGCCTGATCATGCTGGTAGTGGTCAAGTTAGAAATTTTGCTACCCCTGTTGATGCTGGCCTGGCAGGTGGTGCAAATGGCCTTATTGGGGTTTTCGGCAGAGTCTTTAAAAAGCAACAAGACTCGGGAAGACCTAACAATTGTACTGGCAACTTCAGTCATGTTGGTGTTATGGGGAACGGTTGCCTGCCTTCTGTCTGCGGCCACCAGACTGCTTCTTCCTGCCTGTTGGGGTGCTGCGCCTCCCTCCCCCTGTGTGCTGCTGTCCTCACTCTGCATGTCCTCCTGCCAGCTTGGGTCAGTTACTATATCATCCACCACCTCATCTTTCACTTCCTCACCCTGGTCCTCATCCTGACTTTCTGGCAATTGTGTCTCATCATCGTCCACCTCTTGTGACACTGTGGGAGGAACGGCCCCCGTCGAGTGTCCGGGCCGGAACCAAGGGAGCTGTCTTCTGGGTTCCGGGGGAAACTGTCCCCGGGGGGACAGAGTTCGAGGACGGACCGCTGTGACAGACAGATGGGCTGGGGGAGGGACCAATATAAAGGAGGCGGGGAATCCCCGGGACGATGAGTCAGCAGACCAGGACAGAGGCAGCAGGAGACTGTGGGAGCGACTGCAAGATAGAGCGACCTACCAGTGCCAGGGAAGACGCCGACTGAGGACTCCAGAGGGACGGCGCCAGGGCGATCATCCGAGATTTGCTGCCCCGCTCCAGCCCGCGGCTGCGGCCTACCCGTGATCACCCGCGGCCGCTGCCATCTCGCTTCAGCCCATGGCTACGGCCTACCCGCGGCCGCTGCCACCTCGCTCCAGCCCGCGGCTGGGGCCTGTTCCCCGCCACACGCAGCCGCCCTACTCTCACCAGTGGCAGCGGTAAGTACAGTGCCGCCGCCGGCCACCACTGTCCGGCTCCAGTCCGCAGAAGGGGCTGAGCCTCTGCTGGCCGCGGACTCCCCGTCGCAGCCGTTAGCTGCGCAGGTGGTCTGTGATTTGCCACCCTACATCGCTGCCACTTGTCCCAGTCTGGGGACTGCGGCACATCCGTCCAAGGACTCCGCCGGGGCCTGTGGGGCTCCAGTGTCATCAGCGCGCTGGAGCGCACGAAGACTTCGCCAACGCCTCAGAAACTGGGCCCAGCGACTACTACGCCGAAAGACTACCATCCCGAACGGCAAGGGATGTCAGGACGGCTAAGTTAACTATATATTTACGGACCTGTAGTCGGCCATACCGCAGCCCTATAGTGACCGGCTATTGCCGGAAGTAGTCGTGTTCTACCCGTTTGTGTTTGCTTGTTTTAGATCCCCTGCGAGGGCAACCCGTGTTACCCCTTTTGGTGATCAAGCCATGACTGAGGAAAGTTCCCTCTAGTTTTATAAACGTTATTATAGAAAGCACCAAATTGTCTCGCGACTCGTCACTGCATCCTGCGTACCTGCTATTACCACATTTGGCGTAGTCGGCAGGATGCAGTCTCCGAGCGCGGACAACGAGGGCCCCGGCCCAGCATTTCTTTGGGGGCCATGCTAATCTACCCTGGTTCTCCGGCAGCAATACTATGCTGTGGAATTGGACGGCGTGAATGCGTGGGTTATTCAGGATGCATCCGCTTACCCCTGACCTAGAGGCAGAAGTGGCCCTGATGGGGTTGGATGGGAAAGCCCGGGATACCGTAATGTTGAGGCCCCGGGGGCAGTGAAACACCTTCGTCAGGGTGTTACAGGTCTTAGAAGAGGCCTATGGGGACCTGACCGATGTGGGGGAACTGAGAACCCAGATGTTTAGACTCATGCAGAAAGAGGGGGAAACAGTGACCCAGTATATGAATGTTTTGCAGGAACTGTTTTTAGCCATTGAAAGGAAGGATGGAGTCGGCGTGGGGACCGTGGACGTAACATTACGTGACCTGTTAGTGACCGGGTTACGAGACACCCTGACAAGACAGGCTTTGTGAGAGCGGGTGCGAGTGGACCCACATCTGACCTTTTCAGAGATAGGGAAGGAGGCACGGGTTCGGGTGCAGGAGCAAGAGGTGACGGTCCCCGTGGGGATGGCTCAGAGTATCGAAGCATCCGTAAGCGCCCTGAGCGAACCCCACTGGGTACAAGAGGTGAAGCAAGAGATACAGAGTATTAAGGGTCAACTGGCCGAAGCCAAGAAAGCGGCCACACGGAGTCGGCCAGGGCCGGGTAAAGGAGGCATGAACCATCGCGGCCCCCACCCAAGTCGGTCCCCATGACCATTTGCCTGTTACGATTGTGGAGAATTGGGACGCTCCGCATGAGAGTGCCCACGTTCCAGGGGGAACCTGCCCCGCTGGCCAAGAGGAGCAGAGGACCCTGAGCCGTGGGGACGCCGCCCGGAGCTGGAGCTCATCACACGGGGTGGAGGAAGTCACGAAGACCTGGTCGCGCGGTGCCCAGTGGTATGGGCAGAGATCGAAGGCCGTGCCGTGCGATGCCTAGTAGATACGGGATCGCAAGTTATGACCATGCCAGAGACTTATTTTCGGAAGCATTTTCCCGAAGCAGTGAGACCTCAGTGGGGGACAGTGATAAAGTTGGTAGCCGCCAACCAACTACCAGTTCCTGTCGTCGGAGTAGCCTGGATGCAGATTTCGATAAGGGGCAAATCACTCGGCCGCCGGGGAATGGTCCTGACCCAGGGAGACACAAACAGCAAACATCCTGTTATTCTGGGTATGAACATACTACGAGAGTTCGGCAACCTCCTCCTCAATTAACCCACACAAGCGACTCTGAGCCACTGGGGTCCTCGCACGGCCCAAGGGCAGGTCTTCCAGCGGTTGGTGCGGGAGGCGCGAGTGCTCCAGGAGTGCCAAGAGGGTGAGTCGCTGGGCAAGGTCATCGCACCGGTGGCCCCCTCGCTCGTGCTTCCTCCAGGGCAGACGGTGGTAGCTCTGCCAATCCGCGCCCCGATGCCACTGGAGGGCATGGAGGTGCAGGTGGAACCATGTTACTCGGAGTGCCTGCACCCTGGCATACTGGTAGCCCGCTCCCTGGCCACGGTGCGGGAGGGGACCGTCCTGGTGCGTTGTGTCAACCTGGAAGACCAAGATATCGCCCTGAAGCCCCGGGCCGAAATGGCCAAACTAGTGAGGCCTTTGGAGGAGATGCTGCCGGACCCCGCAGTCCAGTTCAAGGTGCAGCCCGAAGATCCTTGGGCAGTAACGGTACGAACCCAACAGATTGCCGTATCCTCGACCCAGGAGAAAGGTCGAGCCATCCTGGAGAGAATGCGGGCCGAACTTTCCGGCCTAGCGCCAGCCCAACTTCTCCAGGTAGAGACACTTCTTGGACAATTTTACAGTGTCTTCGCCAGCCACGAGGACTACTTTGGATGTACCACTGCCATCACGCATGGGATCTCCACGGCAGGAGCGGCCCCCATCCGGGAGCGATATTGGCAAATACCACCGCAGCTATACCAGGAAGTGAAGACTCTATTAGCCCAAATGCTCTGGAAGGGGGTCATACGAGAAAGCCAGAGCCCTTGGGCGGCCCCTATTGTCCTGGTTCGGAAAAAAGATGGCACTCTGCATTTTTGCGTGGACTATCGGAAGTTGAACGCCTGCACCATCAAGGATTCGTATCCATTGCCCCGCATAGAAGAGTCTCTGTCCACCCTGGGGAACGCGACGTACTTCTCAACCCTAGACCTGGCCAGTGGGTACTGGCAGGTGCCGATGTCAGAGGAAGACAGAGCCAAGACGGCATTCATCCTTCCCATGGGACTGTTCGAGTTCAATCGGATGCCGTTTGGGCTGGCCAACGCCCCAGAAACTTTTCAGCGGTTGATGGAGAGGTGTCTCGGAGACCTCAACTTTGAAGCCACGTTGATATACCTGGACGATATTATCATCTATTCCGCCACGTTCGAGGACCACCTGAAGCAGGTTGGGGCAGGTGCTCGGCCGGCTGCAGAAGTGCGGGTTAAAGGTAAAGCCCCAGAAATGCCACCTGTTCCGCACCCAGATCGAATACCTGGGGCACACCGTCTCGGCAGAGGGCGTCCGACCATCCCTGGAAAAGGTCGCTGCCATCCGGGGGTGGCCTACACACGAAACGGTAAAGGACGTGCGGGCCTTCTTAGGGTTGGCCGGCTACTACCGTCTATTCGTGAAGAATTTTGCACGCCGAGCTCGAGGCTTGCAAGACCTGCTGAAGGGGGCTCCCGCCGGGGCGAATGGACAGAAGATCCAGGGGAAGCAACCGCAAGAGGATGCGTTTCAAGATCTCAAAGCTGCTCTCTCGGACGCCCCGGTATTGGCGTATGTGAAGTTCTCGCAACCGTTCATCCTGCATACCGATGGGAGCCTCCAGGGACTGCAAGCTCGCTAAACCCCCCTCGCAACGAGCCCCAGTGCAAACTATCGTAACATCAGCCCCTCTGGAGCTTCTTACGGTGGACTATCTGACCAAAGGTCCTGTCTATCAGGGATACGAACATTGTCTCGTTATGGTGGACCATTTCACCAAGTTCGCCGTGGTCACCCCCACTCGAGACCAAACAGCGGAGTCAGCCGCCTATGCGATTTGTAAGAACTTCATTCAAGTGTATGGCTGTCCACAACGAATACATTCGGACCAAGGAGCGTGCTTCCTAGGAAAAGTCATGGAAGAGCTACACCATCTTTACGGTATCGATAAATCGCGGACTACGCCGTACCACCCGCAGGGAAACAGAGCCTGCGAACGATTCAATTGCACGCTAATCCAAATGCTGCGCACCCTGGAGAGCGACCGCAAGGCCCACTGGCCTGAATATGTCCACGAACTGGTGTGGATATATAACAATCGGGTGCATCGAGTGACTGGTTACACCCCCTACTCATTGCTGTTCGGCCGGGAAGGCAAAGGAATTATGGAAGTGGAATTGAACCAGGAGGAGCCCCAACCCTGGACCGGGGTATCCTCGTGGGTCCGCAACCACCGGCATCGGCTGCAAAACCTCCACCGTATCGTCCATACGAAGCTGCAGGATCTAGAACACCAAGGGGGAGCACTGCCCCCGCCCATTGACTTTCAGACTGGGGATCGGGTACTCGTACTTGATCAACGTCCCCAAAACAAGTTTGAACCACGGTGGGAGGTGAACCCGTACCGAGTGTTGCGCCGAATAAGCCCCGACGGGCCTGTGTATGAAATACAATCTGAAGGAAGCAACGCGCCCCTCACTCGGATTGTGCACCGTAACATGTTACGGCCTTGTACGTCTACCGATCCCCCACGGCTCGAACCGACCCTCCAGGTCCCCGACCCCCCGCCCACGGTCTGGGACCTGGATGACGAAGAAGACTTCCCCGTCGCAGCTGCGGGTCGCCCCAGTAGTGGCACGACAATAGACCTGGGAATTCCACCAGAACCAACTATGCGGCCACCCTCCACCACCCCAGAAGACTCCACTACACCTGAGCTTCGATGCTCCGAGCAGTCAACAGCTGGCAAACCCCCTGAACATTACGAACAGGACCAGTTCGTATGGCGACAAGGACTGTCGTCCCAAAAAACTAACCCGAGTCAACGAAAACCCTCGCCCGAGGACTGGGGGGAAGCGAGGAGTGTGGGAGGAACGGCCACCGTTGAGTGTCCGGGCCGGAACCAAGGGAGCTGTCATCTGGGTTCCGGGGGAAACTGTCCACGGGGGACAGAATTCGAGGACGGACCGTTGTGAGACAGATGGGCTGGGGGAGTGACCAATATAAAGGAGGCGGGGAATCCCCGGGACGATGAGTCAGCAGACCGGGACAGAGGCAGCAGGAGAGTGTGGGAGCGACTGCAAGATAGAGTGACCTACCAGTGCCAGGGAAGATGCCGACTGAGGACTCCAGAGGGACGGCGCCAGGGCGATCATCCGAGATTTGCTGCCCCGCTCCAGCCCGCGGCTGCAGCCTACCTGCGGTTGCCCGCGGCCGCTGCCATCTCGCTCCAGCCCGCGGCTGGGGCCTGTTCCCCGCCACCCGCAGCCGCCCTGCTCTCACCAGTGGCTGCGGCAAGTACAGTGCCGCCGCCGGCGGCCACTACTGTCCGGCTCCGGTCCGCAGCAGGGGCCGAGCCTCTGCTGGCTGCGGACTCCCCGTCGCAACCATTAGCTGTGCAGGTGGTCTGTGATTTGCCACCCTACATCGCTGCCGCTTGCCCCAGTCCGAGGACTGCGGCCCATCCGTCCAAGGACTCCGCCGGGGCCTGTGGGGCTCCAGTGTCATCAGCGCGCCGGAGAGCGTGAAGACTTCGCCAACGCCTCAGCAACTGGGCCCAGCGACTACTACGCCGAAAGACCACCATCCCGAACCCCGAGGGATGTCTGGACGGCTAAGTTGACTATATATTTACGGACCCGTAGTCGGACATACCGCAGCCCTATAGTGACCGGCTATTGCCGGAAGTAGTCGTGTTCTACCCGTTTGTGTTTGTTTGTTTTAGAGCCCCTGTGAGGGCAACCCGTGTTACCCCTTTTGGTGATCAAGCCGTGACTGAGGAAAGTTCCCTCCAGTCTTATAAACATTATTATAGAAAGCACCAAATTGTCTCGCGACTCGTCACTGCATCCTGCATACCTGCTATTACCACAACACTTTCACACTGTCATCTTCATGTAACCATGGCTGCTGAAATATTTGGGCATCGCTACATGCGATCTCCTCTTGCCCCGCTTCAAGTGGACTGGGCGTGAGGCCCGAATCTATAAATGAAAAAGTGAACAGCTCTTTGGAGTATCCAAAAGTGGGATTAGTTGTCTCCGGGCACTCGGCATGGTGGGAGGAAGGAGGATCAGGGTGAGAAATATGCGGTCCAGACTCACGGCTACTGAGATTTGACCATGTGGAAGACAGGGTGGTGGTGGTGTTGGCAGCAAAGTGACTGGAAGCATTATCCGCTATCCAACCAACAACCTTTTGACACTGCTCTGGGTTCAATAGTGGTGTCCTGCGGTCCCCTAGTAATTGGGACAGGAAGGTTGAGCAAGAATATGTGTTTGTTTGTTGTGGCACAATTTCAGCTTGCCCATGGCCTCGGCCTCTGCTTGCACCATCACCATCATGTCCAGTTCCCTGTCCCTTTCCACGTGCCTTGCCCATTTTAAATGGAAGACAACATTTTCCACATTCACTACAAATGGCTGAATTTGGAGCACAGTTATAAGTGATCGTGTGAGGGACAAACCACAATTTGAAATAGCTGGCCTGTATGTAAGTATTTTTACCAGCAAACTGGTGTCAATAACTTCGCTAACACACTGCAACAAAATTTAAAGGGAGGCCAGAAATGGCAGATTTTTTAGCACACTTTTTATCTCTGATCCATGTGACGGACAAACCAAAGTTTGAAATAGCTGGCCTGTAGGTAACTATTTTTCCAGCAAACTGGTGTCAATAACTTCGCTAACACACTGCAACAAAATTTAAAGGGAGGCCAGAAATGGCAGAATTTTGAGCACACATTTTATCTCTGACCCATGTGACAGACAAACCATAGTTTGAAATAGTTGGCCTGTAAAAAAATGATTCCTGGCCCCTGATACCTGGGGCTATGTCTAGAAATATCTGTAATAGCAGCAGAAGCAGACAGAACTAGAATGGACCCTCTTTCTTTATGCACTGTAGTCTGCCACATACACTGCCTGCCTAGCACTGATATCTATGCAGCTTTATTAGTCCTCAAAAGGAATGTTAGTTGAGATGGATATGTGTATTATATATGGTATACCCACACTAAGTAACAACCAAGCAAATGTCTCCCTAGCTCAGAAGCATCTCTCCCTACACTGCCTGATTCCAGAGCAGACGATGACGAGCATGGCGGTGCCAGGTCTGATATAGACCTGATAACCCTGTGCAGCCAGCCAATCACTGTAATGCCACATCCAACATGGCTGCAGCATTACAGTGTGTGGCAGACAATTCCTGCATGTTCATTGGCTATCTAAAGAGCGCCAAACATGCAGGGAGGGGACCCAAGCTCCTGCCGAGCAACCCCGTAAATACTCGGCTAGCTCCAAGCATCTCGAGCAGTAAGATGCTCGGGCGAGCACCGAGAAGAGGCAAGCATGCTCGTTCATCACTAGTCATCACGATCGCCCGCGCTCACGGGAAGTGCGCGGGCAATCGCCACCGGGTGTTAGCTGATTCTGACAGCTGACACCCAGCACTAGGTGCTAGGAGCGGTCACAGACCGCTCCCGGCATTTTAACCCCGAAACACTTTGATTGAACAAGATCGCACCATTCCTAAAGCTGGCAGATGGCTGACAGAGCCTCTGCTTTTGGATCGGAGACCCCGTGGCATGACGCAGGGTCCCGATCGTTGCCATGATGACCCGATGTCGTCATGACGAGATCTGGATCACGCGACCTAGGAAACTTGTTAATCATGAGCAGTGCATGATCAGCAAGTCTTTCTGTCAGTGCAGCACTGACAGCTTCTATGACATGCAGATGCTGCTTCATCTGCATGCTATAGAAGTGATCAGCCTGCAAAAAATGATAGTCCCATAGTGGGGCAAAGTAAAAAAGTAAGACATTTTTTTTTTAAATAATTGTAAAAATATTTAAATAAAATCAAAGATAATAAAAAAATCAATATATATTCTATCTCTAAATAAATATTTGAATGAAAAAAATTTAAACAAATAAAGTGCACATATGTGGTATCACTGCGTCCACAACGACCCAACCTATAAAACTGTCCCACTAGTTAACCCCTTTAGTGAACATAAAAAAATGAAAAACAAGGCAAAAAACAATGTTTTATCATCATACCGTCAAACAAAAAGTGGAATAACATGCAATAAAAAAAGACGGCTATAAATAAACATGGTACCGCTAAAAATGTTATCTTGTCCCTCAAAAAACAAGCCACCATACAGCTCCATCAGCGGAAAAATAAAAATGTTAGCTCTCAGAATAAAGTGATGCAAACATTATTTTTTCTATAAAATACATTTTATTGTATAAAAGCGCCAAAACATAAAAAAATATAAGTGAGGAATTGCTGTAATCGTACGGACCCAAAGAATAAAACTGCCTAATCAATTTTACCACACACGGAAGGGCATAAACCCCCCCAAAAAAAAAAAAATTAGAAATTCATGAACTGCTGTTTTTTGTTCATTGTGCCTGCCAAAAATCGGAATAGAAAGCAATCAAAAAATGTCATGTGCTCAAAAATTGTACCAATACAAGCGTCAACTCATCCTGCATAAAACAAGACCTTACGTGACTCTGTGGGCCAAAATATGGAAAAATTAGAGCTCTCAAAATGTGGTGATGCAAAAGCTATTTTTGCAATAAAAGGCATCTTTTAGTGTGTGACAGCTGCCAAACATAAAAACCCACTATAAGGCTAAGTGCACACGTAGAAGAAAATTTCTGCTGGAAAACCTGACTCCCTTCCCAGAAACCGCACGTTTTTTTCTGCGCGTTTTCCGCACTTTTTTTGCGCAAAAAATGCGCGGTTTTTATGCGTTTTCTTTCTGCGTGTTTTCAAAACACATAGAAATAGCCAGAAACACGGAAAAATCCACAAAATTAATGAGCATGCTGCGTTTTTTACAGCAAAGCGTTTTTTTCGCGGTAAAAAACGCATCAATATGCACAAAAAGTGCAAAATGCATAGAAATGCATGGGAAGCTTATTTTTAGCGGTTTTATAGCGGTTTTATTGGGAAAACCGCTAGAAAAATGCTTTGTGTGAACACAGCCTAAGGCCTCTTTCACACATCAGTTTTTCGCCGTCAGGCACGATCCGGCTTTTTTTTTGTAAAACCGGATCCGGCGAAATGCAATGCCGGATCCAGTTTTTCCCCATTGACTTGCATTAGCGCCGGATCGCGCCGGATGGCATTGCGTTTCATCCGTTTTTTGCCGGATCCGGCTACTTGTCTCATTCCGGCATCTGGAAAAAACGGCTACTGTAACATTTTTTGTCTCCGGCGAAAAAGCCGGAAGCGCCGGATCCTACGCTTCCGGCTTTTTGCCACAATGAAAGTCTATGGGCGCCGGAATGCGCCGGATCCAGAAAAAGACGGATCCAGCCACCGGATCCGTTTTTTTAAGTCTGCGCATGCTCAGATCCAATTGGCCAGCCCTCAGGAAACAGATATAACCTGCTAGATGGATCCGGCAGAAAAACGGATCCGTTTCTACAGTTCTCCAAAATTTATGCCGGATCCGTTTTTTCTAAAAATAGCCGGATCCTGCCTGACGGCAAAAAACTGATGTGTGAAAGTAGCCTAAGACCTCTTTCACAAGTCCTGATATTTCCAGTACCGGAGATGTCAGTGTCCGTGTTTGTAATACGTGTAGCACACGTGTAGCCACCATGTGCAACATCAGTACCACACGGACGGGCGCCAGGGAAGAAGCATTACAGTAAGTGTTGTTCCCCGGCGCCAGGTGCTTAACACGGCTCTCATAATTCTCCCCTGCTCTGCTGGTGATCGGCACTAGCAGGGGGAATGATGAGAGTTATATTTAAATAGTAAAAGAGACTGCTGGCGGGATCTGATGGGACTATTACTCCCATCAGCCTACCGCACTGCACTTGCTCACTGAGCCAGTGCGTGTGTCCTGAGTTGAACAAACTATGCTCAGAGATACCTGTGGAGCAGGGCAGCAGTGGTGGAGATGCGTGCTTCAGGCAAACAGGACCTGAAGCACGTGACTGCTGGAGAGTGTCTGGGGGCGGAGACAATCCCCAGCGCTCTGGAGACCAGCACTTGGGCTAGAGATGCCCAGGGAGTAGTGGGCAGGCGCGGGTCTAAGCCAGTAGATGGCACGGTACAGGAGGGGCAAGACAGGGACGTGGTCAGTCACAAAGCACAGTCTGGAAACCTGAGATAGCAGTGTAGTACAGGCAGGAGCAATGGAACGGAAGGTCAGGGACAGGCAAAGGTCATAACAGAGTGGCAAAACAAGTACAGAGGCAGGCAGCAATATTATGATGGTTACGTGTGACTGGACACACCGCCTCCAGCAGGGCGAATTTCTCTGACACACGTGACCCTGGATACACCGCCTCCAGTAGGGCGAATTTAAATAATATAACGTGCAGCCGGATACACCGCCTCCAGCAGGCGAATTTCAGAATTACACGTGTATCTGGATACACCGCCTCCAGCAGGGCGAATTTAAATAATAAAGGGAAACACCAGGGAAACCGATACAATGGAGGGTCCTGCGATAGGGAACAGGGACGTGGAGACCTCCTGCACTCCCCTGAGTCAGTGTCTCTACACTCCTGACAGTCCCTATGCAGGTTCCGCACCTGGCGCCGAGCAGGATACCTAAAAACCCTAGCTCGCCCTGCACCTAGCCCTTTCTAGTGAAATGGATGGTGCAGAAACTAATCCCAGCACTGCACTGAAACACACAAAAGGAAAGGTACAAACAGGGATAACACCACTTAGCTTTGCTCTGTCGCTCTTGCTCCCAGCAACAGAGTCCAGCACCAGAATGCAGCTTTCCTCCTGAATAGCTGCTGCTTCACCAAGCTTTGTCAGAGCTGCAAGGAACTCCTCTCTGTGGCTCCTTCCACACCAGGACTCTGACTGAGCTGCAAGGAACTCTCTCTAGCTCCTTCCTCCACCAAGGATGGTTGAAATGACCAATATCACCAACAGTGAGTGAGAGAACAAGACATTCCTATATAGTTAAGCCAGAGCAATCACACCTGTTAGTGATTCCCGTGTAATAACGCTAACAACCAGCGAGGGCTAACTAGAACAAAAGACACCACTGTGTAATGACCCTAATCGCCACCGGGGGCAAAACTAACTTTAAGCAACCAGCTTAAAGAAAAAAAAGGTTACAAGTGCTTTTATCTGTCACAATCCAGCATGGATCGTGACAGTACCCTCCCTTAATGAGGGGCCTCTGGACCCTCAAGACTGCTCCTCATCAGGGAACCACCTACAGCGGGGACGCCCAGATCCAGAGTTCACCCCTGCAACTACCTGCACTTCAGGTTTATGACAAACGAGCACCGCTGGTATTGGCAATGTATGTTCTGGAGGCACCACACCTCTCCGAAGCGCCGACCTGGGGAACGAGTTGTGTATGTGTATGGTTGGGGTGTAACTCGAGCTGGTAAGACTCCGCAACACACTTCCACTGGATGTTTTTTTGTGGCCACCCATACATGCTCGTTCACACACAGGTCCGGACCTGAACGCTTATTGCCACACATTCATTTGTCACAATTCGGTGAACTCTTTCTGGGATTGACAACAGAGGCGTCTCCATGTGTCACCACACTCACACCCCCGCAGTTCACCAAGGGGTACACGACCCTCCAACCCCTTCCACCACGAGGTCTGCGCCTCCCAGGGTTGGCTAATGGCGAGGGTTGAGACTTGCCTCTACTCTCCTGCAGCGCACCTGCTGCTCTCACTGGAGAGGAAGGGGTCGGTTGAAAAGAGGCGGCAGAGACAGTAGTCCCTAGGCAGAAGCCCTCACACGACTGCCCCCAGCTGACTATCTCCCTCGCCCGCCAATCAATCACCTCCGGTACTCCGACAGCCAACACCTCTGCTGACATAGTACCTTGGGAGGGCAAAATGGAGGAAATATACACTCCCTAGTCGCCTCCCTCCAAGCGACCAGGGGAATGTGGCTTCTAAGATGACACAGATAATTTGGCGCGCATTGGGCAAGCCTTAAGGACATGACCAGTCTGCCCACAGTAAAAACATGCCTCCACCACTCCCTGAACCGTAGGCCTGAACACAAACTAGCTCCTCCTACTTGCATAGGTTCATCTGGAGACTTGGCACGCACTGGGCAGGCTCTCATGAAATGGCCCGGCTTCCCACAGGAAAAGCATACCCCCCACCACAACGAGCCGCAGACACCCCCTTTTTTGTACCAACAACACTGGGCTGTCTGGGTTCCTCCATCCGCACTGGTGGGTCCTCCTCCCTAGCGAGGACTACAGGGGGCACATTTTGTGTATGTCTCTCCCTAAGGCATCTATCCACCCTGATGGCAAGGGACATGGCGGCCTCCAGCGACCTGTGGGCGGCGTACTGCACTAGAGTATCTGCAACTTTGGAGACAGACCCTGCACAAATTGACTCCTAAGTGCAGGGTCATTCCACTGTGTGTCAGTGGCTCACCTCCTAAACTCTGAGCAGTACTCCTCAGCAACCCAGGCTCCCTGTTTACACCTACGGAGTCGGGATTCCGCCAGGGAGACGCCATCAGGATCCCCGTACACTAGCGCCAAAGCCGCAAAAAACTCATCCACGGACTCTAATGATGGTGAATCGTCCGGCAGGGAGAAGGCCCAGGATTGGGGATCCCCCTTAAGAAGGGACATAATGATTCCCACCTGTTGCTCTTCACTCCCTGATGAACGAGGGCGCAGCCTGAAGTATAATTTACAGGCTTGCTGAAAAACCAAGAATTGATCTCTCCCTCCAGAAAACCTGTCAGGGAGGGAAATCTTGGGTTTTGGCTGAGCCTGTTCCTGAACCAAGCCCCCAAAGCCTACCAACAGCTGCAGTTGCTGCACCAACTCACCGCGCAGCCCCCTAATCTCATCCATAAATATCTGCAGCATTTGGGCAAAGGTCTGCATTGGGTCCATGGCTCAGCAGAAAAAAATGTACGGTTGGTGATAATGTGATGGTTACGTGTGACTGGACACACCACCTCCAGCAGGGCGAATTTCTCTGACACACGAGACCCTGTATACACCGCCTCCAGTAGGGCGAATTTAAATAATATAACATGCAGCCGGATAACCGCCTCCAGCAGGCGAATTTCAGAATTACACGTGTATCTGGATACACCGCCTCCAGCAGGGCGAATTTAAATAATAAAGGGAAACACTAAGGAAACTGATACAATTGAGGGCCCTGCGATAGGGAACGGGGACGTGGATACCTTCTGCACTCCCCTGAGTCAGTGTCTCTACACTCCTGACAGTCCCTATGCAGGTTCCGCACCTGGCGCCGAGCAGGATACCTAAAAACCCTAGCTCGCCTGCACCTAGCCCTTTCTAGTGAAAAGGACGGTGCAGAAACTAATCCCAGCACTGCACTGAAACACACAAAAGGAAAGGTACAAACAGGGATAACACCACTTAGCTTTGCTCTGTCGCTCTTGCTCCTAGCAACAGAGTCCAGCACCAGAATGCAGCTTTCCTCCTGAATAGCTGCTGCTTCACCAAGCTTTGTCAGAGCTGCAAGGAACTCCTCTCTGTGGCTCCTTCCACACCAGGACTCTGACTGAGCTGCAAGGAACTCTCTCTAGCTCCTTCCTCCACCAAGGATGGTTGAAATGACCAATATCACCAACAGTGAGTGAGAGAACAAGACACTCCTATATAGTTAAGCCAGAGCAATCACACCTGTTAGTGATTCCTGTGTAATAACGCTAACCACCAAAAGGGGCAAACTAGAACAAAAGACACCACTGTGTATTGACCCTAATGGCCACCGGGGGCAAAACTAACTTTAAGCAACCAGCTTAAAGAAAAAAAAAGGTTACAAGTGCTTTTATCTGTCACAATCCAGCATGGATCATGGCAAATATCAGAAACAAGAACGGACCAGGTCATACACGAGTAAACATACACAGGCAGACAGTATCCACAGATACACAGGGGTCAGGAACTACGCTGAGGTCAAAGGTATCACTGAAAATGGACAGAGACCAAATGAGGCTATTTAAAGCCCTCCCAAAACCAGAAAGAGGCCAAAAGCATTAACCCCTGCAGCACTAAACCAGAATTCACATACAGACCATGACAGTACCCCCCTTTAATAGGGGGCTACTGGACCCCCAGGCTTCTCAGGATGTCTGTCATGAAACGCCCGAACCAGACGATCAGCGTGTACAGACTGGGCCGGGACCCACGACCGATCCCTCTGGACTATACCCCTTCCAGTGTACTAGATACTGCAAGGTGCGGCCTACCAGATGAGAATTCACAATGTGTCTGACCTCATATTCCATGTGACCCTTCACCACCACCGGGGGAACAGCCGACACACAACCCTCCTCAACAGATCCCAAAGGTTTTAAAAGGGATTTGTGGAACACATTGGAAATCTTGCATGAGGCTGGGAGACGTAACCTATAGGCTACAGGATTGACTATCGCTACAATTTCGTATTGTTAAAGAAGTGGTTAATTTCTGTTCTGAATAAGATACAAGAAAATAGTATTGTGCAAGAATGGCCTGTGATCCAGTTATCATCTGTCTACGTGCAGATATTTTTATGGCCTGATAGTTCTGCATATATTCCCAGAAATTGGTCAAGGACATATTGTTGTTTCCAAAATTCTGTAACTCAGTCCAAATTTTGGCCCCAATTTGGCTGATGGAACCTTGAGCTTAATGTTCCATCTTAGAAATTTTAAGGATGGAGGCAACATGATGCTCACTGTATCCCTCTGCTAGTAAAGCCAGAATTGAGGCCTTCTTTTCCTCACTCAAGACTTTTCAACTCCTTTGGCATGATTAAAAGTTATTTTTTCATTCCTATTACTTTTGGGATATTGCTAGCACTTGCCATCCAGCTTGTCCTGTTGCAAGAGGATTGCGAACACCACAGCAGGGTTTTTTATACTTTCCTTCGTTAAATAAGATTTGGTTCAGGTGATCACCTAATCGAAAGCACATTAACCCCTTAACGACCACTGATACGCCTTTTAACAGCAATAATTAAGGCCACTTAAACCACAGCGCCGTTAATTCACGGCGCTGTGGAGAAAGTAAATAGCGCCCCCCAGTGTCGGATTTTTTCCGGGGTCTCGGCTGCTGGGGGTGGCCGAGACCCCAGAGAACATGAATCGGGACGGTTTTTACCGACCCCGCTTTTGCGATCAATGTTATTAACCCTATAACGGCGATCGCCAAAAAAAAAAAGCCGCAATTTTGCTTTTAATTTCTCTTTCCTCTGATGTGATCGCACATCAGAGGAGAGAGAAATAGGGTCCCCGATCCCCCCTGTACCTCCCGGTGGTCCTGGATTCCCTCCCGGTGGTCCTCTGTCCCGCCGGCATCCTCCGGTGGGTGCCGCCATCTTCGATCCGGAAGAAAATGGCGGGCGCATGCGCATTGCACCCGCCGCGAATCTGCCGGCTGGCAGATCCATTTTGATCACTGATAAACTATCATAGTGATCAAAATAAAAAAAAATAATAATTAACCCCCCGTTTATCACCTCCTTAGTTAGTCAAACATAATGAAATAAAGAAAATATTTTTTTTTTCCTTTTTCCATTAGGGTTAGGGCTAGGGTTAGGGCTAGGGTTAGGATTAGCGCTATGGCTAGGGCTAGGGCTAGAGTTAGGGCTAGGGTTAGGGTTGGAATTAGGGTTAGGGCTAGGGTTAGGGCTAGAATTAGGTTTAGGGTTGGAATTAGGGTTAGGGTTGGAATTAGGGTTAGGGCTAGGGTTAGGGTTAGGGCTAGGGTTAGAATTATGTTTCCAAAATGGGGTCACTTATTGGGGGTTTCCACTGTTTAGGAATATCAGGGGCTCTCCGAACGCAATATGGCATCCGATCTCAATTCCAGCCAATTCTGCGTTGAAAAAGTCAAACGGCACTCCCTCCCTTGCGAGCTCTGCCGTGCGCTGAAAAAGTGGTTTACCCCCACATTTTGGGTATCAGCGTATTCAGGAGAAATTGCACAACAAATTTTGTGGTTAATTTTCTCTTTTAACACATGTGAAAATAAAAAAAATTGGTTCTGAAATAATTTTTTTGCAAAAAAAAGTTAAATGTTAATTTTTTCCTTCCACATTGCTTTAGTTCCTGTGAAGCACGTAAAGGGTTAATAAACTTCTTGAATGTGGTTTTGAGCACCTTGAGGGGTCTAGTTTTTAGAATGGTGTCACATTTGGGTATTTTCTGTCATGTACACCCCTCAAAATGACTTTAAATATGATGTGGTACCTAAAAAAATGGTTTTGTAAATTTTGTTGTGAAAATGAGAAATCACTAGTCAGCTTTTAACCCTTATAACTTCCTAACAAAAAAAAATGTTGTTTCCAAAATCGTGCTGATGTAAAGTAGACATGTGGGAAATGTTATTTATTAAGAAATTTGTGTGATACATCTCTCTGATTTAAGGGCATAAAAAAAATTTTCAGAAATAAACACAAGACATATCGAAGAAGAAATTTTACCACTAACATGAAGTACAGTATGTCATTAAAAAAATCTCAGAATCAGCGGGCTCTGTTAAAACGTTCCAGAGTTATAACCTCATAAAGTGACAGTGGTCAGAATTTTAAAAATTGGCCTGGTCATTAAGCTGCAAACTGGCTCTGTCACTAAGGGGTTAAGTAGAATGAGATGTACTCTGGTTGGAATTCAACTGACACTGGAATGGAATGGCTGTCAGACATGTAGAGAAGCTGATTTTTATAAAACTGTGCAGTGGCCTCTCAATTTTTGCCAGAACTGTATATATATATATATATATATATATATATATATATATATATATTATCTATAATAATAAATGCCCTAAGCAACTTCCGGTTGTAACAACTTCCGTCCAGTTGTAACCGGTGACGTTACCGCACACCTCTTTCCATGTTAACCCTCAACACACACACTCCACTCACCTTTCACCATCTCCACTTACGTCCACTCACTCTTTCACTCCACATACGACCCTTTCTCTCACGCCGTCTCTCATACTCACGCCGTCATCGCCGCTGATCAACGATCCCCGACATCTTCTTCCGCCGGCGCCATCCTGGATCCAGACGTCCTCCACGCCGGCGACATGTTCTTGCGGCGACGCCATTTTGGATCGGCGAAATCCCGCGATAGTCAAGATGGCGTCGCCGCAAGAACATGTCGCCGGCCAGGACGACATCGGGATCCAAAATGGCGTCGGCGAAAACTCGCGAGATTTCGCCGACGCCATTTTGGATCCCGACGTCGTCCACGCCGGTGACATGTTCTTGCGGCGACGCCATTTTGGATCGGCGAAATCCCGCGATAGTCAAGATGGCGTTGCCGCAAGAGCATGTCGCCGGTGAGGACGACGTCGGGATCCAAAATGGCGTCGGCGAAAACTCGCGAGATTTCGCCGACGCCATTTTGGATCCCGACGCGTCCACATGTTCTTCCGGCGACGCCATCTTGACTATTGCGGGATTTCACGATACTCAAGATGGCGTCGCCGCAAGAACATGTCGCCGGTGTGGACAACGTCTGGATCCAGGATGGCGCCGGCGGAAGAAGATGTCGGGGATCGTGGAGCAGCGGCGATGACGGCGTGAGTATGAGAGACGGAGTGAGAGAAGGGGTCGTATGTGGAGTGAAAGAGTGAGTGGAGATGGTGAAAGGTGAGAGGAGTGTGTGTGTTGAGGGTTAACATGGAAAGAGGTGTGATGCTATCGCATCCTCCCGATGCGATAGCATCGGGCCATAATCTAGTAATATATAAAGCTCAATGTATGCATGTGTGTATGTCCGGGATTGGCATCTGCACCGTCGTAGCTACAGCCACGAAATTTTGCACAGTCACACGTCTGGACCCCGAGAGCGTCATAGGCTATGTTGTGAGGCGAAATTTTAACCCCGGGCGTTCCAATTCACCAAACAATTTTGCCCCTATCTACATAATGGGGAAAAAGTGAAAGGAAAAGTGTTGGAGGCAAATTGACAGCTGCCAGATGTGAACAAGGGGGACTTAAAGAATGAGAGCGATGGCGCCAAAGAGTATATACCATACAGTTGCTAAGGCGGGGCCCTGACATGGGATACTCACCACACACGGGGATATGAACACACACACAAAATGCTCCACACACTACCACGTGCTTCAACACATATACCACCCTCAGCACACATTTCACCACACATACACTAACCTCGCCACATAAAAGTCGAAACACAAAAGTCCCCACTCAAAACTCGCCACGCTGTCCCAGAGCTGTTTAAAAGATGAAAAATGAGCTGTGATTGGTTGCTATCAGCAACAGTTTTCTTTGTAGACAGTTGTGGTAACTGAGGCTTATTATTCTTATCATTTCTATGGTGTTATCGTCCTTCTGTAAAGCTGGAAATAACACAATTTATTACCGTGCCAACACAGACCACCCTCTGACACAGACTGCAGGGGGAGCCCAGTATCACACAGGATAGGATTAGATACACGGCTCAGCAGTCAGTATCACACAGGAGAGGATTAGATACACGGCTCAGCAGTCAGTATCACACAGGAGAGGATTAGATACACAGCTCAGCAGTCAGTATCACACAGGATAGGATTAGATACACAGCTCAGCAGTCAGTATCACACAGGAGAGGATTAGATACACGGCTCAGCAGTCAGTATCACACAGGATAGGATTAGATACACGGCTCAGCAGTCAGTATCACATAGGATAGGATTAGATACACGGCTCAGCAGTCAGTATCACACAGGATAGGATTAGATACACGGCTCAGCAGTCAGTATCACACAGGATAGGATTAGATACACGGCTCAGCAGTCAGTATCACACAGGATAGGATTAGATACACGGCTCAGCAGACAGTATCATACAGAATAGGATTAGATACATGACTCAGCAGTCAGTGTCACACAGGATAGGATTAGATACACAGCTCAGCAGTCAGTATCACATAGGATAGGATTAGATACACGGCTCAGCAGTCAGTATCACACAGGATAGGATTAGATACACGGCTCAGCAGTCAGTATCACATAGGATAGGATTAGATACACGGCTCAGCAGTCAGTATCACATAGGATAGGATTAGATACATGGCTCAGCAGGCAGTATCACACAGGATAGGATTAGATACACAGCTCAGCAGTCAGTATCACACAGGAGAGGATTAGACACATGGCTCAGCAGACAGTATCACACAGGATAGGATTAGATACACGGCTCAGCAGTCAGTATCACACAGGATAGGATTAGATACACGGCTCAGCAGTCAGTATCACACAGGATAGGATTAGATACACGGCTCAGCAGTCAGTATCACACAGGATAGGATTAGATACACGGCTCAGCAGACAGTATCATACAGAATAGGATTAGATACATGACTCAGCAGTCAGTGTCACACAGGATAGGATTAGATACACAGCTCAGCAGTCAGTATCACACAGGAGAGGATTAGATACACAGCTCAGCACACAGTATCACACAGAATAGTATTAGATACACAGCTCAGCAGACAGTATCACACAGGATAGGAATAGATACACAGCTCAGCAGACAGTATCACACAGGATAGGAATAGATACACAGCTCAGCAGACAGTATCACACAGGCTAGGAATAGATACACAGCTCAGCAGTCAGTATCACACAGGATAGGATTAGATACATGGCTCAGCAGTCAGTATCACACAGGATAGTATTAGATGCACGGCTCAGCACTCAGTATCACACAGGATAGGATTAGATACACGGCTCAGCAGTCAGTATCACACAGGATAGGATTAGATACACGGCTCAGCAGACGGTATCACACAGGATAGGAATAGATACACAGCTCAGCAGTCAGTATCACACAGGATAGGATTAGATACACGGCTCAGCAGTCAGTATCACACAGGATAGGAATAGATACACAGCTCAGCAGTCAGTATCACACAGGATAGGATTAGATACATGGCTCAGCAGTCAGTATCACACAGGATAGTATTAGATGCACGGCTCAGCAGTCAGTATCACACAGGATAGGATTAGATACACGGCTCAGCAGTCAGTATCACACAGGATAGGATTAGATACACGGCTCAGCAGACGGTATCACACAGGATAGGATTAGATACACTGCTCAGCAGTCAGTATCACACAGGATAGGATTAGATACACGGCTGAGCAGTCGGTATCACACAGGATAGGACTAGATACACGGCTGAGCAGTCAGTAACACACGATAGGATTAGATACACAGCTCAGCAGAAAGTATCACACAGGATAGGGTTAGATACACAGCTCAGAAACAGGATGTGCCAAAGGAGAGTACATTTTCATTCCAAGAATTCAACTCATTCCATCTGTTTTGTTTTTTGATTTTAACCCCTTTCTGCCATCTGATGTACTATCCTGTCTATGGGACCCGGGCCCCTATGCCCATGGACGGGATAGTATGTCATAGCGATCAGCGGCGCTCACGTGGTGAGCGTCGCTGATCGCGGCCGGGTGTCAGCTGATTATCACAGCTGACACCCGGCACTTTGTGTCAGGGGCAGTCACGAACCGCCCCCGACACATTAACCCCGCAGTGTACCGGGGTTTAGGGAAGCATCGGCAGGGAGGGGGCTCCCTCCGTGCTTCCCTGAGACCCCCACAGCAGCGCAATGAGCAGCGCTGCTGCAGGGGCCTCCTTCACTGCAGGTCCCCGGATCCAAAATGGCGGCGGGGACCTTCGGGGGCCTGCAGGGAGGCGGCTTCCTCATGCCTGCAAAGCGCCGGCATGAGGAAGCCTGCAGCACTGCCTGTGACAGATCGCTGATCTTTCACAGCGATCTGTGATGTGACAGATCAGCGATCTGTCACATGACAGTGTAGAGGTGAGTGGGCCGAGCTGGGGGGGTGGTCCCTCTTCTTACTGCGCAGAGACGAAACAGAGACAAGATGGAGGCAGATTCTGGGTGCAACAGGTCCAAGTTTATTCTCTGGCCGTCCACTTGACAGCCTTCACAGTGTACCGCACTTCCAAGCAATACACTTTCCCTTGTCGGCCCTCCATTTCCAGAGCCGCTTCTCACACCATACTTTATGCTGGGGACGTGTCTGCACACACCGTCCCCTCCTCACTCGTCGACGCTCCTGACAGGTCCGTCACTGTGGCCGCCTTAGGCCTGTAAACCAACAGCGCTTCCACTAATCAGTCGTCGTGTCAAATATGGTGTCTCACACCCAACCCAATGCCTCGTCCCTTCTGCGGTTCTTCCTGTCAGGACCACCCCCCTGACATTTTCTCTCCTCAGTCCCCCTGGTCTGGATTCACCTCACAGCGCACAGACTGTAGCAGTCCTCCTGTCACTGGAGCTCCCCCTGGGGACTGGAACCTTCTGGAACCCTCCCTCAGTATTTATAGCTCTCCTGGTCCCCTGTCACTGTAACCACGCCCCCCATGACCAACGGTTTCTAAAGCCCTAAGCTGATGTCAAGTCCTTTGCTCACACTCCTCCCTGCCATCTAATGGTCAACCCAAGGTACTGCACGTCCACTACACTTTCCTAGCTGTTTTCCCCACTGTAATAACTGACACCTACCTACACTGTGCAAACCTTTCCTTCTTCACTCTGACTAGTCTGTCCGTCCGGTCACCTTCCCTACAACAGTTATGTCCCCCCTGGGACATTGTAATAAAGTAAAAAAAAAAGTGTAAAAATAATTTATAAAAAATCGCTAAATAAATTTAAAAAAAAATATTCCTTAATAAATTCATTTTTTGGAAATAAAAAAAAGCAACAAAACAATAAAAGTACACATACTGTATTTAGTATCGCCGCATCTGTAACAACCCGTCCTATAAAATTGTCCCATTAGTTAACCCCTTTAGCAAACCCCTTAAAAAATAAAAAAAAACAACAAAGGAAAAAATAATGCTTTATTATCATACCGCCGAACAAAAAGTGCAATAACGCGCGATCAAAAAGACGGATATAAATAACCATGTTCCGCTGAAAATGTCATCTTGTCCCGCAAAAAACGAGCTGCCATACAGTGTCATCAGTGAAAAAATAAAAAAGTTATAGCTCGCAGAATAAAGCGATGCAAAAATAATTATTTTTTATATAAAATTGTTTTTATTGCATAAAAGCGCCAAAACATAAAAAAGACATAAATGAGGTATCGCTGTAATCAAACTGACCCGAAGAATAAAACCGCTTTATCAATTTTACCGCATGAGGAACGGTGTAAACGCACTCCCCCAAAAGAAACTCTTGAAATGCTGGTTTTTGTTCATTCTGCGTCCCAAAAATCGGAATAAAAAGCGATCAAAAAATGTCACGTGCCCGAAAATGGTACCAATAAAAACGTCAACTCGTCCCGCAAAAAATAAGACCTCACATGACTCGGTGGGTCAAAATATGGTAAAAATAACAGCTCTCAATATGTGGTGATGCAAAAACTATTTTTACAATAAAAAGCATCGTTTAGCGTGTGACAGCTGCCAAAAATAAAAACCCGCCATATATAGTAAATCAAACCCCCCGTTATCACCCCCTAAGGCCTCTTTCACACTTCAGTTTTTTGCATCAGTCAAAGTCCGCCAAAAGGACGGATGGCGGATCCGTTTTAGTACTGATGACAACGGATGCCACCTGTCCGTTTTTTTTGACGGATCCGCAAAATGAAGAATGAATGAATGAAGAGAGAGAGAGAAAGAATTTTTTTTTTTTCGTCCGGCACCCAGAAAGAATTTCGGGTTAAATCAGTGTCTGGAGGATCCGCCAGAGAAAAAAACGTTGCAAGCTCCGTTTTGAAATCTTTGAGGATGGTGACGGACAGCAACTTTTGGCGGATCCTCCAAAAAAACGGATGCAACGGACGGCAATCCGTCACAATCCGACATTAATGAAAGTCAATGGGGGAAAAAAACGGATCCTCAAAAGAAAATTGAGGATCCGTTTTTTTCAAAACCTGGCGGATTGTGACTGATTGTAAAAAACTGAAGTGTGAAAGAGGCCTTAGTTAGGGAAAAATAATAAAATTAAAAAAATGTATTTATTTCCATTTTCCCATTAGGGTTAGGTCTAGGGCTAGGGTTAGGGTTAGGGCTAGGGTTAGAGCTGAGATTAGGGTTAGGGGTGTGTTGGGGTTAGGGTTGGAGTTAGAATTGGGGGGTTTCCACTGTTTAGGCACATCAGGTGCTCTCCAAACACAGCATGGTGTCTGATCTCAATTCCAGCCAATTCTGCGTTGAAAAAGTCAAACGGTGCTCCTTCCTCTGCTTTACGCCCAAACAGTGTTTTACCCCCCACATATGGGGTATCAGCCTACTCAGGACAAAATGCAAAACAACTTTTGGGGTCCAATTTCTCCTGCTACCCTTAGGAAAATAAAAAATTGGGGGCAAAAACTTCATTTTTGTGGAAAAAAATATGATTTTTTTATTTTCACGCCCGGGCTTTATAAACTTCTGTGAAGCACTTGGGGGTTCAAAGTGCTCACTACACATCTAGATAAGTTCCATGGGGGTCTAATTTCCAAAATGGGGTCATTTGTGGAGGGTTTCCACTGTTTAGGTACATTAGGGGCTCTCCAAAGGCAACATGACACCCGCAGACCATTCCATCAAAGTCTGCATTCCAAAATGTCACTACTTCCCTTCCGAGACCCGACGTGTACCCATACAGTAGTTTTCTCCCACATATGGGGTATCAGCGTACTCAGGACAAATTGGACAACAACTTTTGGGGTCCAATTTCTCCTGTTACCCTTAGGAAAATAAAAAAATCGGGGACTAAAAGATCATGTTTGTGGAAAAAATATGATTTTTTTATTTTCACGCCCAGGCGTTATAAACTTCTGTGAAGCCCTTGGGAGTTCAAAGTGCTCTTACACATCTAGATAAGTTCCTTAAGGGGTATAGTTTCCAAAATGCGGTCACTTGTGTGGGGTTTCCAGTGTTTAGGTACATCAGGGGCTCTCCAAAGGCAACATGACACCCGCAGACCCTTCCATCAAAGTCTGCATTCCAAAACGTCACTACTTCCCTTCCGAGCCCCGATGTGTGCCCATACAGTAGTTTTCTCCCACATATGGGGTATCAGCGTACTCAGAACAAATTGGACAACAACTTTTGTGGTCCAATTTCTCCTGTTACCCTTGGAAGTATAAAAAAAATTGGGGACTAAAAGATCATGTTTGTGGAAAAAATATGATTTTTTTTATTTTCACGCCCGGGCGTTATAAACGTCTGTGAAGCTCTTGGGGGTTCAAAATGCTCACCACACATCTAGATAAGTTCCTTGGGGGGTCTAATTTCCAAAATGTTGCTATTTGTGGGGGGTTTCCATTGTTTAGGGACATCAGGGGCTCTCCAAACGTGACATGGCGTCCGATCTGAATTCCAGCAAATTTTGCATTGAAAAAGTCAAACGGCGCTATTTCCCTACAGAGCTCTCCCATGCGCCGAAACCGTGGTTCCCCCCCACATATCAGGTATCAGCGTACTCAGGAGAAATTGCACAATAACTTTTGAAGTCCAATTTCTCCTGTTACCTTTGGTAAAATAAAAAAAATTGGACCTGAAATAATTTTTTTGTGAAAAAAAGTTAAATGTTCATTTCTTTTTAAACATTCAAAAAATTCCTGTGAAGCACCTAAAGGGTTATTAAACTTCTTGAATGTGGTTTTGAGCACCTTGAGGGGTGCAGTTTTTAGAATGGTGTCACTTTTGGGCATTTTCTATCATATAGACCCCTCAAGGTGACTTCAAATGTGATGTGGTCCGTAAAAATAAAATGGTGTTGTAAAAATGAGAAATCGCTGGTCAACTTTTAACCCTTATAACTTCCTAACAAAAAAAAATTTTGGTTCCAAAATTGTGCTGATGTAAAGTAAACATATGTTAAATTTTACTTATTAAGTTTTTTTGTGTGCTGTATCTCTGTGATTTAAGGGCATAAAAATTCAAAGTTGGAAAATTGCAAAATTTTCAAAATTTTCGCCAAATTTCCGTTTTTTTCACAAATAAACGCAAGTTATTTGAATGAAATTTTACCACTAACATGAAGTACAATATGTCACGAGAAAACAGTGTCAGAATCACCAGGATCCATGGAAGCATTTCAGAGTTATTACCTCATAAAGGGACAGTGGTCAGAATTGTAAAAATTGGCCCGGTCATGAACGTGCAAACCACCCTTGGGGGTTAAGGGGTTAAACGACTCCAGTTTCCAGTTCAACTGCTATTTGCAATGTCCATTAACAATGCTCAGGGACAGTTCTTGAAAGTAGTAGGGATCGATTTAAGTAGTAGGGATCGATTTGCAATCTCCATGCTTTTCTCACGGTCAACTTTATGTGATCTGTTCAAGAGTTGGAACTGCCAAAAATCTGTTCATCTTTGCACCGAAAGGAAAAAATAAACATGTTGTTTATCAAAAGGCTCTTGACTGAGTTGAAAATAAAATACTATCAATACTTGGGTAATCGTTTAGTTAATTTGTGTTGCAAATCTGTAGTGTTGACTATATGATGTGAAATGTTTTTATGTGCAATATAATCATTATAATTTATTATAACTAACCACAGTTGGTTACTATGCCCAGGCAACGCCGGACTCTTCAGCTAGTATATATATATGTAATACCAAACCCGAGGTTTAGTAATGAAGAGGTGTCAGCCAGATACCCTCATTAATAAAACGGTACATAAAGAGTTAAATAAAGACACACACTACACACCAGCCTATGTAGGAGCATTAACATAATTAACCACATATGCTGTAACAAAACAGCACCTGTCAGAAATCTGCGTGAAATGCAATATGTTTATTTTTCAAAAATAAATTAAAAAAAAATTGCGTAGGTTCCCACATAATTTTCATAACCAGCAGAGGGAAAGCTGACGGCTGAAGGATGATGTTATATTTCTGGGAAGGAGCCAAAATAGCCATAAAGGTTCCCAGGCTATTAATATCAGCTCACAGATATTTGCTTAGCCTTTACTGGCTAGTTTACATGGGAACCCCAGAAAAATATTGACATGGGGTTCTCCTATGAAATCGAACCAGCAAAGGTTAGGCAGAGAGCTGCAGGCTGATATTAATAGCCTGGGTAGGGGCCATGTATATTGGCACACCCCCAGGTTAAAAACATCAGCTCTCAGCCCCCCAGAAATGGCGCATCTTACAGATGCACCAATTCTGGCACTTAGCTTTGCTCTTCCCACTTGCCCTGTAGCAGTGGCAAGTGGGGTTCATATTTGTGGGGATGATGTCACCTTTGTGTTGTCACCCGACATCAAGCCCACAGGTTAGTGATGGAGAGGCATCTATAAGACACCCATCCATTACTTATCCTATAGTTATATGGTAAAGACACAGCCAGAATAAAGTCTTTTATTTGAAATAATCACACAGACTCCTTTATTGATTCTATATTACCATACTTACTGAACTCCTAATCCCTGATGCCCTCGTCTCCTGTAAACAATCAAAAAATAATAAACCAACATATAATACTATCCTGTCCGACGTAGTCCATTTAATACCAAGTGTCCCATGGCGACCTCACGTGTAGAACAGTCACATCGGGAGTTGTGACTGCTCTACCTGTCCTCCAGTGATACACTGACATGAGGTAATCCCTCCCACAGTGTATCACTGCGCTGCCGTGAGAGTTCACTGGAGTTCGTCAGCTCCGGTGCGCTCACTTACGGCACTACCGCTTGTGTGAGAACTTTCTCACACAGCGGTGCCGTAAGTGAGAGCACTGGAGCTGATCAGCTGATGTACTTCGGAGAACTCTCACAGCCACTCAGTGATACACTGCGGGAGCGATTACCTCCGGGTGACATCAACATCGGCCAGGTGACATCGACATGGGACACTTGGTATTAAATGGACTACGGCAGACAGGGAGTATGTTGGTTTATTATTTTTGATTGATTACAGGAGACACGGGCATCGGGGATTAGGTGTGTGGTGAGTATGTACAGTATATTGTATGTGACTATGTCACTGTTTGGATTTTTTTTTACAATTCAACTCAGGCACCAGATGATGAGACTATTCTCGCATCATCGGCTCATGCTGCCTCTGTTATATGTGACAGCAGACATAGCCGGATGGGAGTAGTAGTCCCATCAGATGACGCCTAAGTGCAATCCAAATGTGCTGTTTGTTGCATGTACACACACACAGACACCCGCAGACAGACGCAGAAAGACACAGACAGACGCAGACACATGCAGACACAGACACACACAAACACCCGCAGACACATGCAGACACAGACGCACACCTGCAAACACAGAAAGACACGCACATATTCTCCGCCCGCACACTCTTCCTCCTTCTGACATCATTTCCTTTGACAATTCCGCAGCGTTTATGGCAGCAAATACGCAGCAAATCCACAAACCTTTTAACATCCGCGTTTTTGCTACAGCTTTGACTGACTCAGTGGAAATCAATGGGTGAAAAGCGCTGCAGATTTGCAAAAAGGATTGACATGCTGCAGAAAATAAAACGCTGCAAATAAGGACGGAAATTTCCGGATAATGTGCACAACACTTCAGGATTGTCATTGATTAACCTTGCTTTAGTAATCCATTACGTTTTTGGAGCATTTCTGTGTGGAAAAAACCGCTGTGGAAATGCAACAAATCCCATCGTGTGCACATAGCCTAAATGTGTGAAAAATCAGTCTGAACATCCGTGCCGAGAGTCACATGAGTGTTCTCCATATGGTCATCCGTGTGCAATGCATTTCTAATGCGATGATGCTATTTTCTCGCACCAGTGTATCCGTGTGACATCCTTATGACATATGTATGGCTTTACATTTCTCATTGATTTTCCCTATTGAATTAAATTGCTCAATGGGCTGAAATGAGGAAAATGTGTGCGTATTTGTCGCAAGCTAAACGGATGGCGTCCAAGGTTTTTCCTGCACCCATAGGCTTGCACGGGCGAGTCTCGGACGATATACGCGTACAGTCGCAGTATGCTGCGATTTTACACACACTTTGAATACGCGTGAGAAAACAATGGTGATGTGAGTGGCCCCATAGAGTAACTGGGCCGAGTGCTATGAGATGTTCTCTCGCATAGCACTCGCCCGTATTCTACGGTAGTGTGACGCCGGCCCAAGGCTATAAAGAGTTGATGAGCCTCTGAGTGGCTAACCGTGATAGGGCAGTGGGCTGTTTTTGAAATTTTCAGCAAATTATATGGTAAAATGAATAGTGTCACTCCAAGCTACAACTCATCCCCCAAAATATAAGCCAACATAGTTACCAGATAATCCCACTATGCAAGGAGCAGATGATACCTGTACTCCATGATGGAATCATACTGCCTTAAGCCAGTGTAATCTGAGATATATTTTATTTCACGGACAAAATCTGTACGTGAAATGATTGATTTCACTCTACAATCAGAAGACACTATGCCATTCAAGTCTATGGGTGCGTGAAAAACATCAGCGTGCACTCAGATAACGTCAGAGTGCAGTCCGATTTCAGTGAACTCACAGAATGGAGAAATTTAGTTCTCCATCTGCTCCTCGGTGTGTTCCAATTCACTCATCTGGGAAAATCGAATCACATATTGCTAACACTCAGATCAAATTTGTGTGACCCCGGCCATATCATATCACCCCGTCCTGCTGTACGATCCAGTGACCCTAAAACTACAGTGCGGAAATAATAAGGCTAAACTAATTAGTCCTCCAAAAATAATAGCGCAACATAATTTTGTTCCCAAAAATCACTTACAGGGCCTCTACAAATGATGTAGAACTGATAGAGATGAGTTTTTTAAAAATTTGTTTTGATTTCAATGAGCCTGAATTAGTTAAAAAATGTAGTTCGGTGTGAAAGGAAAGTGCCCTGAAAAGACGTTTTTTTCCAGACCCCAAGAGATAATAAATGCATGGGAGGTTTAGGCTATGTGCCCACGTTAGCGTTTTTAAACGCTCAGGAAACAGGTCTCATTCTCAGAAAACGCACGTTTTTTCGTTTTGATGCGTTTTTTTCCGCGCGTCTTTATGGACTATAGGAAATAGCCAAAAACGCGGACCTAAGCGGAAATTAATGAACATGTTACGTTTTTTACAGCTAAGCATTTCCTTAGCGGTAAAAAACGCATCCATTGGCACAAAAAGGCCAAAATGCATTAAAATGAATGGGATGCTTCTTTTAAGCGTTTTTGATGCGGTTTGACCCCAAAAAACGCATCAAAAACGCTTAAAAAATGCAACGTGGGCACACAGCCTTAGGGCAGTTTCACAAGTCCAGATAATTCCGGTACCGGAGCTATCCGTGTCCGTGTGCATACGTATGCCATCCGTGTGACATCCGCGTGCTATCCGTATGTCCGTGTGTACCATCCGTGTTTTTGAAAAATTATTTTGAATGTTAACCCTTTGACTTTTAAAAACGCACACGGACAGCACACGGACAGCATCCGTGTGCGGTACGTGTTTACATGGACCCATTGACTTGTATGGTATGATCCGTGCTGTCACACAAAAACGGACATGTCAGCGTATTTTGCACACAGACACACGGTCCGTGAAAACACGCTGACATCTGCATAGACCCATTCATGAGAATGTGTCTACGTGTGCCAGTGTCTCCGCTACGTGAGAAAACTGTCACTACACGTACCGGAGACACTGACGTGTGAAACTGCCCTTAGGGTATGATCCCACATTCAAGACCTGCTGCGGTTTTGATGCTGCAGAATGTCTGCACCAATTAGGCATATTGGCAGACATTTACATTTTTTACACATGCGGATTTTCCTCGTTAATGCAAGTCTATGGGTACGTGCACACGATCCGGAAGTCGCAGTGTTTTATTTTATTGAACGCAGGTAAATCCACATGTGATCACCGAACCGTGCGGATTCACCGCATCAAGTACATTCTATTGGTGCAATTTCTGTTGTGGAGACTAGCGCCTCCCAGAGAGAAAGTGACATGCTGCGGTCTGGAGAGACGCATCGCATATCAGTGTCCGCGGGTGATCCACGGCGTCTGTGCATGCATAGTGGACATGGGTTTTCTAGAAATCCCATCCACAATGCTGTCACATAAATACACAGCGCCAGACCCACAGCCATTCCTGAACATGGGAACATACCCTTAGGGTGTGTGCACATGTAAGCATTTTTTTCGCCTTTTTTTTAAGCGTTTTTACCAGCGAAAAAGCTTAAAAATCGCTTACAAGAAGCATCCCATTCATTTTAAAGAATTTTGCACCTATTGTGCATATTGATGCAGTTTTTCCGCGAAAAAAACGCATTGCGGTAAAAAACGCAGCATGCTCATTAATTTTGCTGAAAAATTCGCATTTCTAACTATATTCTATGAGACTGGGGATGCTCCGGAAAAAAACGCATAAAAAACGTGCACAAACTGCGGAAAAAAACCACGCGTTTTCTGGGAAGGAGTCCGGTTTTTAGTCAGGAATTTTCTGCGTACGTGGGCACATAGCCTCAGTGTCAAGAACCATAAAAGACCATGCTCCTCTGTCCTGCTCCCACAGCGCTCCCTGAGCTCCTCACGCACCGGGGTCCACGCACATTGAGGCTGTGTGCACACGGAAGCATTTTTTTTTCGTGTTTTTCAAGCGTTTTTACTGGCAAAAACACTTAAAAGAAGCATCCCATTCATTTTAATGAATCCCGCACTTTTTGTGCATATTGATGCGTTTTTTCCGTGAAAAAAACGCATCGTGGTAAAATACGCAGCATGCTCATTAATTTTGCGGAAGAATCCGCATTTCTAGCTATTTTCTATGAGACTGGGGACGCGCGGAAAAAAGGCGGAAAAAAACGCGCGTTTTCTGGGAAGGAGTCCGGTTTTCAGTCAGGAATTTTCTGCATACCTGGGCACATAGCCTAAAGACGGGCGAGGGGCAGGCCTAAGACAAGTGACTATATAAAGTTTTATTTTAAAAAACTCTTTTGCTGAGTTGAAGCAAGAAATAAAGAAAATTTTGTGAAATTAGCTTTGAATTTGATTAGTTACAAATCCACTCGCCCATTTTCTACACAGTAACAATAAAAACCACCACATAGGCTAACCAAAAATAATTGTCATGTGCCGAGCCTATAAGAGGTGCCCCCAAATGGCCGCGGAGCCGAGAACGGGTGAGTGTGTGGGCCGTGACAGCCCCACGTGCACACAGGTCACCATATTGCCTCAGCCATTCGTGGGAAGGCAGGAGGCGCAAGCATGACATTTCCGCTGCTGGCCTGCAGAGGGCGCCAAAGAACCATTCAGCCGCAGCCGCCATTAAACAAAAGGATCCTGATTAGATTGAGAGCTGGGATCGAGGCGCAGAGCTGGGACAGGCCGGGGCCTGAGGGGAGGGGGTGAACCGGGTGAAAGCGCGGGGCAAAGCATCGGGGCTAGGAGGAAACCGACCGGTGGACGGGTAAACGAGTGGGAGACAAAGGGTGACTAAGCCTCAAGGCCAGGGCTGAGGGCATTGATCCTTGGCAGACCGGCAGGAGAGGCTGGTGCTGGCGGCACTGACACTGGGTGCGAGATCAACACAGACCGGGGCCAGAGTGGGACATGATGTTTCCTCAAAGCAGCAGCCGCCACTCGGTGAGGACAGGCCCGTGTATGTGTGTGTGTGTGTGTGTGTGTGTGTGTGTACATCCCCACCATGTTACAGTGGGGAGCTGCTCCTCCTGCTGAGGCTGCAGAGCCTATGTCTGCCATGCTTGTAAGTTCCTCCATGTTCTTTCCATAGCTGATGTTCTTGCACGACCAGCCACCTCCTCGTTGTAGGATTTCTATATGGCCGTGTCTTGACATGCTCCCATAAGGGTGCGTTATTTTCCGATTACCTCGCGGTGACCCGCGTCTTCGTTATGGTATCGGCATGAGGAAATCTGCTGGATATTCTTCAGACCCGTTAAACGCTCTTCTGGGACGTGTACACGTCCTCCCGCTGATTGCTTGCTGGGCAGGCTTTGCCTGGTGTACAAGGCCTCTGTTATGCCCATGGCAGTGTAATGATCAGGTATTCCTGTAATATCCGGTGTATGGGGAGGCAACCGAAACCTGTGTCCCAATCCCATACCCCCTAGGCAGAACATATTCACTTTAAAAACCAAAACCTTAGTGTAGCGCTTTATGGATGTGTCTGACCCCATCTAGATACATTGTCGTTCCTACTGAACTGTTGGCTTTATTCCCTTTAATTCTTGCACGTATCTCGCTCACACGGCGATTGCTCTCTACTAGCGGGAACGTCTACCTTGCCCCTTTAATGGTAGTGGCACACGAGGTGGGTTTGTCCTCTAGATGCATGCAGAGAATACTGTCAGACATATTGACCCCCAAAAGAATGATGCTAAGCTTATAGCGCCTTTATGCTTATTGTACATTTATTCATAAGGCGGTGACTTTGGGTTAACAAAAAAAAAATTAGGGACTGGTTATTTATGCAATTCCTCTTAAAAGGCCGTGAATTACAGGTGAAATCTGATAACTTATTGAATATCAGTACGTGCATGCAGAGGGTTTTTTTTCTATTTCTGCCCCTTTCCTTCTACACCAGGAGTATTTTTCTAAAACCTCTTCAGAAAAAAGCACCCTGAAAACTGAACATATGAACAGGCGAGATGATTTCCCATTTTTAGGAGAATCTTGGAGCGTATTCCCTTTATCATAAAAAAAAAAAAAATCTCTGCACCTATTCATTTGTACGGACAGTGGGTCCATCTGGAAATTGTGCAGAATTAAGTCCAAGTCCATGAGTAAGTGGATTGTGCTGTTGAGTTAACTCTTCCACTCTTTCCAAAGGTGAAATCTGCAGCCTAAATTCACATGGTACGGATTCAATGGGCACAGAACAGTTCAGTGTCTATTGGGATTGTGGATTTGGTGAGGTATTACAATATTCCAGAATATCTGTACATAGTCTGCCAGCAGTCCACGGTGCGCCGATCATCGTTCTGTAGGGGACGGTAGTGATCGCGTCGTGTACCTGGACCTTTAATTGTGCCGCATGGTGCGAGGTGATAGTGCTCATAGGTAGCAATGCTGTCCATCTCTATAAATCCTTATTGGATGCCTCCGCTCTCATTCCCAGGGCTCGTCTCACCTTCCCCAGCAGCTGAAGTTCACAACGTCAGATTCCTGTGATCGCATTAAAGACGAGTTCCAGTTGCTGCAGGCACAGTATCACAGGTAGGACAAGGAACATAGCTAATCTGTGTGACTCTTTTCTAGCCCCCTTAGTGTGCGGCGACCTCCAGTCCAATGCATGTGTGAGTGCGCCATTCTGCCCGCATGCTCACTAGTCCCCACAGTCCTGCTTGGCAGCCAGCTTGCACCTTCCTCCAGTGCACTTCCCACAGACAGTTGTCTGTTCACCTAAATCCTGGCCCGCAGCCAGGGCTCAGCTACTGTAAGGAACTATGCTATGCATCTGTGACTGCAGCTTGCCTCCGCTACTTCTCTATTGATCTTCCACAGAGCTGTGAGTGGATATGTTTAGATTTCAGGGACGTCAAATATTCAGGACTTTTCAAGAGATTCAGTGTGTTTCAGTGACATTGTCCATTCTTGATAACTTCTCATTTGTTTTCGTATTGTCTTTACTAACACACACTTTGTTTTGATTACCCTTTTCATGGCACTTTTTCCTGTCAATGAATGAAGCTTTAGTGTTGTAATAGTGAACAAAGCTTTGTGCTTGTTGCACTGTATCAACAAAAAGGGTAAGGCTATGTGCACACGCTGCGGATTCACCAGCGGATTTTTCCGTGCGGATCCGCTGGTGAAACCTGCTGTTTGACACCTGGACAATGGAATAGGTGTCAAACCGCAGCGGAATCCGTAGAAAGAATTGACATGTCAATTCTTTCTGCGGATTTCAAACCACAGCTTTTCCGCAGTGAAAAAAACGCAGCATGTGCACAGCGGATTGTAAATCCCATAGACTTGCATTGTACTGTACACTGCGGAACTGCTGCGGATCTGCAGAGGCCAAATCCACTGTGGATCCGCAGCAGAATCCGCAGCGTGTGCACGTAGCCTTAATTTCACGGATCCGTACATTCCTCAACCAAGAATCTGCAAAAACCCTAGTCCATGCCCTCATCTCCTGCCTTGACTACTGCAACCTCCTGCTCTGTGGCCTCCCCTCTAACACTCTCGCACCCCTCCAATCTATTCTTAACTCTGCTGCCCGACTAATCCACCTGTCCCCCGGCCTCTCCCCTCTGTCAATCCCTGCACTGGCTCCCCATTACCCAAAGACTCCAGTTCAAAACCCTAACCATGACATACAAAGCCATCCACAACCTGAGTCCTCCGTACATCTGTGACCTAGTCTCCCGGTACTTACCTGCATGAAACCTCCGATCCTCACTAGATCTCCTTCTGTACTCCCTCTTATCTCCTCTTCCCACAATCGCATGCAAGATTTCTCCCACGCATCCCCTCTACTCTGGAACTCTCTACCACAACATATCAGACTCTCGCCTACCATGGAAACCTTCAAAAAGAATTTGAAGACCTACCTCTTCCAACAAGCCTACAACTTGCAGCAACCACCGATCCACCAAACCGCTGCATGACCAGCTCTACCCTCGCCTACTGTATCCTCACCCATCCCGTTGTAGATTGTGAGCCCTCGCGGGCAGGGTCCTCTTTCATCCTGTACCAGTCGTGACTTGTATTGTTTAAGATTACTGTACTTGTATGTATTATGTATATCCCTCCTCACATGCATAGCGCCATGGAATTAATGGCGCTATAATAATAATAAAACATAATAATTGTCATCTGATTCAATCCACGGGCAGCATGAATCAGAACCTGGCTACACAATTGCAACCATGTATATTTTCCTCTGAACCACTACGGCATTTCAGAAAAATATGCTTTAAAGATCCGTCCGAGGACCATAGCCGGAGACGCTGCTGGCTTTTCCCAACGCTGCTAGAGGAGACCAGTTAATCTGCAGTGGAGCTGGGAAGATCTGTCCAAGAGCAGAGCTGGCCTTGTATAGCTCCGGCTATGCTTGCGGCCAAATCTTTAAAGTATATTTTCTCTGAATCGTTGGAGAGTTTGAGGAAAATATACTTGGCTACAATTGTGCAACAAGGCTAATTCATGCTGACCATGATTTGGATAGTGCGAATCAGGTGGTATATTCCCTATTTCCTTTAATCCAGTCTCCCACAAGTGTAGATGAGCTCCACCGTAATATGGCTGCAATAAAAAAAAAAAATGCATATATTATATGCTTGCTTGAAACATGCCTTAAACTTAATCATTCCCATCCTCAAAAGTGGGTATTGTTGGATTGTGCTAGCAAAAACAAGACTAGATGGTGTCTTGTGGCTGGGCAGCCTGTGACTATTAGGCTATGTTCACACGCTAGCATTTTTAAACGCTCAGGAATCGCATCCCCTTTCCCAGAAAACGCGTGTCTTTTTCCGCGCGATTCTTGCTTGGTTTTTGCCACGCGTTTTCTGGGTACATTGGGGGAATGCTAAAAGCGATCAGCTATGCGGAAATTAATGAGCATGCTGCGTTTTTAGCCGCTAAGCGATTCCTGAGCGGTTAAAAGCGCATACATTGGCACAAAAAGCCAATAATGCATGCAAATTAATTGGAAACATCTTGTAAGCGTTTCTGCAGCGTCTGATCCAGCACAAACGCTGGGGAAACGCTTACAAAAACGCAACGTGGGCACACAGCCTTACGGTGTGCCTGCCCCCCTTTAGATCGCTATATAATACCTTCTTGAAGGGTCGGCAACAATTTTTCAATCATAGGTTAGGCTGGTGTGACATTCTAGATAAATGTCAGCATGCAGCACTCACAACACCAATGGGACACATCAGCCTGCTGATCCTCTCCTAACAGATCCTTTCTGCATTTCAGCCTTAAACTGGAATGTGACAAGTTGGCCAGTGAGAAATCTGAGATGCAGAGGCACTACGTCATGGTAAGTAGTTAAAGTATAGGACATTTTTAAATTGTGTTTCCACATGCCTCACAAACTAAGAATATAATGCATTGGAATGGAATAGAAATGCAGCTGTGGCTTTCACACTTTATCATCCAACTACCTTATATAGGACACATCAGCAACTTTTATAGGGTGACCTGTCTGCTAGAATGATTAAATACCTAGTTAATTCTTCTACTAGATCTCTATAGCTAATCCAATGGCAGGCTGCAGGACTAGAAAGTTCACAGGTCATGTATATGTGTAACCTGAATTATACTGCTTACAGAAACGTGGTCATGACTGGGTTATTTTGTCGAGCAAAGGTTGGGGTGGAGGCAGTGTTACAGATCTTCCTGCTTAACAAAGAACCCTTCACAATGTGGGTGTGTATCTTTGTATGAAACAGGTGGTGGTCGGCTGGGATAAACATTTATTCTTTAAGAAATTAAGTTCCCGTCAATATGATCAAGGGGTCTGACTGCTGGAACCTGCAGCAGTTCCAAAAGTGGGTCTCTGTAGAACATGTCTAATAAGAGTGAAGGTAGCCCATAGCAGTTGTAATATTTAAAGCAGTAGTCTACACTTTTCTGTACAGAGAAGCACAATTGTCAAAGTATCCCAATGTACAGACATAATTTCCAGCCTTCTGCCAGAAGTATACACCTAGAGAGCCTTCAAATGTGTCCCTCAGCCAAAGTCAGTCTTGGCGTTTTCAGATGAAATTTGATAGGTTCATATTGATGTCCAAGATGTTCTTCCAAAACTAAGTTGAACATTGTTACATTTCTCCTTTTGGCCTTCTTGTTATGGGCCCGTTGAACAATTAAGGCCTGTTTTACACTTCCGTTTTCCAGGACGTCCACCTGACAGCACTATGGAGGACGTCCTCCTCCTCCTTACAGGGACAGGAAAGCACACGAGAGGTTAAAAGGCCATGTCCCACCCCCTTTCCCTCAGTGTTTTTCCTGTCCCTGCACGGAGGGACACGCGAGAGCTTACCGGAGGGACCCAGGGGATCGTGCGGCCGGTCCAATCCTTCCCCTGTCAAGAGGTCCCGGAGCCGAAACTTCCCGGTGGGGAGTCCCTCGGTTCCAAAGGCCAGGAGCAGGACGGCGCTCCTGGAGGGAGCCGTTCCTCCCGGTGGGGGGGCTCTCGGCTCCAGGACGGGTCGGCTCCCCGCAGGCGGCTGGCCATGCGGGCACCGACAGAAGCGGGGCGGCGGGCCGAGCCCGCAGAACGACGCTGACGCTGGGCAGTGGAAGCCGGGGGCTCGCGCCGAGCGCGGTCGCGCGCAGATGCCCGGCAGGAAGTGGAGGCGCGGCTTACCAGCGTCACATCCGGTGACGTCAGACGCCGGTTTCAAATCCAGGGCGCGCGCGCTCCTGGACCAAAGCCTTCTCCAGAGTCGTCACAGGCGGTTCCAGGCTGTGTGACTGCATCGGACGCCAGGGGATGGAAGGCAACACTGCATCTGGTGGAGGGGTAAGTGCGCATAGCGCAGACCACCCTCCCCACTCGTCCCCACAGCCCAGATCTGATGAGGTGCCCCTTATATTATTAGGAAAAGGGAACCCCGGCTGAGTCCCCCTCGGGAAAGGACCCGGCGAAAGCTACCGCCAAATCAGTCAGATGTCCGGTGTGCAGAGTAAAGCTGCCAGACACCTATAGCAAGACCCTATGCGGTCCCTGTACCTCCAGGGTCATAGGCGAGGAACAGCCATCTCTGCTTTCTGAAATGAGGTCGCTGATAAGGGAAGAGATTCAGGCCTCTACGTCCCGTCGATCCCCCAGCCCTGGTCCAGGTCGCAAGCGTCCGAGGTGGGAACCAGTCCCAGTATCAGAGGCGAGCCCTAGCGAGGAATCCGATTTCCGGAACTCAGATCAGGAGGAAGAAGGCGAGATCCTGGGGGATAGTCAGGAACAGAACAGAAAGTACCTGTTCAGACTGGAGGATACGGACGAGCTGGTACACGCGGTCAGAAATACCATGCAGATGGAAGAAGTCCCTAAGCCACAGTCCAGACAGGACTTAATGTTTGGAGGACTGGTGTCCCGCAAACAGGTGGTGTTCCCTGTGAGCGAGCACATCAAAGCAATGATCCAGGAGGAGTGGAAGGAAGCAGAGCGTCGGTTGACACTCTCCCGAAACTTTAAAAATAGACTGCCCTTCGATCCCGAGGAAACTCGGGCGTGGGAAGAGGTCCCTAAGATCGACGTCCCGGTTGCCAAGGTTACGAAGAAATCGGCTATCCCAGCCGAGGACTCGTCCGGTCTTCGAGACCCAATGGATAGAAAGGCGGACGTCTTGTTAAAAAGAACATGGGAGACGTCGGCGGCCCTGATTAGAGCCAACATAGCAGCCACCTCGGTGGCCAGGTCTATGTTCCTGTGGTTGGGGCAGTTGGAGGAAAACCTAACCAACAAGACCCCGAGGTCAGAGATTCTAGCATCTCTTCCTCTTTTGAAATCAGCCACGGCGTTCCTGTCGGATACGTCGGCGGAATCAGTTAGGTTTGCGGCCAGAAACAGCTCCCTCTCTAATGCGGCCCGGCGAGCAGTCTGGCTTAGATCCTGGTCGGGAGATAACCCTTCTAAGGCCAAGTTATGTGCCATCCCTTTCTCGGGTCTGAGGGTGTTTGGTCCAGCCCTGGATAATATCCTTGAGCTGGTGTCTGATAAGAATAAGGGATTCCCGGAAGAAAAGCCCAGACGGTCCCAGTCCTTTCGGAGAGGCTCCTTCTTCAGAGGACAGTCAGAGTTTAGGGGCCGGGCGAGGTCTAATAGAAGCTCCTACAGAGGCTCCTTCAGCCAAAGTGGGAAGAGCAGAGATCCCCCATTTGCATCGACATCTAGGTCGAGGAGACAATGACGCCATAGGCATTGGGGGGAGACTTCGCCACTTTGCAGCAAACTGGTCGCGAGTCACCAACAATCAGTGGGTTCTCAGAACCATCAGAGAGGGTTACAGGATAGAGCTCTATTCTCCTCCCCCCGACAGATATATTGCCCCCACTGTCGTCCAGGAGGACTCCGCAATGTGGTCGGATCTTCAGGACATGCTAGACTCAGGGGTCATAATACCAGTTTCACCATCAGAAAGAGGGAAAGGTCACTACTCTTCCCTGTTTGTAATTACAAAAAAATCCGGAGAGGCCCGCACCATCATAAACCTGAAGCCACTAAATGCTTGGGTCAGATACAGGAGGTTCCCGATGGAGTCAATCCGATCCGCAATTCCTCTGATAGACAGGGACGCAGTTATGTGCACCCTAGACCTAAAAAAGGCATATTATCAGGTTCCTATTCATCCCTCATCCCAAAGCCTACTAAGGTTTGCGATCAGTTCACCAGCCCGGACCTGACATTTTCAGTTTCAGGGTCTTCCATTCGGGCTGGCCTCAGCTCCCAGGATCTTTACAAAGCTGGTGGTAGAGGTGGTGGCCTACCTGAGAGATCAGGGTATTGTGATTGTGCCGTACCTGGACGACTCCTTACTGGTGGCAAGATCCAAGGAAGCGCTCATCCGAGACAGGATCCGAACAACTACTGTGTTGGAGTTCCTGGGCTGGGTGATCAACTGGGAGAAGTCGGACCTCACTCCAAACACCAGAAAGGTATTCCTGGGAGTCCTCCTAGACTCAGCCGACAGAATATCCTGGCTACCCGAGCAGAAGCAGAAGTCCATTCAGGCCAGAACCAGAGGTCTGTTGAAGCGTCAATGCTCCATAAGGGAAGCAATGGAGGTCCTGGGCCTTATGACAGCCTGCATCCAGTGTGTCCGTTGGGCCCAATTCCACTCGCGGTTGTTACAAAGAGAAATTCTCGCGAGGTGGGACAGGAGTCAGGCGTCGCTAGACAAACCCCTAAGACTCTCAGGATGAGTAAAGGAGTCCCTTCGCTGGTGGTTACAGGCCAGGAATCTTCAGGTGGGCGTGCATTGGACAACCTCTCCATACGTGGTAGTCACCACAGACGCAAGTGCGTGGGGATGGGGAGCCCACATAGAAGGGAAGATCTTCCAGGGGAAGTGGCCAGCAAGCATCAAGGCCAGATCCTCCAATTTCAAGGAACTCTTCGCGGTCTGGGAAGCGTTGCGGAGAAACCGGTCGGTACTAAAGAGTCGTCATGTCCGCATTTTATCCGACAATACGACGACAGTGGCATTCCTGAAACACCAAGGAGGAACCAGACATCAACCACTTCAGGCACTGGCGGAAAAGATATTCACGTGGGCAGAACGGACAGTTCGATCCGTGACCGCGGTACATCTAGAAGGTTCCCAAAACGAAGTGGCGGACTACCTGAGCAGACAACAGATCCACCCGACAGAGTGGGAACTGAACATAGAGATCTTCAACCAGCTTTGTCAGCGCTGGGGGAACCCCAGTATAGATCTCTTCGCAAGCCGCAAGAACGCGAAGGTTCCCAGATTCTACTCCTTAAATCCGATGGACCATCCAGAGGGCGTAGACGCCCTGAGTCAGACTTGGGGAGAATCCCTTTCTTATGCGTTCCCACCACTGGCCCTCATACCGGCAGTGCTCAGAAAGATACGCGAGGACCACGCAAGAGTGATATTGATAGTGCCATACTGGCCGAGGAGAAGCTGGTTTTCCCTTCTGGGAGCCATGGCAGTAGAAGATCCAGTCGAGCTGCCCTTGTGGAAGAACATCATCCACCAGGGCCCGATCCACCACCCGGACCCAGCAAGACTCCATCTATCGGCTTGGATCCTGAGAGGGACATCCTGAAGGCAAAAGGATTGTCGGAGCAGGTCATATCCACCCTACAGGCCAGCAGGAAGCCGGTGACGTCGGCAATCTATCGGAAGATATGGAGGAGATTCTGTCTGGAGGGTGGCAGGTCCGAGCTCGTGGCAGGTACCCCGGATCTCCCTAACATACTAGGGTTCCTGCAGGCAGGCTTTAATAAAGGCCTCAAGCCCAGCACTCTAAAAGTCCAGGTTTCAGCTTTGAGCGCCTTCTTTGATTATCAGTTAGCTGCACATCCCTGGGTGATAAGGTTTATAAAAGCCACACAACGCCTGCGTCCCACGATTAGGCAGCTCACCCCGCCATGGGACCTGGGCCTGGTACTTCGGTTCCTCTGCTCGGACACTTTCGCCCTTAGTGAGAAGATACCCATCCGTGCTCTCACTCGTAAAACGGCCTTTCTAGTAGCCATTACCACGGCCAAAAGAATAGGGGAGATCCAGGCCCTATCCACTAAGGATCCATACCTCCAGATAAGAGAGGATAGTATAATCCTTAGGTTAGACCCGGCATTTACCCCGAAGGTAGCCTCCACAAGAAACCTGAACCAGGAGGTAGTGTTACCTTCTTTCTGTGATAATCCCCGAAATGAGAAGGAGCGGCAGCTCCACTCGCTAGACGTGAGGCGCGCAGTTATAGAATACCTAGAGGCCACCAATAGTTGGCGTATCGACCCGAACCTGTTCGTTCTCTTTGGTGGTAGGAATAAAGGGAAGAAGGCCTCTAAGGCGTCCATAGCGCGTTGGATTACCTCAGTAATCTCGGACGCCTACCAGGCTGAAGGCGCCAGCCCGCCTGATTCCTTAAAAGCCCACTCTACAAGGGCGGTATCGGCCTCATGGGCCGAGCGGGCAGGGGCGTCAGTTGATCAAATTTGTCGAGCGGCAACCTGGGCTAGTCTTAATACATTCTGCAAACACTACAAACTAGATGTGTTAGCTGGCCAACAAACCGCATTCGGGAGAAAAGTTCTCCAAGCAGTAATCCCACCCTGAGGAGGTGCTTTGGTACTCTCCATAGTGCTGTCAGGTGGACGTCCTGGAAAATAGGTATTAGACCTACCGGTAATGATGTTTCCAGGAGTCCATCCTGACAGCACGGGTAGTTCCCTCCCTGTTATGTTATACTATGTTGTATTATGTTATGTCATATGCTGTAATATGACTGTTTCATTAAACCGTTACTAGCATCATCCACCTTGTGGTACTTGTCAAATCACTGAGGGAAAGGGGGTGGGACATGGCCTTTTAACCTCTCGTGTGCTTTCCTGTCCCTGTAAGGAGGAGGAGGACATCCTCCATAGTGCTGTCAGGATGGACTCCTGGAAACATCATTACCGGTAGGTCTAATACCTATTTTTTGTGATCAGTTGAAATCTGCCATAGATGAAAAAAACGGATCCGTTTTGTACAAGCGGATGTCATCGGACCATTTTTTGGACGGATCCGCCGAAGTTACAAAGGTCAGGAAATTTAAAGGAACCGCGGTCTAGAGAGAGAGACCGCTACCAGAACGATATTCAGGGTTAAAATGGTTCTCTGAGGAAATCTTCCGGGCATGCGCATTTGCAAAAAGCGGATCGCGCTACAAAAAAAGTTTGAGTCCGTCTGCTCCGCCTTGGATCCGCTAAAAATCAAACAGATCCATTTGAAAACAGATGCAACGGACGACCGTCTGTCAAAATCCGCCGCTAATGCAAGTCTATGGGGGGGGGGGTAACGGATCTGCCAAAAAAGGGGCGGATCTGTTTTTTTCTAAAACTGGCGGATTTTGACTGATGTCAAACGGAAGTGTGAAACAGGCCTAAGTCACAACTGGAAACCGTGTGAGATACAAGTAGTTGTCTGCCTTCCATCTCGTATGTGTTTAGTAATCTGGTGAACGCAGACAATCCACAGGGTGATACAGTATCTGGCAATGTAGATCAGGTCTTCCAAATGTCAGCCACATAATGGATAATGGCTGTTTTAACACACTGATCCCAATTTATCAATTCTGGCTATTTTTTTTCCCTTCTCGCTGGCCTTGATGAGTGGGTGGGTTAGAGTCACTCTTGAGTCATGAACCGGTGCATGAATCAGGAGCATCTTATGAATGGCGGGTGCCTCATTGCGCTAAGCCCGAAATATTACTTCAGTACTTTATTTCTGGCATATGGAGTGCTGCAGCTCGCGGTGAATTGGACAAGCTGTGATGTCACGTCCTGCCGCTCTCCTGTCCCACCCCAGCTTCACCCATTTTGGCGGCACTGGTACAAATTGTTGTGATAACAGCAAAAGATGCGAGATTCTGGTGCCATTCACAGTTGAGCCAAAATGCTCCAACTTTTCATAGCAATTTACAACAGGAATTGGGCAAAATTGTACTGATGAATCGGGGGGCCAATGTCTTATTTTTTTTTTTTTATTTTGTCATTCATAAACACACACTTATAGTGAAATCTGAAGCATTTATACACTAAACTTGAATTTGCTGTGATTTTTGCAGAAAGCAAATTGAAGCATTGAGAATCTAAATTTCTCCAGTCAGTGGTGAAGCTGGTCTACTCCAGACAACCAGGGAGTCGCATAGCCCTCTAGTATAGAAGAAGCCAATAAATCATTGTGTTACAGCAGCCTTCTTTGGCTGCGTGGCGTGCACACGCTGCAGATTCACCTGCAGATTTTTCCGTGCGGATCCGCAGGTAAAGTGACCTGCGGTTTGACACCTAGACAATGGAATAGGTGTCAAACTGCTGTGGAATCCGCAGAAAGAATTGACATGCAGCAGATTTCAAACCGCAGCTTTTCAGAACAGAAAAATCTGCAGCATGTGCACTGCAGATTTGAAAACCCATAGGATAACAACATTATACTGTACACTGCCTCCGGATCCGCAGCGTGTGCACATACCCTTTGACTACGACTGGTCACATGTAATTCTTTTATCCACAGGTTTGGGTAGTGTAGGTGCTGCAAGCTTTCCCGGTCAACTGGCTGAATAGCTTGTTTCGGAAAGGAGGGGTTTCCAGACTGGAGATTTAGGTTGCATGGACACATGTTTACAGTAATTAAGATACAAAACTACCTCCTGGTTTCGACTTTGGGGGGGCTCCTAGTTTCCAGCAGAGTGTAGCCTCTGTGTATTACACATGTATTGGATTTGCATAATTTTCTTCTCACTCCAGAGGCTGGTTTCTCATTCAAGGGTCCTTGCTATTGCCAAGTTTTTGTGACCAATTTAGGAGGCCTCCCTTATTTTATTCCCTCGGAGAAGCTCTTTACTCTCTCAGTTCAGGGCAATTAGGTCTTTAATTATGTCTGCCAAGATGTAGCTGCAGATGTTTAAGCAGCCAGCAGTGCTCCTGCTTGGCATTAACCCCTGAGGGCAATTACAGAAACCTTCCTGTTTTTATATGGGGTAATGATCCTTGCCTCCTAAAATCCACCTCAAGGGACCATAATGCCTGTCGGTGTTTATCAAACAGAGCTTGTGCAAGGCATTGCTGAAGTCCTTATTATACTGGGCTGTAGCTGTGTACATTTATATTCAGTTCTATGCTGGCTAGGAAGGGGTTACATTGGCTAGCAAAGACTTGGATGCAGGAGAAACCAGAGTTTGAGTAGTTTAGAGCTGGCTGCCAAAAAATAAATCCACCTCCCTTCTGACCCCCCTGCTCTTCCCCTCTCAGCAGGTCTCTGGCTGATCCCTCTCTTGTGGGGTTATGCCATTCATTCACTTTTCCAGACAGCTGCTTGTTACAGGATGGGGAGGGGAGAGGGCCAGGGCACAGTGTAAATCTGCCTAAAAATCTTTCAGGGACTTATAAGACAAAGAGGTCAGACTTTAGGGAGGGGGGCAGCTTACCAGACTGAGGGTTTTTTTTTTTGGTTTTTTTTTTTAACTGTTTATAACCTTATTTTCCTATTTAGGAAACCAATATCTAAAGATGCAACCATGGTCTTCAGTCTTTCAGTCATGTGATGAAACTCAGTTATATTCTCAGTTATATTCTCAGTTATATTCTCAGTTAGTTATATTCTCAGTTATATTCTCAGGCAAAACTAGCATTCACCTTGTAAAGTGAACTTTCCTGAAGACCACCTCCTTGGAGAACCACTTTTTAGAATGCAATTTTAGGTGGTCATTTCAAACGGGCTTCACGGTGTATGAAACGAAGAGCAGCAATAGGTGCTTGCTATTTGTAACAAATGGTTGGCTGTGATCCTCTAAATGTGGAAAGGCTCAAACGACCACTGTTAAAATGCACATGTTCAAGGGTGGCAATCTCGGCTGTATGATCGCGATCTGTGGTCAAATCACGGATGGTACACATTACAGAAGTGCATAAAGCTTCCCAAAGTGTCCCTCTAACCTTTTTAGAAGTCCAATGGTGACCGCTATACGATTAGACCAATGTCCATTTCATTATAAACCACTTTACCTGCTGAATAAAACCTTTTTTTATTATATACCACTTAGAAACCGTAAGACCACTGATTACATATGGGACTTCATGTAGTCTTGATTAAAGTTACTGCTGGGGTATTATTGAGTGGTTTAATGTTGAGGTCCTTTCACATCAGTTGTAGCTATGACACTGTCTCTTTATGTTCCTGAATGTATTTCTACCTGCTAGTTTGATTTCTCTTTCCAGTATTACGAAATGTCTTATGGACTAAACATTGAAATGCACAAACAGGTGAGTGCTTGTCTTGAGGTTTATGTAGAATTCACAGGATGCTTATCAGTTTCTCTTTTCCAACTCAACCTTGGGAGTTGTTGCCCAATGTCCGTACATGCATTTGGCATCTAGAAGTCCCGTTTTAGAGGACACTTTATAAAGTGACGTTTTTCCAAATGCCTTTTTTTTGTCGTAAATTACTGAGAACTGGATAGGTTTTTTATCATCTGGAACACTCCATTGCCTTTTTGAGACATGGTTTATCAGTAAGCATTTATTATCTTATGCACCACTTTTTATTCTAGTCCAGAAGACCTGCCTTTTTTAGTAAGCATCCTATAACATCAGGTGGCGCTCTAGTAATGCAGAGAGGCTCTACAGAGAGATGGGAAGCCTCTGATGTGACTTTTAAGCCTAGCCTGAGCATAGGAGGAAGCTGATAAGAGAACAGTGTTGTTCAGAAAGTCCAATTCCCAAGTGATGCCATCCAGTTTCTGCTGCTGTACCCAATAGCAATGGAGCACTGAGTCAGTGGATGTCTTGAACCTCCAGCACTGCTGTAAAAATGTGTAGCGGCTGTTTTCGCTGGTGGATCTGGACCATAGAAATGAGCATTTGTAGCATCTGACAAATAAGGGGTGCTGATATGTATGGGTTGGTGCTGGAGGCTTTACACTTTATTTACAAACAAATATATACATATATAATTCTTGCTGAATCTTGGGGAAATAAGGTATTCAAATTATCTTCTAGAAATGGCTTTCATGCTTCTGTAGTGCCACATATTGGAGATGACTACTCTAGAAGTCATGTGTTATCTCTAACCCTTAAACCCTTCACCATTTTGCAAGGCCTGATAATTCTAAACAAGATTTTCCTTGAATACCTTTCTTCTGGAGGAGACTCCCTGAATTGATTTATACACTGTCATATTGCAAGGCTTGTTAAAGGGTATAACATTTCCTTTAAAAGTAGCTACCTCCAATAGTTGGCTCTAGAGATTTATTTTCTTCTAGATGAAGGCTTTTTGTTTTTACATACTACAAGCCTTGAGTCCAGTGTTATGAGCAGCATTAACTTGCCGGTATGTTTTCCACCTTTGGGATATACCCTCTTGGCACTAGTAGGCTACATGTCCACCCTACATTTAGTAACACAATGTCTTCTCCTAATATCCTTATATAATATCCTGATAGCCTTCCTGAAGGCTAAATGTTGTCTTGCACACATACTAGCTACCAGCTTTCCCACTAATTGCAACACTTCTGGTTTCTTACTGTAGACCTCCTTAGAACATGCCTGCACCAACACTATTGCTCTATCACTAGGTCTACTATAAGCTGCAGTCTTAGGCTATGTGCACACGCTGCGGATTGACCTGCGGGTTTTTCCGTGCGGAACCGCAGGTAAAGTGACCTGCGGTTTTGCCCTGCGATTTCACACCTCTACTATGTTAAAGGTGTGAAACCGCAGCCGAATCCGCAGAAACAATTGACATGCTGCGGTTTATAAACCGCAGCAAAACCGCGTGGAAAAAAACCGCAGCGTGAGCACAGCGGTTTTTAAAACCCATAGGGTTACATGGTACTGTACCATGTCTGCGGAACTGCTGCAGTTCCGCAGGGCCGAAACCGCAGCGTGTGCACATAGCCTTAAGACCACTTGCTCCACATAAACTGTGTTCCAAATTATTATGCAAAAAGAGTTTAGGAGTGATAAGGTTAGAATTTTTTTTGTATGTCATTTAAACTCATTGGTGATGTGTGTCAGGGCTCTTTATATCACTGAAAGCAATTGCAGATACCTGTGCAAATTAGTTTGTCAGGTGTGTCCAAATAAAGGCAAGACTACTTAAGAAGGCTGTTCCACATTATTAAGCAGCCTACATTTTTTGCCAAAATGGGAAATAAAAAGGATGTTGGCTGCTGAGAAGCACCAAATTGTGGAGTATTTAGGTCAAGGCATGACTACAATCAACATTGCCAAGACACTTCATCGTGATCATCGCACAATCAAGAAGTATCCATACCAAGAGAAAAAAGAGCCAAAGTGTCTTAAAGAGAATATCAAATTTTATTTTTTTATAAAAAATTCATATTTTATTTATTAATACACAGATACCAGTTAGAGTGCAGAGAAGGAGACGAAGCAGGTCAGACCAGACAGCATTGAGTGCAAAAAAGGATCACAGTGAGAGTAGCACTGGACGCACCCAGCGTTCACTACAATCAAGCGCTCAGTAGGCCATAAAGCAAACTGTCAAGCTTACTGGAGAGGGACAGCAGGCACCAGAGCGAGGGTGTAGGGCTCCCTGACGCGCGTTTCGCGGCCAAGCGGGGCCGCTTTCTCAAGGGGAAGTGACGGAGGATCCGAACAGGACCTTCAAGTAACCCCATGAACTAGGTCACGTGGTTATGTGACCAATGGCGGTGAACCAGGCGGCGCATGTGCGGTGTGCCGAAGGCGCCTCTGCATGCATCAGAGGCGTAACGTGCACGGCATCCACCACGGGGATTAACCCTGTGTGTGGCGCCCGCAACGTAAAGACGCCCTGACACAGAGCCCCGACGAGAACACCGCCATGCGCACCATCACCTTCATATAATGGGGACATATAATAGAAAATCGTATATAAGGAAAAGGAGAGAGGGAAGTGTGCTCAGGCTCATATTAGTTGCGACATCAGACACATGAGTAGCAGCAATACATTACAAAATATCAGCAATACATATGTAATGCAATTAAATAATGTTGAACAGTTACAAACAATGAGAGCTAGTGCAAATACAACATTAATCCCACAAAAGATCATAAATGGAATGTCTGTATCCTCCGTATAGAAAGATCCAAAATCCTTTTTATTCAGATGGTTAGTTCAGAATCCCACCAGGGCTAAATGAATGGAAGTGAAGGGACATCAAGATAATCACTGGTGATGGAAAAAACAATAAAATGAAGACAAGTTAAAAACATGAGCGTTAAAAACCACACACACACACACACACACACACACACACACACACACACACCCTCGAAATCGGGGATAGACTAGTGTGGGTGGGACAAGCAGGGGGGATAACAGAGGACGCCGCAGGGATTGAGGGAAGCTGATTTTTACAGGAGTGGGGCAAAACTTAAAGATTCATTCAGACCATTAGGTGCAACTGTGTCGAGAAGCACAATCCACCTGGCTTCAATTTGGGCGAGAAGTTTTTTGTTATCTCCACCTCTGATCCCAAGGTGGAGAGCCTCAATGCCTCTGACACTCAATAACTTGGCATCACAATTGTGATGAACCCTAAAGTGCCGAGGGATCGCCTTCAATTCTCTCATATCCGTCACTGTCCTTGCTGCGCCAATGTCCCGCACATGCTCCCGAACCCTGACCCGGAGCTCCCTAGTAGCGAGACCAACGTAGATCTTGGGGCACGGGCAGATGGCATAATATATAACATAAGTAGTCCCACAAGAAATACGTTGTCTGATAAATGTCTGGAGCCATTCGCAGAAGAGAACGTAGAGCAGCTCAGGACATTGGCGCAAGCCAAGCACTGACCAAATGGAAAAGAGCCGACCTGTGGGGTATACGTACCCAGAAAGGTATTAGGAGCCGGGATGTAATGGTTTTTTACTAGGAGATCGCCAAGATTTTTAGATCTCCTAGATGTCATACTGGGAAAGGTGCCTAAAGCAGACCCCAGGGTCGGGTCACATTCTAAAATTGGCCAGTGTTTTTTAAGGATGGTGCGCGTATTTTCCCACTCATGGTTGAAGGTGGAGATGAACCTTATAGGGCCTTCAAAATCCACCCTGGTACTTTTTTGTGGGATTCAAAAGATGATTACGAGGAGTTTTTCTTGCTCAGTCGTACCCAGTTTTCACACATCTGCGGCTATAGCCGCGTGTGTGAAATCGATCTTTAAGATCCGAGGCCTGTGCCTCGAATCTAGTGTCTGTGGAGCAGATTCGTCTCATCCGTAGGAACTTTCCGACCAGGACAGCCCTGATGGTGGCTGGATCATGTGCTGAGGACGCGTGTAACAGTGAATTGACTGACGTTGGTTTCCTGAAGACATCCGTCTGGATACGTCGATCAAGGTCGACCTCCAGACGGACGTCCAGGAAATCAATCGTAGAATTGTTGAAGGTATACGTAAGTCGTATGTTAAACTTATTGTCATTAAGCGTCCTCATGAAATCGAGCCGGTGCAGCCCCCCATCCCACAACAACAATGTCATCAATGTAACGATACCAGCACAGAACATGGGAAGCGGCCTGTGGGCCCCCGTCGCCAAAAATGAATCTCTCCCAGTCGCCCAGAAAGAGATTAGCGCAGTTTCTGGGAAGGGAGTCAGGTTTTCAAGCAGAAATTTTCTGCTACGTGTGCACTTAGCCTAACTGGTATCTGTGTATTAATAATATAAAATATTATGAATTTTTTATAAAAAAAAAAAAAATAATTTGATATTCTCTTTAACCCCTTTCTGACATCAGACGTACTATCCCGTCCATGGGGCCCGGGCCCCTATGCCCATGGACGGCATAGTACGTCTAGCGCGATCAGCGGCGCCCATGTGGTGAGCGCCGCTGATCGTGGCCGGGTGTCAGCTGATTATCACAGCTGACACCCGGCACAATGTGTTAGGGGCGGTCATGGACCGCCCCTGACACGTTAACCCCTTGCACACCGCGATCAAACATGATCGCGGTGTACCAGGGGTTAAAGGGAAGCATCGGCAGGGATGGGACTATGTAATAAAGTTTAAAAAAAAAAGTGTTTAAAAAAAAAATCGCCAAATAAATTAGAAAAAAAAAATATATATATATATATATATATATATTCTCCCTCAATAAATCCATTTTTTGGAAATAAAAAAAGCATAAGTACACATTAGGTATCGCCGCGTCTGTAACGACCTGCCCTATAAAACTGTCCCATTAGTTAACCCCTCTAGCGAATCCCTTAAATAATAAACAAAGCAAAAAATAATGATTAATTATCATACTGCCAAACAGTGCAATAACGCGCAATCAAAAAGACGCATATAAATATCCATGGTACCGCTGAAAACGTCATCTTGTCCCGCAAAAAACGAGCCGCCATACAGCATCAGCAAAAAATAGTTATAGCTTGCAAAATAAAGCGATGCAAAATTACAGTAATTTTTTTATATAAAATAGTTTTCTTTGCATAAAACCGACAAAACATAAAAAAAACCTAAATAAGGTATTGCTGTAACCGTACTGACCCGAAGAATAAAACCGCTTTATCAATTTTACCGCACGCGGAACGGTGTAAACGCACTCCCCCAAAAGAAATTCATGAAACGCTAGTTTTTGTTCATTCCGCGTCCCAAAAATCGGAATAAAAAGCGATCAAAACATGTCACGTGCCCGAAAATGGTACCAATAAAAACGTCAACTCGTCCCGCAAAAAATAAGACCTCACATGACTCGGTGGGTCAAAATACGGAAAAATTATAGCTCAATATGTGGTGATGCAAAAACTATTTTTACTATAAAAAGCGTCTTTTAGCGTGTGACAGCTGCCAAAAATAAAAACCGCCATAAATAGTAAATCAAACCCCCCGTTATCACCCCCTTAGTTAAGGAAAAATAATAAAATTAAAAGAATTTATTTATTTCCATTTTCCCATTTGAGTTAGGGCTGAGATTAGGGTTAGGAGTGTGTTGGGGTTAGGGTTGGAGTTAGAATTGGGGGTTTCCACTGTTTGGGCACATCAGGTGCTCTCCAAATGCAACATGGCGTCTGATCTCAATTCCAGCCAATTCTGAGTTGAAAAAGTCAAATGGTGCTCCTTCCCTTCCAAGATCTGCCATGCGCCCAAACAGTGTTTTACCCCCACATGTAGGGTATCGGCCTACTCAGGACAAATTGCAAAACAACTTTTGGGGTCCAATTTCTCCTGTTACCCTTAGGAAAATAAAAAATTGGGGGCAAAAATATTTTTTTTGTGGAAAAAAATGATTTTTTTATTTTCACGCCCGGGCGTTATAAACTTCTGTGAAGCACTTGGGGGTTGAAAGTGCTCACCACACATCTAGATAAGTTCCGTGGGGGGTCTAATGTCCAAAATGGGGACACTTGTGGGGAGTTTCAATAGTTTAGGTACATCAGGGGCTCTCCAAACGCACATGACACCCGCAGACCATTCCATCAAAGTCTGCATTCCAAAGCGTCACTACTTCCCTTCCGAGCCCCGACGTGTGTCCATACAGTAGTTTTCTCCCACATATGGGGTGTCAGCGTACTCGGGACAAATTGGACAACGACTTTTGGGGTTCAATTTCTCCTGTTACCCTTGGGAAAATAAAAAAATTGGACTATAATTGATCATGTTTGTGGAAAAAATACAATTTTTTTTATTTTCATGCCTGGGCATTATAAACTTCTGTGAAGCCTTTGGGGGTTCAAAGTGCTCACCACACATCTAGATAAGTTCCTTGGGGGGTCTAGTTTCCAAAATGGTGTCATTTGTGGGGGGTATCCACTGTTTTGGTACATCAGGGGTTTTCCAATCGCGACATGGTGTCCGATCTCAATTCCAGCCAAAAACATCAAATGGCGCTGCTTCCCTTCCGAGCTCGGCCATGCGCCCAAATAGTGGTTTACCCCCACATGTGGGGTATCAGCGTACTCAGGACAAATTGCACAATAACTTTTAGGGTCCTGTTACCCTTGGGAAAATAAAAATTGAGGGTGAAAAGATCAATTTTGTGGAAAAAATGATTTTTTAATTGTACCGCTGTACATTATAAACTTCTGTGAAGCCCTTGTGGGTTCAAAGTTCTCACCACATATCTAGATAAGTTCCTTGGGGGGGTCTAGTTTCCAAAATGGGGTCACTTGTGGGGGGTTTCCACTGTTTAGGTACATCAGGGGCTCTCCAAACGTGACATGGCGTCCGATCTGAATTCCAGCCAATTTTGCATTGAGAAAGTCAAACGGCGCTCCTTCACTTCTGAGCTCTGCCATGCGCCAAAACAGTGGTTCCCGCCCCACATATCAGGTATCAGCGTACTCACGACAAATTGCACAATAACTTTTGCAGTCCAATTTCTCCTGTTACCCTTGGTAAAATAAAAAAAAAATTGAACCTGAAGTTTTTTGTTTTTTTTTGTGGAAAAAAGTTAATGTTCATTTTTTTTATTTTTTATTTTTTTTTTAAAATATTCAAAATTCCTGTGACGCACCTAAAGGGATACCGTAATAAACTTCTTGAATGTGGTTTTGAGCACCTTAAGGGGTGCAGTTTTTAGAATGGTGTCACTTTTGGGTATTTTCTATCATATAGACCCCTCAAAGTGGCTTCAAATGTGATGTGGTCCGTAAAAATAAAATGGTGTTGCAAAAATGAGAAATTGCTGGTCAATTTTTAACCCTTAACTTCCTAACAAAAAAAAAATTTTGGTTCCAAAATTGTGCTGATGTAAAGTAAACATGTGGGAAATGTTACTTATCAAGTTTTTTTGTGCCGTATCTCTGTGATTTAAGGGCATAAAAATTCAAAGTTGGAAAATAGCGAAATTTTCAAAATTTTTGCCAAATTTCCGCTTTTTTCACAAACGCAAGTTATTTGAATGAAATTTTACCACTGTCATGAAGTACAATATGTCACGAGAAAACATTGTCAGAATCACCGGGATCCATGGAAGCGTTCCAGAGTTATGACCTCATAAAAGGACAGTGGTCAGAATTGTAAAAATTGGCCCAGTCATGAACGTGCAAACCACCCTTGGGGGTGAAGGGGTTAAGACACTTTGGCTCTGTTTTCTCTTGGTATGGATAGTTTTTGAGCTGGTGCTTTTCTCTCTTGGATTTCTGCTGAGACCCGGCTGTCCGAATGATGTATTGGGAATTTTGTGTTCTAACAATCAAGAAGTATGTAGCTGATTCCCAGCACACACGTGTGCGTTCTGATAAGGAAATATTGAGGACTCTTTCCAACAGGCAATTGCATCAGGTTAAAAGAGCAGCTGCAAAAATGCCTTGTCATAGCAGCAGACAAGTTTTTGAAGCTGCTGGTGCCTCCAACGTCCCCCGAACAACAATATGCAGGGTCCTTCAGAGGTTTGCAGATGTGCGTAAGCCATCCTGTCGACCACCTCTATCCACTGCACACAAGCAGAAACGGCTCCAGTGGGCCAAACAATACATGAAGACTGACTTCCAAACTGTTTTGTTCACCGATGAGTGCCGTGCAACGCTCGATGGTCCAGATGGATGAAGTGGAGGATGACTGGTTGATGGACACCCCATGAAAACACGGCTAAGGCCTGTTTCACACATCAGTTTTTGTCCATCAGTCAAAATCCGCCGTTTTGCAAAAAAATCGGATCCGCCATTCTTTTTGGAGGATCCGTTTTTTTCACATTGTGTTGCATTACCGACGGATCTTGACGGATGGCCATCCGTTGGATCCGTTTTTTTGCGGATCCACCTAAATTTTGACGTCCGCCGACATGCCCGAACGGAGCATGTAACGTTTTTTCGGGCGGCAGGATCCGCACTTCTCACTGCGCATGCCCAAAAGACTTCACTCAGTTGGAAATTTAACCCTAAACTCTGTTCTGGCGGCTGGAAAATTTCTCTATCTCTCACGGATCCGTTAAAATAATGGTCCGGTGACAAACGTTGTGGTCTGTTCAGGAACGCATCCGCTATCCGCCATTTTAGCGGATTTTGACTGAACACAAAAACTGATGTGTGAAACAGGCTGAAGGCGCCAACAAGGAGGAGGTGGAGTAATGTTTTGGGCTGGAATCATGGGAAGAGAGAGTGTCGGCCCCTTTAGGATCCCTGAAGGGGTAAATCTACGTGGAGTTTCTAAAACAGCACTTCCTGCCATGGTTCAAGAGGAAGAACCGTGCTTTCCGCAGCAAGATCATTTTCATGCATGATAATGCACCGTCTCATGCTGCAAATAACACATCTGCATCTCTGGCTGCTATGGGCATAAAAGAGGACAAACTTATGATGTGGCCACCATCTTCCCCTGACCTCAACCCCATTGAGAACCTCTGGAGCATCATCAAAAGGAGTGTCTATGATGGCGGGAGGCAGTTCACGTCTAAGCAACAGCTCTGGGAGGGTATTCTGTCCACATGCAAAACAATTGAAGCACAAACCATCCAAAAACTGACAAATTCAATGGACGAGAGAGTTCAGAAGCTTCTTTCCAACAAGGGGTCCTATGTGCAAATGTAACATCACCTAGAATAAAGTTTTGACTTGAAAACTGTTTGATTTCATTTTGTAATAAGCTGATAATGCTTATAATTTCACAATTGACCATTTTTTTGTTCAAAATAAAAAGGTTAAACTCTGCTGTGCATAATAATTTGGAACATGCATTTTGAGTGTTTCTTATTTTTAAAAATATACTGTTTTCATAGGCAGTTTGTTCAAAAACATTGCAATTATACTAGAATATTAGATGACTGGAAAATAACAATGACTGCAATTCATATAGGTAATTTAGAGAAAATACGAGGAAATATTTTTTGCATAATTTGGAACACCGTGTATAGCGTTGCATTAAAATGACATGCAGACTCCTTCATTCAGCCTCGGATTTGTCAAATCCTGCTTTCTACTGGATTCAATGCAGTCTGAGGCTAAATTACATGGAGACGGTCTTCTAAACTCAGTGCTTGTAGCAATCTAAGCCCACAAGCAGCTCTCTGCTTGGTCTTAATAATGAATGTGTGTATACTATAAGCTTCAAATTTATAGCTAGGTATTTATAGATCATGGGCCCATTATTAAAAAGAAAGCACCGCAACATATTTAAGACTAGTGATGCAGGGCTGGCCAGGTTTGTGTTCCCAGTAAGGAGTTCTCTGTGGAAGTGATCATTCTTTATCAACTAATCTGTGGTGTCTTCTGTCTACCAGGCTGAAATAGTTAAAAGGTTGAATGGGATCTGCGCGCAGGTGTTGCCTTATCTCTCTCAGGAGGTATGTTTTGAACATTATTGATACAAAGTGTGTATCCACTTCCAGACTTTGGGTACAAGACTTTAAAATGTTGTGTTCAGATTTTATTGTGCAAAGGGAACCTGTGGCTTGATTCATGTTGCCAAAATCACAGGCATCATGAATGAGAGGCTGACTGCATGATTGCAGCCATAAATAGGTAGATATTTTTTTCTCTGATACGTTCTGTCGTTTTAGTGAAAATGTAATTTGAAGATCCAGCTTTGGACCGTCCGTAGAGTAACTAGTTTGTAGCTTCTCCCACATGAATCAAGCAACAGTTTCCCTTTAATGCAGTCAGTCCTTATATGTCTAGATACTTTACTAATGTTTCTAAGTCAAATTCTCAATAATGAAATAAGTATTAAAAGAACAGCATGAGGCACTTGTAACCGCCTCTCCGCAACTCCTCCATATCTCCTTCTGGCGTGCAACAATGAATAAAGTTCTTTAAGTATGGGTCTGCTGCAGTAAAGTGAAAATCCATAATTTAGAAACTTGCCCTCTTCCCATAATCAAGAAGTTGTTACCCTCTTATATGTATTTAGTCTGCATCAGGACAGAACACAGCCTGAAATAAGTTTCCCCCCCGATATGCCATTCTGCTCTCACCATATTTTGCCTTGTAGGGGAAATCAAGAAATTAGTTGCAGACAGGCTAGGAATAAGACTTCTATCTCTTACATTTTACATGGGTTACTTACTAATCTTGACTTTCTTTTTGTAGCACCAGCAACAAGTCCTTGGAGCTATTGAGCGGGCAAAGCAAGTGACAGCGCCAGAGTTGAACTCCATCATTCGTGTACGTGAAAAATCTGCTAAGATTGCTAGAATGAGTGATTAAGTTTCTTAAGGTCCACTTACACTAGCCGATCCAGAGCCCTAAGCAACCATCGATCGGCTACTTGTTTGTTGATCGGAGGTTATTTAATAGCCTATATACACAGGTCCACTGCACAATCTGTAATAGAGAAAGCGTTCAGTCTGTATAGGCTGCCATTGTTCTTGGTAGCGTAGGGCATGTTTACACATGATGTGCTGCCGGGAACTATATTTTGTACAGCACAAAAGATCGTTCCACCCAACAAATTAGCATTAACCCTTTTCCCTTAGAATAGGTTATAAATGGTTGATCAATGGGGGTTCCAGAACTTTGAATAGGGTGGTGCTCAGGCATTCATGGTGCTTCTCCATTTGTGATACTGATGGAAACAGCAGAGAGTGCTAAACTCTTTCATACAGCCCCATAGACAGTGTGACAAGCTGATTCTTTGAAGCTCCTCCTTCAGTCATGGAGTGAGGGGAAATGTGAAGGAATGGCCTGTGGATCTTGGGGCTCACCCAGTAGGCAGACATACAGCAGCCTGCAAAATTATTCATTCCCCCATTGGTAAAAAGCTACTTTGTGATATTGCAATTGGTTTAAATATTCTTGTAATCCGATTTGTGTGTGATGCATCAGCACTAAATAGTCTATGTTGGTGAAGTGAGAAAAATATAGGCATAAATTAAATTTATGGGATCAAATAACTAAAAAATTGGTATGTGCATATGTATTCAACCCTTGCTATGAACATGGTACAGCAACACACCTGCCAAGAGAGGGTGTCACACCAAAACTCAGCCGGGCAAGGAGGGCATTAAGCAGAGAGGCAGCACAGAGACCAAAGGTAACCCTGAAGGAGCTGCAGAGACTTGAGTATCTGGCCATACGACCACAAGAAGCCATACACTCCATAGAGGTGACCTTTATGGAAGAGTGGGCAGAAAAAAGATGTGCCTTACACACACAAATTGTAAGGCTTGTTTTGAGTTTGCCAGAAGAAATGTGTGAGACTCCCCAAATGTATGGAGGAATGTGCTGTGGTCAGATGAGGCTAAAATTGAACTTTTTGGCCATAAAGATAAACTCTGGCTCCAAACCAACACTGCTCATCAACCAAAACACCATTCCTCACAGTGAAATTTGATAGCAGCATACTGTAAGGATGTATTTTGGCAACAGGGACAGGAAAATTAGTCCAAGTTGAGGGGAAGATGGATGGTATATTCGTCAACTAAACACTTTTTTTTTTTTTTTTTATCTTCTAAAAAAAAAAAGTTACTTTTATTAGTCATTGAAACTATATTTTACCTCTATAGTATAAAAGTAAACAGGACATCTTCCTCTAGGATAAAGATACAGGAGACTACCGATACCCTATAGTATTGCTGGTGTGTCCCTACCTCACCGCAGAGACTAGCACCCAATTGTTGCCCACGCGCAGTCTACTCTCCCTCACTTGCCCTATAATAGTGATTGGCTAAATATAATCCGATAAATGACATAGGTACCTATGGAACTCGATTCTTATGATGTGTGCCAGATATCCAGAGTTAAATAGGCATCAACATATGCCAGTAAAGCATGCAGGAGTTGTACCACAATATTAGATACACTCACTTAGAGTCAAAAAGTGTGCCAATACCGAAGTCCCAACAATATAGTTGTCAATAATATACCGGTAACTATATGTATCAATTCGGATCTAAGTGCGTATATAATGGTGAACCACTATGATGTCATATGGTGTTGAAGATATGTATACATCCCAAAATATGTCATATGGTATAGAAATATATAGCGAGATCAGAATCTGTGCACCTCTGCAGGTATCAACTCGTATACCAGGGTGAGTCACAATGTTTGACATACAGCATTGGTACACATGTAAATCCCACTAGAATTAATATCAGATGACATAGAAGTGTGTGCAAATTTCCATACAACAGAGAAGTATGTGCAAATATCAACTAGTTCCCCCTAAGGTTCATCAGGAGATCATGCGCTATTTTAATTTAGCAGATATGGATTACACATGATATCAGATAAAAAAACAAACAAGAAGAGAGTATGTTCTGTTATATGAATTGGGACCTGCTGTTCACCAGAGGAAACATCTAACTGGAGCTGGAGCAGTTTTGCCTTGACAAATGGGCAAAAATCCCAATAGAAAGCTCTTAGAGACTTATCCAAAGTGACTTGCAGGAGGCAAGGATGCTCTCTACAAAATACTGACCTTATGAGGAGTGAATATTTATGCACACTGAAGTTTTCAGGTATTTTGTCCCATTTGCTTCACAATAAGAACCAATTGTTCAGGTATAGGCATGTCCTTTATATGAACTGATGCACACCCTCAAAAAAGTGAAATTCCAGGTTGTGCGGTAGCAAAATATGAAAAATGCCAAGGGAGTAAATACTTCTGCATGCCACTGTACACGTGCTGTGACTAGGCAATAGTTATCTGGAGTGAGAAAACAGTCTTTAGTTACATTTACAGTTTAGACTATATGCCATCAATCTTTTTGGGGCTGTTTTTTGATCCCTGAAGTGTAGCCATATTTACAATTGGATGGCAATTTTCTTTAAATCTATTTGTCTTTCAAAAGCAAATATTTCTTCCATTATTGGACATGTGGGATTGTGTGTCTATTAAACTGCCAGACAATAACTGATGTTCTCTTGGCATGTTTTCAAGGCTCCAAGGGTGTTAATGTCCACAGTTTAATGGCAGACTGCTCTCACCTGATCATACACTCACAATGACAACCCATTTTAGGAGCGTGTCCCAGAGCTGGAAGCAGCTTGCCACTGCCAACCGTGCCTTGTGTGGGATTTTGTGTCTTTACCAGACAGACATAGACGGAGATCCTATTGGAAGTTGACACGTAGTATCTGATATGGCTTCCAAAATGTAAAAAAGATTTTTATATTGCTCTTAGAGAATCTGAGTCTACTAGGTTTCCATCAGGGGAGGATAACGATCTAGTAGGTTGGCTTTTTACCCTCAAGGTTTACAGAGGGGCCATCTAATGTCTTCCTATACGGAATAATAGGCTTGTTCAGAAACATTGTCCATCTCAATATGTTTTCTAATTTAATCCCGTGCAGTGCTTCCAACTTACAGTATGTCCTATGTCTTCCTGGCAGTGATTACTGTCAGGCTGACATGTTTTTTTAATATATTTTCCTTTCGTACAGCAGCAGCTTCAAGTTCATCAGCTGTCCCAACTCCAGGCACTTGCCCTCCCTCTTACGCCACTACCTATGGGACTACAGGCTCCCTCTCTGCCTGTTAGTGCCAGCAGCGGGCTTCTCTCCCTGTCCGCACTGGGCTCCCAAGGACATCTCCCCAAGGAAGACAAGAATGGGCATGACGGAGATCCTCGACCTGATGATGACGGTGACAAATCAGATTAAAACCACAGATGACGTCGGATGGATAAAGGTGCAGCGTAGTCATAACTCTAGCACTGCCAGGTGGAGTTACATTGTAGAGCCTTATCCCATCATGCACTGGAACAGCTTCTTGTGTCCAAGGGTTTCTGAGAGCAGGACACTGGCAGCCAAGGGGGTTATTGCATTTCTTGACACTGTATATGTATGTGTACATATATGGAATGTACTGCGAACTGTATTGTAAATTGGCTGACTTCTACTAAAAGCACAACCCCCATCTTTTCTACAGAGTTTACCTTTCCATGTTGATACATTAGTGTAGTGCTTATATTAAATGCCGCTCTGGAGCACAATGATTTGGAGGCTGTGAGGCTCCCCGCTGGAGTTTTCTAGGTCCGTTGTGTGACCCCCCCCCCCTTATTTACTGCTGTGTAATTGGCTTTCTTCCACCTCACCCTTGTCGCATGGCAGCAGAATGTAACCCAATATAAAAATGATGGCCATATATCCATCATCTACTCACAATAGAAGAGGCCGTTCTTTTGTGCTGTACTTTTATTTGGAAATGCATTGAACTCTAATTTATGGGAAGAAAATACCATCACCAGCTTCTTGCACCTTGGAGCCATCACTTTCCTCTTCTCCCTCCAAGGTTCAGGGCAGGCACACAATCCTTTATACTCCATTTTTTTTTTTTTTAATTATATTAAATATAAGAATATCCTATAATTTTACACATTTTGACTGATGCCTTCCTGCTGCACATCTGTGTGTTCTACGTCAGTTCTATTTTCTGTGCTTTTCTAATATTTGGGTGAAAAGCGCTTAATCTTTTACTGAGTATTGCTCTACCGTCTACTGATATTTTTCTAATTGACAGGAAGGATTACTTTATTTTTTATGGGATAGAAACCCTCATTCACTTTTCCGTGACCTTGTTCAATGAGCAAAATTATATATTATAGTAGCTTATACCTCCTTACTGTCGGATAAACGTTGCATCTAAATAAAAAAATAAAATAAAGCAAGTATCTTTTGCATATAACTACAGCAATGCTGGGCCTGTTAAAGTTGTTGCCCGGTATTAAGATATTAATGGCCTCTACCCAGGATAGGTAATTAATATTTAAAACCAAAACAATTGGATCCTGAAATAATTATAATACACCAATATTTGATAGTCAGGGTCCAACACCTGAATCCCCCATAGACAAGTTGATACTTGGGGCCATAAACAAAAAGAAGTTGCACTCTGTAGTACTTTTTTTTTTGTTGTATATGGAGATGGCTGCTCCTAGTATGCACCTGTTGACATTAGCTTGGAAGTGCCTGTCAGTCTTTTGTCAGTGATACTTAGGGCCTTTACTGGTGTACAGAGCCAGAACACTACTCTGCACACTATTCCTGTGTGCTGCAGCTCAAATCTCATTGAAGTGAATGTGATCCGTGCTGCAGTACCTAAGATCAGCCTCCACAGAGCGTACTACTCCCAACAGCTGCTGTATCTGTCAGGGCTGTGGAGTCGGTAAGCCAAACCTGCGACTCCGACTCCTCAATTTCCCTTACACCGACTCCGACTCCACGACTCCGACTCCGACTCCCACACATATTGCTTATATTTAAGTGAAAAATTTATTGTAGTACAATGTGAACCTCAGACATTTAATCATTTTTATGATCCAATAATCAAGATATTTAGATAGAACAGAATATATATTGGTGTACTACCCGGTTTTCATTCTTTTTGGTACAGATACGATATGGATAGACAGATATGGATAAATGGATAGAGCAGATTTCTAATCTGCTTTTGCTATTGAAAACATTATCTATGAGCTCAAAAACCTTTCAGGTGATGCAGTTTTTTAAAAAGATGATCAGCTTTTGCAGCAGAAAAACGTATCCTCAAAAAACACAGGAAAAACGCTGTGTGTGAATGTAGCCTTAGATCAGGAATATAACAGCCATTTATAGGACATTTCATAACTTTCCCAAACTCCTATGAAAAAATATTCAGCACATCCTGCATTGAATTACTGTACCCAATTTATTATATATTTTAGGAGTCGGAGTCGGTCCATTTTATACCGACTCCAACTCCGACTCCACCAAAATGAGAACCGACTCAGACTCCGACTCCACGACTCCGACTCCACAGCCCTGGTATCTGTGTTCACGGAGTCAGAAATTCTCAGCTGACTGTTGGGGTGCTTTAAAGGGAATCTGTCACCCCTTTTTTGAGATATCATATAATGATATCATTCAATTGTGTGTCACATAAGGATTCTCTTAGTACTTTTGCTTCCCCCTGACCCCGCACCTTTCATGCATAAATACCTTTTTTATATCGGTTCAGATGTATGTAAACTGCCGCTGTCCGTTCCGCTGGGCGGGGCTTATTCAACTGCTCCTCCCTCCCTGTCTTGCTCTACGCATTTCTTCTTGTGTAGAGCAAGAAAGGGGTGGGGGAGCAGTTGAATAAGCCCCGCCCAGCAGACCGGACAGCGGCAGTTTACATACATCTGAACCGATATATAAAAGGTATTTATGCATGAAAGGTGCGGAGTCAGGGGGAAGCAAAAGTACTAAGAGAATCCTTATGTGACACAATTGAATGATATCATTATATGATATCTCAAAAAAGGGGTGACAGATTCCCTTTAAATCAGATACTGATGACCTATTAAGATGGGTCATCAGTATCACAGATCTGTGGGGTCTAAGAAATGGCATGCACAGATGATGGCTGTCTATTGTGACAGTAGGTTTTCTCACCAAAGTCAAAAGAATCAGTAATCTGAAATTCGACACACCAGTTCCTTGTCTACCCTGGCATTTTTTTACGGCTCTCATTTGTTTCAAATAAATGTACAATATCTGTCAATAAAGCTTAAATGGGGACGTCCAGTAGCCTAAAATGGTGATTGGCTAACCCTGCTGAATTGCATAGTGACATTTTGTTCCCTAGACTGGGTTCTGAAGGATCGCTGGTGTGTGGACGCATTGATTCTCAATACACTAGCTCCTATGGTAATCTACATGCATATTGACTTCTGAAAACTTTATCCAAAGCAGAGTATCACAGAACAAACTCCATGTCCCTACAACTGTGTCTTTCAGGTCTCCGTTCAAGGAGCAAACTCTGGCTTTAATGTAAATTACGCAGATCTGGCATTTTCCTGGTACCATTCTGTATGAACCCAAATCACAATTTTATGGTCAACAAACAATTAGTAAATTAATATGGTGAATTCTATACTGTAGAAAGAATTGGTCACTGCAAAACAGTACTGCATTTTTTATCCCAATATAGGGAGGAGAAACTTACTAAGATAATGGGGATGAGCAAAAAGCTTTGGACAGCTCCTTATCCAAATATCTATAGCGCTTACTGCTGTGACAGTCACAACACATGCGTGGAGAGCCTCTGTTGTGACTGTCACACAGCCGTGACACATTCACCTGCGGCGCCGAACAGCTGATTATCAGGTGCGCTCCAGGTATCCAGGTTCCCAATGCAGCTACTATTCGGTAAGCGCTATAGTTATTCGGATAAGGAGTTATCCAAAGCGATTCGCTCATCCCTAATAACCCTTTGCCCCCCCCAAAATTTCATGGCACGGTCAGTGGTTAAAGTAATTAAAAGAAAGCAGAAATATATTATGCCCTTCCATATGTTTGTAAGGTAGCATGTAACCAGACCAGGTGTTTGCCCTGTACATAGACCTATAGAAATACTCAAACCTCATTATATTGAATCTTCTTTCCTTGTGTCTAAATCACTGACCATGTTGGTATTCTGTGTGGAGGGTGTGACTGTGCCTTTTTCAATAAATTGTTTCAATGCCCGCTCGTATTGTATGTCTCATTCCTTATTGGGTTAATGTACAAAGAGTAGTCTGAGCGTAGAAGTTGGTCAAGAACATCTACCAGTGATGTTGCTGGTAGCCTTTAGTTTCCACATATGCTAAGTTAGTGTAAAAGTGTATTTATGCCATTTGTTTGTGGACAACTGTCATGTGTATGGCTGTCAGATGCTGGGTAATGATCCCTACTAACATTCAATAGTAAATCATCGCACTTGTTAAATTTCTTTATTAATAACTCATTAATCCAGCAATAACATGTATTTTTTTCTAGAATCCATTGTAATGTTACAGATGTAAATTGACCGAAAAATTTGCAAAACCACTTTTATCATAACAACTGCTGATACACACTAAAATGGTGGACATTAAGTGGCCTTATTCAGTCATTACCATTTTAAAACGCCGATCGGGAATAAGGTTTAGTCCTCTTAGTGTCGGAAAATCTTTGGGGTTTCAGTTACTGAGGGTAGCAGATACCCTGGAGAACACTATCTGGGCTGGTTTTTCCAGTTCCTGATCATGTGATCGCCATTATTCAATGAATGACAGTGATTACGTAAGTGTCTGCTATTAAACAGTTTTTCACTCTTCTGACATGATATACATGTTGGAGGAGAGAAAAATGAGGCGCCAAGGCCTGCTCTGTCCCCCTGAAACTCCATCCCTTCCTGGAAAAAAATGGCCGCATTTGCAGTGCCACACCCCTTCCCTACCCCTGAGATCTGCCAGCTGGCAACAGCAAGGATTTTTCCTATTGGTTCATTTTGATGACTGTGAGGCTATGTGCCCACGTAGCGATTCTGAAGCAGAATAAACCTGAGCAGAATCGCACAACCTGCTCCCGGGAAAACACATGCGCGTTTGTCAAGCGTTTTTGCATGCATTTTCCTAAGCGTTTTTGCCCATATTGATGGTATGCGGAATGTCGTGCGATTCCGCAAAATTAACATGCGTTTTTAATCGCTAAGCGTTTTCGCAGCGGTTAAAAATGCACCATTGGCACAACATGTGCGGTTTTCATTAAAAATCAATTGGATGCTTTTCTTAAGCGTTTCTGCAGCAGAATCGCTTGTCTAAAAGCTCTGCAGAAACACTTAAACGCTACATGGGCACACAGCCTCATAGGGTCTATCACTGATCAAAATCCATTAGTATGTTGTTCATCCCAGTCATCCACTTAGATTAGTGGGGGTTTTTTTTAAAGTTCATTTTTCTCTTCGCCACGACAGCATCCACTGAGAGAGGGGATCCACCCCTAGGAACAGGAAACCTACAGAGATAAAAGGGGCGGTCCCCCTCGCTCCCTCAGTTGGTTTCCTGTTCCTAGATGGAACCCATAGAGGATACCAGGCCTGGTTGCGACCTGTGCAACGTCCATATGAGTGGCAGGGGCCCCAGAGCTGGAAGCAGTGTCAGGGGAGATCTGATATTCAACTCCCCCCTCAGCTGGTAATGCAGTGTGAGGCCTGGTAATGGTGCGCCTGGCTCACGTACGGTGCATAAAGCGGCAGGAGCCGGCACCTATGTAGCTATGGAGACTTCCCCCCCCCCCCCCCCCCCCCCCCGGGGGACACAGCATTACAAGCCGGGCAGGGCACACGGAGAGCGCGGCACAGTGTTGGGGCTACTATGGTAGTGCCCCCCCGGAGTACTGCGAGGCCAAGGAAGGAATATGACCGTTGAGCTCGCAGGGACGCGGTAAGGTGCCGAAGCGCTGAATGGGGGAATTCCATACCTGACGCCACAATGGTCAGCGATTATGGTCCGGCGGGGCAGCGGTGACTGGGAGGTGCTCAGCGGGCATAATGCCAGCGATCCCATGCAAACGGCAGGGTGACCCGGAAATGGATCCCTGGAACTTCCGGGGGATGAGGCACAGATCGCGGTATCACCTGGCAAGCGGCAGCGCATGAGCAGACGGGGGGGGGAATAAAAGGGCGAGATCAGGAAGCTGCATAAAAGCACCGGCCAGTGCGCAGCAATGTCGTCCACTAACGACACTTTCGCTCCAACTTGAAAAGCCAGAGGAATCCCCACATGGTAGTGCCAAAAGAGGTGGCAGCACTAGAAGTGACAGCACCAGGAGAAGTATCAGTACCAGGAGGAATAGCAGTGGACGCTCCAGGCAGAGTGAGTCCACTAAGAAAAAACGGAAGGAGAAGTCATCTCACTCCACACCTCAGCCTGTGCCTCTAACCCTGCAGCAAGTACTATGCTGACAAAATTCACGGGCGAGTGTTTTCTAGTCATGCTCATGTAGCTGATGGCGCCTTTTGTTCTGTATACCCTTTTAGGCCAAAAGGACGGAAAAATCTAAGCACAAAGTATGCCTTATGCTCCCAATCTCTCCCGGATAGCTACCCTAAGAGGTTATGTCAGTGCTGTATTGGACAAACCCGGGAAGAGTCCTCGGGGAGAACAGGTGATATCCGTTCGATAATCAGACAGGAACTACAGGCCCTAGGGGGTGCCAGTAGTTTTGGAGTACAAACCTCCAGCAGAGGGATTACCTCCCCAGGGTCCAGATCGCCTTCAGAGGTTGGGGAGCTTGACTCCGATATATCCCAAGAATACCTAACCTCAAAGGAAGAGGAGCAGGCTTGCTTCCCCACCAACAGTATTAATAATCTGGTCAGGTCAGTGCGTAATACTATGGGGTTATCAGACACTAAGGACCCCAAGACCCCTCAGGAAATAATGTTTGCTGGAATCTCCCAAAAGAAGGTCTGAGCCTTTCCAGTAATCCCAGCAATAAAACAGCTGGTGAAAAGAGAGTGGGAAAAGCAGGGACAGAAAAGCTTTCTCCCATTAACATCCAAACGGAAGTACCCGTTTGATGATGAGGAATTGGCCTCTTGGGCAAAAACCCCCAAGGTGGATGCGCAGTGGTCTCCACTTCTCGTCGATCTTCCTTACCAGTGGAAGATTCGGGTATGCTGTCTGACTCCCCCCCCCCCCCCTAGATCGCAAAGCAGATACCCTCCTCAAGAGATCTTGGGAGACATGCACAGGGGCCTTTAAGCCGGCAATATTAGCCACGTGTACTGGGAGATCCATGTTAATATGGTTAGACGAGCTGGAGGAGAAAATAAAAAATGGAACGTCTAGAGACAAGCTTCGTTCCTCTATTACCCTAATAAAGGGTGCTGCAGCCTTTATATCGGACTCCTCAGCTGACTCCCTCCAACTAGCTGCCAGAGCAGCAGGGTTAAGCAACGCAGCCCGTCGGGCCTTGTGTTTGAAGGGATGGAGAGGTGGTACGCAGACAAAATCCAAGCTCTGCGCTGTGCCCTGTCAGGGTAAGTACCTGTTTGGCACAGTACTCGATGAAATTCTGACTAAAGCGGGTGAGAGAAAAAGGGATTCCCTAACCCGTACGTTCCCTTCTGCAGCAGGGCCTTCAGGAAGCCTCCATTTGGCAAAAAGGATTACAGGCCCCAAGACCGCTGGGGCAACAAGGACCCCAAACAGAAGGGGAAACTTATTTGGGAAACGACCCTTCAGATCCGGTGACAGATTCCGGTAGCACCAATTTACCGGTAGGTGGCAGGTTACTATATTTCAGCCACCAATGGGAAGTAATAACGGCTAACCCCTGGGAAGCATTGGAATTGGAGATTACAGGCCTCTTATCTAAGCACGTTCTTGTAGACGTTCCAGGAGAGGAAAGGGGAACGGGGTTCTACTCTCCCTTGTTCCTGGTCCCTAAGCCAGATGGCTCCTTTAGAACGATAATTAATTTGAAAAGACCTAATGCCGTCTTAAGGCTGCGGTCCTTTAAAATGGAATCCATACGATCAGCGATAAAATTCTTGAATCCTAGGTGCTATATGGCAGTCTTGGACCTCAAAGATGCTTACTACCATCTTCCCATATACAGAGGGCACCAATGATTTCTCCGGGTGGCAGTCACGTTAAAAGGCCGAATACGACATCTCCAGTTTATGGCAATGCCATTCGGACTATCCATGGCACCCCGCATATTTACCAACTTAATGCTGTAGGTGATGTCACATTTAAGATTAAAGGACACCTTAATAGTCCCGTACCTGGACGATCTGCTCATAGTGGGAAATTCTATTTCCCAATGCAAACACAGGTTAGATGATGATATCTCATCCTTGCAGACGCTTGGCTGGCTGATCAACTGGGAAAAATCCAGACTACACCCGGTAACCTGCCAGGCATTCCTAGGCCTTCAACTAGACTCAGTAAGTCTAAAATGCCTGCTGCCAGAGACAAAAAGGCTGGCTATAATTAAAAAAGTACGGACGGCAATCAGTAAGCCTACAATGTCCTTAAGAGAAGGCATGTCCTTGTTAGGATCCCTAACATCATGTATTTCGGCTCTTCAGTGGGCCCACTTCCATTCCAGAAAGTTGCAGTAGGCCGTTTTGCAAGAGGTGGATAGATTGCAGGGACAGTTGGAAGGCAGAATGTCCCTATCATCAGAAGTGACCAGCTCCCTAGAGTGGTGGCTAGACCCAGACAATCTCACGGGGGGGGTTCCATGGTGGGTTGTTCCCTCAAAGATAGTCACTAAGGACGCTAGCCCCTTGGCGTGGGGGGCCCTCCTGGATATGGTTCAGGGAAGTGGTCCGAGGCCAAAGCAGGGGATTCATCCAATGTGAGGGAATTAAAGGTGATATATTATGCTATATCTAAATTTCTCCCACAGCTACAAGGAACCCACACAAGAATCCAATCAGACAACACCACCTCAGTAGCTTACCTATAAACTGGAAAGGAGGCACGCGATCAGGGCCGCTCATATCTATTGCGGAAAAAATTTTAGATATACCGAATTACATCTCCACTCTTTATCTGCTCTCCATATCAGAGGGGTGGACTATTCCAGGGCAGACTTTCTCAGCCGCCAGACCCTGCATCAGGGGGAATAGGTGCTCAGCCGGCACATCTTCGAGATGATAGCGGCCAGGTGGTGCAGACCAGAGATAGCTCTGTTCGCCACAAGAGCCAACAGGCGTGTAGAAAGGTTCACTTCTCTATACAGGGCGGACAAACCAGACTTGCTCGATGCCCTCCAAGCACCCTGGACTTTCCGATAGGCCTACGCCTTCCCTCTGATGATACTGTTACTAACGGTCGTCAGAAAAATAAGGGAAGAAGGAGCGAGGGTCATCTTAATAGCTCCATTTTGGCCCAAGAGGCCGTGGTTTTCATGGCTGAGAACCATGTCGATAACCGACCCATGGATTCTCCTGCTACATCGGGACCTTCTCACAAGGACCCTGTTACCACCCTCAGGTCAAAGGTCTACGCCTCACGGCATGGAATTTGAAAGGGAGTTATTAAACCTAAGAGGGTTCTTAAGTAATCTAATCAACCCTCCTGCAGAGTAGGAAGGAATCCACAACAAAAATCTATACTAGAGTGTGTCAAAAGGTTTTAGCTTTCCATTCAGCGAAGCTTTCCAGTGACGTGCCTTTCTCAGCCATCTTAGAATTCCTGCAGAAGGGCCGGGAATTGAAACTTTCAGTTAACACTCTAAAGGTCCAAGTATCGGCTCTAGGGGCCTTATATAATTACGATGTGGCAGGTAATAAGTGGGTGGCTTGATTTATTTCGGCTTGCCAGCGAGCGAACCCAGTTCACATTCCTCAGCTACCAACATGGGACCTTAGCTTAGTCTTGGATGCCTTCACACAGGCCCCATTTGAGCCCATACACTCGGTGTCAATAAAATGCCTTTCATTGAAAACTGCTCTACTGGTAGCTCTAGTTTCAGCAAGAAGAGTGAGTGATCTCCAGGCCCAGTCGGTAGATTCCCCCCTCCCTTCCTGTTAATAGTCCAGAAAACAGACCCGTCCTATCTTCCTAAAAGAGCTACATGATTTCATAGATCCCAAGAAATCTACCTACCCTCCTTCTATGAGAGCCCAGCACCACCAGAGGAGGATAGATATCACACCTTAGACATGAAGAGAGCAGTCCTAGCCTACCTAGATAGGACCAGACCCCGGAGGCAGAGCAGAGCTCTTTTTATCTCCTTCCAGGGTAACAAGAAAGGGTCCAGAGTTACGAGAGGCACGCTGTCCCGGTGTATTAGGGACGCGATCACGTTGGCATATTTGGCAAAAGGAGAAGACCCACCACAGGGTATAAAGGCACATTCTGCACGAGCCATATTGTCCTCCTGGGCCGAAAGGGCGAATGTCCCAATTGAGCTAATATGTAAGGCTGCAACCTGGTCTTCTCCTTCTACCTTTTATAGTCACTATAGACTAGATTTATCCTCTTCCGAGGACTTAGCCTTTGGTAGATCTGTCCTTGACACGGTGCGCCCTCCCAGGTGATTGTCTCTGGAAATCTCAGTGGGTGCTGTCGTGGTGAAGAGAAAAAAATGGATTACTTATCGGTAATACTCTTTTATAGAGTCCACGACAGCACCCACTCACTTCCCTTCCTTAATTGATATGTATACACGTGGTTATCTCTGGTGGTGAATAGAATTTATATATTAATATGTAAATATGCATACCAAACATATAATGACGTATAGGTTAGAATCGCTTGCACACCAAATTGACTAAAACATGTGTGGCGGTTGCTCTTGTTCTCTGTAATCCAAGCGAGGGGGACCGCCCCTTTTAAATCTGTAGGTTTCCTGTTCATAAGGGCGGATCCCCTCTCTCAGTGGGTGCTGTCGTGGACTCTATAAAGAGTATTACCGGTAAGTAATCCGTTTTTTTTTTCTCAATGTACACTCTGCGCCCCATCTTGACTGAAAAAAACAAATGTAGAAATTTATTAAAGAAAAACTGAAATATGACATGGTCATAAGTATTCAGACCCTTTGCTCAGTATTCAGTAGAAGCACCCTTTTGAGCTAGTACAGCCGTGAGTCGTCTTGGGAATGATGCAACAAGTTTTTCACACCTGGATTTGGGGATCTTCTGCCATTCTTCCTTGCAGATCCTCTCCAGTTCCATCACGTTGGATGGTGAATGTTGGTGGACAACCATTTTCAGGTCTTGCCAGAGATGCTCAATTGGGTTTAGGTCAGGGCCCTGGCTGGGCCAGTCAAGAATGGTCACAGAGTTGTTCTGAAGCCACTCCTTTGTTTTTTATAGCCTTATGCTTAGGGTTATTGTCTTGTTGGAAGTGAACTTTCGGCCAAGTCTGATGTCCAGAGCACTCTGGAAGAGGTTTTCATCCAGGATATCTCTGTATTTGGCCGTGTTCATGTTTCCTTCAATTGCAAACAGTCGTCCTGTCCCTGCAGCTGAAAAACACCCCTATAGCATGATGCTTCCACCACCATGTTTCACCGTTGGGGTTATATTGGGCAGGTGATGAGCAGTGCCTGGTTTTCTACACACATACCGCTTGGAACTTTTTTGGTGATAATTCTATCTTCGTCTTATCAGACCAGAAAATCTTATTTCTCAGCCTGGGAGTCGTGTGTGTGTGTGTGTGTGTGTGTGTGTGTGTGTGTGTGTGGTTTTTTTTTTTTGCAAACTCTATGCAGGCTTTCATATGTCTTGCACTGAGGAGAGGCTTCCGTCGGGCCACTCTGCCATAAAGACCCGATTGGTGGGAGAGCTGTAGTGATAGTTGACTCTTTGGAACTTTCCATCTCCCTACTGCATCTTTGGAGCTCAGCCACAGTGATCTTGGGGTTCTTCTTTACCTCTTCTCCCACAATTGCTCAGTTTGGCTGGATGGCCAGGTCTAGGAAGACTTCTGGTGGTCCCAAACTTCTTCCATTTAAGGATCCTTGAGGACACTGTCCTCTTAGGAACCTTGAGTACTGCAAAAATTCTTTTGTAACCTTGGCCAGATCTGTGCCTAGCCATAACTCTCTCAGCTCCTTGGCCAGTTCCTTTTGACCTCATGATTTGGTCTGACATGCACTGTGAACTGTGAGGTCTTATATAGACAGGTGTGTGCCTTTTACAAATCAAGTCCTATCAGTTTAAACACAGCTGGACTCCAATGAAGGAGTAGAACCATCTCAAGGAGGATCACAAGGAAATGGACAGCATGTGACTTAAATATGAGTGTCTGAGCAAAGGGTCTGACTACTTATGACCATGTGACATTACAGTTTTTTCTTTTTTAATTTTCAAAAACCTACATTTGTTTTTTTTTTTTCAGTCAAGATGGGGTGCAGAATGTACATTAATGAGAGAAAAGAACTTTCTTGAATTTACCAAATGGCTGCAATGAAACAGAGTGAAAAATTTAAAGGGGTCTGAATACTTTCCGTACCCAATGTATATTAAAAAAAAAAAATGACTACTAGTGTTCTTAGTACTTGAGTTTGTATCTGCGTTGCTCGAGCACCCGTGATACTCTGTGCATACCGGAGCACCCCGATGCAAACTTGAGCGAGCACTTGCACTCAACACCAATGACATATTCAATATGAAAATTCTCACTATACCCTCTGCGTAAAATCCTTGAGGGGTCTAGTTTCTAAAATGAGGTCCTCATAGAGACACGGTTCAGAGTTTAAAAAAAAAAGTGGCATAATTAAGTTCAAAATTGGCTCTCACTAAGGGGTTATGGTGGTGTTTGCAAAGCCTTGTCACCTATCTGTATTTGGTGTGTTATATATATTAGACACCCACACAAAATTATTTATACACTGCTCAAAAAAATAAAGGGAACACTTAAACAACAGAATATAACTCCAAGTACATCAAACTTCTGTGAAATCAAACTGTCCACTTAAGAAGCAACACTGATTGTCAATCAATTTCACATGCTGTTGTGCAAATGGAATAGACAACAGATGGAAATTATTGGCAATTATCAAGACACTCAATAAAGGAGTGGTTCAGCAGGTGCGGACCACAGACCACGTCTCAGTGCCAATGCTTTCTGGCTGATGTTCTGGCCACTTTTGAAAAATGCTCCGGTCATTAAGGGGTTAAATGTCACCTGCTTAACTCAGCAGGAAGTACGTTGGCATCTAAAAATCACTAAAATTGACAAATCCCCAGACCCAGATGGGATACACCCCTGAGTACTGCAGAAATTAAGTACAGTCATAGACCATTATTTTTATTCTTTAACCCCTTCCTGACATGAGACGTACTATCCCGTCCACGGTACCCGGGCCCGTATGACCGGGGACGGGATAGTACGTCTACCGCGATCAGCGGCGCCCACGTGGTGAGCGCCGCTGATCGCGGCCGGGTGTCAGCTGATTATCACAGCTGACACCCGGCACAATGTGTCAGGGGCGGTCACGGACCGCCCCCGACACATTAACCCCTTGCACACCGCGATCAAACGCGATCGCGGTGTACCGGGAGTTAAAGGGAAGCATCGGCAGGGAGGGGGCTCCCTCCGTGCTTCCCTGAGCCCCCCACGGCAGCGCAATGTGCAGCGCTGCTGCGGGGGACTCCTATCCTCCAGGCCCCCGAATCCAAGATGGCGACGGGGGCCTTCGGGGGCCTGGGGAAGCTGGCTTCCTCAGTGCCTGCAAAGCGCAGGCATGAGGAAGCCTTGTGCACTGCCTGTGACAGATTGCTGATCTGTCACAGTGATCTGTGATGTGACAGATCAGCGATCTGTCACAGGACAGTGATGTCCCACCTGGGACTATGTAATAAAGTAAAAAAAAATTTAAAAAAAAGTGTAAAAATAAATTTAAAAAAATCGCCAAATAAATTAGTAAAAAAAAAAAAAAATATTCCCCAATAAATTCATTTTTTTAAAATAATAAAAAAAAAAAACAATAAATGTACACATATTAGGTATCGCCGCGTCCGTAACGACCCGCCCTATAAAACTGTCCCATTAGTTAACCCCTTTAGCGAACCCCTTAAAAAATAAAAATAAAAAACGAAGCAAAAAATAATGATTTATTATCATACCGCCAAACAAAAAGTGCAATAACGCGAGATCAAAAAGACGCATATAAATATCCATGGTACCGCTGAAAACGTCATCTTGTCCCGCAAAAAACAAGCTGCCACACAGCATCATCAGCAAAAAAATAAAAAAGTTATAACTCGCAGAATAAAGCGATGCAAAAATAATTATTTTTTATATAAAATAGTTTTCATTGCATAAAACCGACAAAAACATAAAAAAACGACCTAAATGAGGTATCGCTGTAACCGTACTGACCCGAAGAATAAAAGCGCTTTATCAATTTTACCGCACGCGGAACGGTGTAAACGCATCCCCCCCAAAAGAAATTCATGAAACGCTGGTTTTTGTTCATTCTGCGTCCCAAAAATCGGAATAAAAAGCGATCAAAAAATTTCACGTGCCCGAAAATGGTACCAATAAAAACGTCAACTCGTCCCGCAAAAAATAAGACCTCACATGACTCGGTGGGTCAAAATACGGAAAAATTATAGCTCTCAATATGTGGTGATGCAAAAACTATTTTTACAATAAAAAGCGTCTTTTAGCGTGCGACAGCCGCCAAACATAAAAACCGCCATAAATAGTAAATCAAACCCCCCGTTATCACCCCTTTAGTTAGGGAAAAATAATAAAATAAAAAAAATGTATTTATTTCCATTTTTCCATTAGGGTTAGGGCTAGGGGTGTGTTGGGGTAGGGTTAGGTTAGGGCTAGGGTTAGGGCTAGGGTTAGGGTTAGGGCTAGGGTTAGGGTTAGGGCTAGGGCTAGGGTTAGGGCTAGGGTTAGGGCTAGGGTTAGGGCTAGGGTTAGGGGCGTGTTGGGGTTCGGGTTGGAGTTAGAATTGGGGGTTTCCACTGTTTGGGCACATCAGGGGCTCTCCAAATGCAACATGGCGTCTGATCTCAATTCCAGCCAATTCTGAGTTGAAAAAGTCAAATGGTGCTCCTTCCCTTCCAAGCTCTGCTATGCGCCCAAACAGTGTTTTACCCCCTCATGTAGGGTATCAGCCTACTCAGGACAAATTGCAAAACAATTTTTGGGGTCCAATTTCTCCTGTTACCCTTAGGAAAATAAAAAATTGGGGGCAAAAATATCATTTTTGTGGAAAAAAAATGATTTTTTTTATTTTCACGTCCGAGTGTTATAAACTTCTGTGAAGCACTTGGGGGTTCAAAGTGCTCACCACACATCTAGATAAGTTCCGTGGGGGGTCTAGTGTCCAAAATGGGGTCACTTGTGGGGAGTTTCAATAGTTTAGGTACATCAGGGGCTCTCCAAACGCACATGACAACCGCAGACCATTCCATCAAAGTCTGCGTTCCAAAACGTCACTGCTTCCCTTCCGAGCCCCGACGTGTGTCCATACAGTAGTTTTCTCCCACATATGGGGTGTCAGCGTACTCAGGACAAATTGGACAACAACTTTTGGGGTCCAATTTCTCCTGGTACCCTTGGGAAAATAAAAAAAATGGTGACTAAAAGATCATGTTTGTGGAAAAAATACGAATTTTTTATTTTCACGCCCGGGCGTTGTAAACTTCTGTGAAGCACTGGGGGGGTCAAAGTGCTCACCACACATCTAGATAAGTTCCTTGGGGGGTCTAGTTTACAAAATGGTGTCATTTGTGGGGGGTTTCCACTGTTTAGGTACATTAGGGGCTCTCCAAAGGCAACATGACACCCGCAGACCATTCCATCAAAGTCTGCATTCCAAAACGTCACTACTTCCCTTCCGAGCCCTGACGTGTGCCCATACAGTAGTTTTCTCCCACATATGGGGTAGCAGCGTACTCAGGACAAATTGGAAAACAACTTTTGGGGTCCAATTTCTCCTGGTACCCTTGGGAAAATAAAAAAAATGGTGACTAAAAGATCATGTTTGTGGAAAAAATACGAATTTTTTATTTTCACGCCCGGGCGTTGTAAACTTCTGTGAAGCACTGGGGGGGTCAAAGTGCTCACCACACATCTAGATAAGTTCCTTGGGGGGTCTAGTTTACAAAATGGTGTCATTTGTGGGGGGTTTCCACTGTTTAGGTACATTAGGGGCTCTCCAAAGGCAACATGACACCCGCAGACCATTCCATCAAAGTCTGCATTCCAAAACGTCACTACTTCCCTTCCGAGCCCTGACGTGTGCCCATACAGTAGTTTTCTCCCACATATGGGGTAGCAGCGTACTCAGGACAAATTGGAAAACAACTTTTGGGGTCCAATTTCTCCTGGTACCCTTGGGAAAATAAAAAAATGGTGACTAAAAGATCATGTTTGTGGAAAAAATACGAATTTTTTATTTTCACGCCCGGGCGTTGTAAACTTCTGTGAAGCACTGGGGGGGTCAAAGTGCTCACCACACATCTAGATAAGTTCCTTGGGGGGTCTAGTTTACAAAATGGTGTCATTTGTGGGGGGTTTCCACTGTTTAGGTACATTAGGGGCTCTCCAAAGGCAATATCACACCCGCAGACCATTCCATCAAAGTCTGCATTCCAAAACGTCACTACTTCCCTTCCGAGCCCCGACGTGTGCCCATACAGTAGTTTTCTCCCACATATGGGGTATCAGCATACTCAGGACAAATTGGACAACAACTTTTGGGGTCCAATTTCTCCTGGTACCCTTGGGAAAATAAAAAAATGGTGACTAAAAGATCATGTTTGTGGAAAAAATACGAATTTTTTATTTTCACGCCCGGGCGTTGTAAACTTCTGTGAAGCACTGGGGGGGTCAAAGTGCTCACCACACATCTAGATAAGTTCCTTAGGGGGTCTAGTTTCCAAAATGGTGTCATTTGTGGGGGGTTCCACTGTTTTGGTACATCAGGAGTTTTCCAAACGCGACATGGTGTCCGATCTCAATTCCAGCCAAAAACGTCAAATGGCGCTGCTTCCCTTCCGAGCTCTGCCATGCCCCCAAATAGTGGTTTACCCCCACATGTGGGGTATCAGCGTACTCAGGACAAATTGCACAATAACTTTTAGGGTCCTGTTACCCTTGGAAAAATAAGAATTGAGGGTGAAAAGATCATTTTTGTGGAAAAAATATGATTTTTTAATTGTATGGCTTTATGTTATAAACTTCTGTGAAGCCCATGGGGGTTCAAAGTTCTCACCACACATCTAGATAAGTTCCTTAGGGTGTCTAGTTTCCAAAATGGTGTCATTTGTGGGGGGTTTCCACTGTTTTGGTACATCAGGGGTTTTCCAAACGCGACATGGTGTCCGATCTCAATTCCAGCCAAAAACGTCAAATGGCGCTGCTTCCCTTCCGAGCTCTGCCATGCGCCCAAATAGTGGTTTACCCCCACATGTGGGGTATCAGCGTACTCAGGACAAATTGCACAATAACTTTTAGGGTCCTGTTACCCTTGGAAAAATAAGAATTGAGGGTGAAAAGATCATTTTTGTTTAAAAAATATGATTTTTTAATTGTATGGCTTTATGTTATAAACTTCTGTGAAGCCCATGGGGGTTCAAAGTTCTCACCACACATCTAGATAAGTTCCTTAGGGGGTCTAGTTTCCAAAATGGTGTCATTTGTGGGGGGTTTCCACTGTTTTGGTACATCAGGGGTTTTCCAAACGCGACATGGTGTCCGATCTCAATTCCAGCCAAAAACGTCAAATGGCGCTGCTTCCCTTCCGAGCTCTGCCATGCGCCCAAATAGTGGTTTACCCCCACATGTGGGGTATCAGCGTACTCAGGACAAATTGCACAATAACTTTTAGGGTCCTGTTACCCTTGGGAAAATAAAAATTGGGGTGAAAAGATCATTTTTGTGGAAAAAATATGATTTTTTAATTGTACCGCTGTACGTTATAAACTTCTGTAAAGCCCTTGTGGGTTCAAAGTTCTCACCACATATCTAGATAAGTTCCTTGGGGGGTCTAGTTTCCAAAATGGGGTCACTTGTAGGGGGTTTCCACTGTTTAGGTACATCAGGGACTCTCCAAACGTGACATGGCGTCCAATCTGAATTCCAGCCAATTTTGCATTGAAAAAGTCAAACGGCGCTCCTTCCATTCTGAGCTCTGCCATGCGCCGAAACAGTCGTTCCCCCCCACATATCAGGTATCTGCGTACTCAGGACAAATTGCACAATAACTTTTGCAGTTCAATTTCTCCTGTTACCCTTGGTAAAATAAAAAAAATTGAACCTGAAGTATTTTTTTTATGAAAAAAAGTTAGATGTTCATTTTTTTTTAAATATTCAAAAAAATTCCTGTGACGCACCTAAAGGGTTAATAAACTTCTTGAATGTGGTTTTGAGCACCTTAAGGGGTGCAGTTTTTAGAATGGTGTCACTTTTGTGTATTTTCTATCATATAGACCCCTCAAAGTGGCTTCAAATGTGATGTGGTCCTAAAAATAAAATGGTGTTGTAAAAATGAGAAATCGCTGGTCAACTTTTAACCCTTATAACTTCCTAACAAAAAAAAATTTTGGTTCCAAAATTGTGCTGATGTAAAGTAAACATGTGGGAAATGTTAGTTATCAAGTTTTTTGTGTGCCTTATCTCTGTGATTTAAGGGCATAAAAATTCAAAGTTGGAAAATTGCGAAATTTTCAAAATTTTCGCCAAATTTCCGTTTTTCTCACAAATAAACGCAAGTTATTTGAATGAAATTTTACCACTAACATGAAGTACAATATGTCACGAGAAAACAATGTCAGAATCACCGGGATCCATGGAAGCGTTCGAGAGTTATGACCTCATAAAGGTACAGTGGTCAGAATTGTAAAAATTGGCCCGGTCATGAACGTGCAAACCACCCTTGGGGGTGAAGGGGTTAAAGATTCCATAATAACAGGGTCTGTATCACAGGACTGGCATATAGCAAATGTGCTAATATTCAAAAACGGGACAAAAACTGAACTTGGAAATTATAGGCCAGTGAGCTTAACCTCAACTGTGGGTAAAATCCTGGAGGGTTTTCTAAGAGATACTATACTGGAGTATCTGAAGAATAACCTTATGACCCAATATCAACATGGGTTTACAAGGGGCCGTTCCTGTCAGACTAATCTGATAAACTTCTATGAAGAGGTAAGTTCCAGACTGGACCAAGGGAAGGCAGTGGAAGTGGTGTATATGGACTTTTCAAAAGTTTTTGATACGGTGCCACACAAAAGGTTGACACATAAAATGAGAACAATGGGGATAGGGGAAAATGTGTAAGTGGGTTAAGAGCTGGCTCATGGGATAGGAAGCAAAGGGTGGTTATTCATGGAGCACACTCGGACTGGGTCACAGTTAGCAGTGGAGTACCGCAGGGGTCGGTGTTGAGCCCACTTTTGTAACATTTATTAATGACCTTGTAGGGGGCATACAGAGTAGAATTTCGATATTTGCAGATAACACTAAACTCTGCAGGGTAATCAATACAGAGGAGGTGGGAAGGAAAGACCGGTTCCTCCCACGTCACCAATGTGACGTAACTACACAGGCACAGCTCTCCGACGCCCCCTCTGTCTCTCAGGTCAGTAAGGGAACTGCACCTAGAGCAAATGGCTGCTGGGGAGGATGTCCTGTTACCCGCTGGGTAGTCTAAGATTCGTAATCAGGGGAAAAGCATCAGCCCAAGATTAATTTTATGGTTTAATTGCCTTAAGGGTGCACTAGATAATTACAGAAATAGATAGTAAGCTATACAATGGAATTACAGTGGATTTGCAGTCAGAGTAAAATATAACAATAATGGTACAAGACTTAGAGATATTAAGCTGGAGGTCAATTTATGAGGTTGTAGGTTGCATGTGGATTCCGGGAGCTCAGCAGTCCACAGGTATAAAAATCTTAGTTGCCGGACAGACCCCAAAGCGCGGGCCACTGCTCCCTTGGCCGATCTGTCCCCAGGTCCTTCTTAGATCATCATCTGGTTCTTCTGTGAGAGTGTCTCTCTGCCCTGTGCCCCCTGTTCTTAAGCATGCTGGGTTCCCCCCCTGTGTCAGAGGGTGGGCTAATAATCTCCACCCTTTTGCTCTCTGCAGAACTTATTCCCAATGTCTAAGAAAGGGGGTAACTTTCTACAGGATGATTGGATCCAGACACGAGAGGTACCAGTGAATGTGGTTTGTTTTGCCTGTCGTGTGGAGCGCAAACATGGCCCCATTGGGTCACTGTGGAGGGCCAATCTCTTTATCTCAGGTCCCAGAGCCCTCACCGACTCAGGAGTCGCACTGCCAGATGCGCAATTTCCTCAGGGTCACGCGGATATTTCTTATGAGTCTATAACTCGAAAGGTGTGCTCATAATCCATGATCCTAGGATGGAGTTGGAGCGGCTGGGAGAGACAATGGATGTGTATTTCTGTGTCCAGCTGACAGGTATATTCTAATTGAAGCCCCCAGGCACCTTCCTGCCCCATGCTGGTGTGACTCCTACTCAAGCTTTGAAGTTCTGTTTTGGCCTTATCTCATTATCATTCTAAAAGGCCAAGGCTTTTCAACATTGGAGCACTAAATCCTGCTTTCTTCATCACAGGAGGACAATTTTATATTACAGGAGGATTTATGTAAACTAGAAGCTTGGGATGATAAATGGCAAATGATCTTTAACCCCTTCCCGACCCATGACTCCTACGTAGGCGTCATGAAAAGCTGTGCCAATACGACCCATGATGCCTACGTAGGCGTCATGACATAAATCACCCGCTTGCGGGTCGGGTGACCGGGGTCACTGAAAGGTCAACCGACCCATGCGCGCACACACAGGAGGCTTTGTGCTTCACCACAGGGGGTGTGGCTTAGCCCCCACGGGGCTACGATTGCTCTGATTGGCTGTTAAAAGTGAAACAACCAATCAGAGCGATAGTAATATTTCATCAATGAAATTTGATGAAATATTACAATCCAGCCATGGCTGATGCTGCAGTAGCATCGGACATGGCTGGAGACACTAATCTGACCCCCCCACACACACACACCGGCTGGCAGGGGCGATTGGCCCCTGCCACGGAATGAGGGCAGCAATCGGCCGCTGCCGTCACGATCTGCTCCCCCTCCCCTCCACTCCCCTGCAGTCTGATTTCCCCCCCTCACCCCTCCTGGTACCTAGTATGTCCCACTCTGGCACCCAGTGCCCTGCCGTCCCTGATCATGGGCGCCACCATCTTGGAAAATGGCGGGCGCAAGCGCAGTTCGCCCGCTCGAATCTGCAACACTGCAGATTCATTCATTTATTTTGACCACTGATAAACTCTCACTGTGTTCAAAATAAAAGAAAAGTAAATCACCGCCCCCTTATCACCCCCATAGGCAGGTTTAAATAATAAAATAAAGAAAATATTTTTTATTTTTCCATTAGGGTTGGAATTAGGGTTAGGGTTGGAATTAGATTTAAGGTTAGGGGTGGGCTGGGATTAGGGTTAGGCTTGTGGTTAGGGTTAGAGTTGGGGCTAGGGTTATGATTAGGGTTAGGGGTGTGTTGGGGTTAGGGTTGGAGTTAGAATTGAGGGGTTTCCACTGTTTAGGCACAGCACGGGGTCACCCAAACGCGATATGGCGCAACCATTTATTCCAGCCAATTTTGCGTTCAAAAAGTCAAACAGTGCTCCCTCTATTCTGAGCCCCGACGTGTGCCCAAACAGTGGTTTACCCCCACATATGGGGTATCGGCGTACTCAGAAAAAATTGCACAACAACTTTGGGGGTCTAATTTCTCCTGTTACCATTGGGAAAATAAAACATTGGGGGCTAAAATAATTATTTTTGTGGAAAAAAAATTATTTTTATTTTCACGACTCTGCGTTATAAATTTCTGTGAAGCACTTGGGGGTTGAAAGTGCTCACTACACATCTAGATAAGTTGCTTGGAAGGTCTAGTTTCCAAAATGGGGTCACTTGCGGGGGGTTTCCACTGTTTAGGCACATCAGGGGCTCTGCAAACGTAACATGACGCCCGCAGACCATTCCATCAAGTCGACATTTCAAAACGTCACTACTTCCCTTCCAAGCCCCGACGTGTGCCCAAACAGTGGTCCCCCCCACATATAGAGTACCAGAGTACTCAGGAAAATTGGACAACAACTTTTGGGGTCCAATTTATCCTGTTACCCTTGTGAAAATAAAAAATTGCGGGCTAAAAATCATTTTTTGAGGAAAAATGTTTTTTTATTTTCACGGCTCTGCATTATTAACTTCTGTGAAGCACTTTGGGGTTCAAAGTGCTCACCACAAATCTAGATAAGTTCCTTGGGGGGGTCTAGTTTCCAAAATGGGGTCACTTGTGGGGAGTTTCTACTGTTTAGGTACATCAGGGGCTCTGCAAACGTACCTGATGCCCGCAGACCATTCCATCCAAATTCCCTGAAAATATCTTGCTTCTAAATGAGCTCCCCATCTTTCCTTGCTTGCGTCTGTGATAATTGTGATGCAAGGAGACAATGTCGACGGGACTCCCCCGCCCCTCGACTGATATTTTTGGGAATGGTCCACCATTCCAGTGATCTCTTTAATGCCAGAGATAGACGAATCTCTCTCTGTCTAGGGAACTCTGTTTTCTGTCCCAGGCTGAAAGGATTGTTCTCTGCAGTCCTCTTGTGTGGACCTGACCCCATCGCATGCACGCTATGCAAGCTGTTAAGGTCCGTAAGACCTTCATTGCAGTTCTTCTAGAAGCTCGATTCCGAAGGAATAGGTGGACCCTGCTTTTTACTGCTTTCTGCTTTTCCTCTGCTAGCAGCGAGATTCTTTGCCTGGAATCAAGAATAACTCTTAACCTCTTCCTGGTCCCGGTATTAAGTTTGATTTTTCCTGATTTAGAATTCAACTCAGACTTTTTAATGTTGAGATAACCAATCTGAGATGTTCTTCTAGTTCGGCCACTGAACTGGATATTAACAGAAAATCGTCCCGATAGGGGACTAAGACTACATTCTTCTGCCTCAGGTAGGCTACGATCTCTGTGACCAATTTGGCAAAGACCCGAGGCGCCGAAGCCAGACTGTAAGGAAGGGAGCGAAACTCGAAGTTGTAGCACTTGTCTTTCTACTTTAGAGCAACCGTAGATATTTTTGAAAGAGGGGATGGATTGGAATGTGGTAGTATACATTTTTTTAGCTCTATCGTGCACATTACCACGTTTTTGTCAATGGGGGGATGGTAGTCTTTAAGGACTCCATCCTGAACCTCTTGTACCTTATCCACTGATTCAGAGGTTATAAGCTTATTATAGTACTAGCTGAAGAGCCCGGTGCCTCCCGGGCATAGTAACTAACTACGGTTAGATATAACAAATTATAATGAATATATATATATATATATATATATATATATATATATATATATATATATATATATATATATATAAAGCTGCGTGTATAGCCCCGCCCACTCCGCATAGCCACATTCACTATAATATCCCACATAATCCCGTCAGCCAGAGCCACCGGACTACTTCCCCTAATATCCCACATCATCCCATCAGCCAGAGCCACCGGTCAACTACCACTAATATCCCACATCATTTCATCACAGCCGCCGGTCTACTACCACTAATATTCCACATCATCCCATCAGAGCCACTGGACTACTACCCCTAATATCCCACATCATTCCGTCAGTACCAAACCGCAGAGTGGATTTGCCCTCACTTCTATACTGGGGATCCCTTTAAGAGGGGCCTTGGGTCAGAACCAGAGCGCTGAGTGGAATTGCCCTGACTTGCATACCAATGATCCCTTTAAGAGAGACTGAGGTCAGAACCAGAGCGCTGAGTTGAACGGTCCTAACTTCCATACCGGGGATCCCTTTAAGAGAGCCTGGGGTCAGAACCAGAACGCTGAGTGGAATTGCCCTAACTTCCATAGCAATGATCCCTTTAATAGAAGCCTGGGGTCAGAATCAGAGCGCTGAGGGATTTGCCCTATCTTCCATACTGGAGATCCCGTTAAGAGAGGCCTGGGGTCAGTACCAAAGCGCAAAGTGGATTTTCCCTCACTTCCGTACTGGGGATCCCTTTAAGAGACCCTGGGATCAGAACCACGGTGCTGAGTGGAGCGGTCCTAATTCCACACTGGGGATCCCTTTAAGAGAGGCCTGGGGTCAGAACCAAAGCGCTGGATGGATTTGCCCTAAATTCCATACCAATGATCCCTTTAAGAGGGAAAATGTGCCTAAGGGATGGAGGATGGGTATATGGGCACGGGAGGGGGTATTCATTTGTCATGTGCTCTCTGCTCCTTTCTGGGGGGCAGACAATGGCTGGAGCTTATGTTCCCAGGGATGCTAGATTTCTCCCACCCGGTCACTGTCTGCTGAGGTGTTGTCGTGGAGTGGAAAAACTGTTGCTCATAGCAACCAGTCACAGCTCAGCTTCTTTTAAACAGCTCTGGTGAAATGAAAGATGCTTAGTGATTGGTTGCAAGGAAAACTGTTGCTCATAGTAACCAATCACAGCTCAGCTTCTTTTAAACAGCTCTAGTGAAATACATTCAATTTTATATATATATAGATAGCTCTCTCCTGTTTTTTTTTTTTTTTATTGCCTACAGGGTTGAATAATGACATTGACCCAATTCTAATTGGGGAACCGGGATCACAAATCTTGGAGGTTCTCTGATGAATTCTAAAGTATATCCCTGAGAAATGGTGTTTAGAACCCATTGATTTTAGGAGATGAGCCTCCAGGAGTTTACAAAATCCCTTAGGCGTCTCCCTACAATTATGGCATCATCTCCTAGCCCTCGAACCTGATCCAAAGAGAAGGGGGCTCTACCCCTTTTACGGTGGCTCCACCGACCAGACTTCCCTTTTCCCTGATATTCCTGCCTTTGGGAGGGGCGGGTCCTCTGAAAGAGGAAGTATCTTTTAGATTTTTCCTCAGGAAACCCTTTCTTTTTCTTGGTGGCTTTTTCTAGCTAGAACCAAACCAAACACCCTTGACCCTGAAAAGGGTATGGTACACAGTTTATTCTTAGACTGATCTTTCCCTGACCAAGTCTTCATTCAAATGGCTCTACAAACCACATTGGATAAGGAATTGTTTTTGGCTGCAAACCGCACAGATTCTCCAGAAGCATCCGCTAAGAACCCTGTTGCCAATTTCAATAAGGGAAAACCTTCTAACATGCTTTCCCTAGACGTTTTCCCTCTTAGCTGATCCTCCAGTTGGTCGATCCACAAGTGCATGGATCTAGCAACTAAGGTGGCAGCTATATTAGCCTTCATGTCTGCTGCTGATGCCTCCCAGGCTCTCTTAAGAAGACCATCAGCCTTCCTGTCCATAGGCTACAGGAATACTCAAAGGAGATTGAGGTCTTCTTAAAGTCTGGCCACTGGGATATCGATCTTCGGGATTTCCTCCGGTTCCAACAATACACAGAGCCTGAAATCCCGAGGGATGACCAAACGCTTTTCCGCGTCTTCCCATTCCTCTAGAATCATCGACCGGATGTGACTATTTACTGGTAAAACCTGATGTATCTGTGACCTCGGTCCCCCAAACATTTCATCCTGGACTGACTGAGGCTTTAAGGTCTCCTCTATCTGCATTGTGCTTCTTAGTTTCTGAAGTAGTCAGTGTCTTCTGAAGAAAATACAGATCTAGCAAAAATTAAGAGACTGCTGCAAAATGTTCAATTTGTCTGATTTTTCTCTTTATAGGTATATTTTTTGAGTAAAATGTAAATTGCTCTTTTATTCTATAAACTACTTACAACATGTCTTCGAATTTCCAAGCACTAAATTTTGCATTTATTTTCAGAAAATGAGAAATGATCAAAAAAAAAAAAATGCAGTGCTTGCAGACCTCAAAAGTAATGCTAATAAAACAAGTTCCTAATCAATTAGAAACAACAATACTAATGTTTTAACTCAGGAAGCATTTACAAATCAATATTTTGCGGAATAAACATGATTTTTAATCACAGCTTTCATGTGTCTTGGCATGCTTTCCACCAGTCTTTCACACTGCTTTTGGGTGACCTTATGCCATGCCACTCCTGGTACAAAAATGTAAGCAGTTCTTTGATGGTTTGTGACTATCCATATTCCTCTTGATTACATTTCAGAGGTTTGGTTTTCAATGGGGTTCAGGTCTGGAGATTGGGCTGGCCATGACAGGGATTTGATGTGGAGGTCCTTCAACCACACATTGATTGACCTAGCTCTGTGGCATGGCGCATTGTCTTGCTGGAAAAACCAGTCCGCAGAGTTGGGGAACATTGCCTGAGCAGAAGGAATCAACTGTTTTTCCAGGATAACCTTGTATGCGGCTTGATTCATACGTCCTTCACAAAGATTAACCTGCCCAATTCGTTTTGCTGAAGCATCCCCAGATCCTCACCGATCTTCTACCAAATTTCACAGTGGGTGCAAGACACTGTAGCTTGTACGCTTCTCCAGGTCTCCGTCTAACCATTAGATGGACTAGGTGTTGGGCAAAGCTGAAAATTAGACTCATCAGAGAAGATTACCTTACTCCAGTCCTCTGTGGTTCAATCCTTATGGTCTTTGGCAAACCAGCCTGACTCTCCTTTGCTTCTCATTGATGAAAGGTTTTATCTAGCTTTACATGACTTGAGCCCAGCCTCTACGAGCCTGTTACGAACTGTTCTTGCCGTGCTGGCATTTGCCATTACATTTGTAGGTCACTTGATGTCATGATTGCTGAGTGACATTCGAATAAGATAACAATCATCCTGGTCAGTGGAGAGTCGTTTTCACCCTCTGCCAGTCTGTATCTTTGTTGTCCCCAATATCTGCTGCTTGACCTTGTTGTAAAGGACTGCAGTCTTAAAAAATTTAAGAATGGATGCAACATGACACTCACTGTATCCCTCTGCTAGTAAAGCCAGATTTGAGCCTTTCATTTCCTCACTCAAGACTTTTCTTTTCAACTCCTTTGGCATGGTTGTTATTTTTTTCATTCCTATTACTTTAGGGATATTACTAGCACTTGTTTTGTCATCCAGCTTGTCCTATTACAAGAGGATTGTGAACACCACAGCAGGGTTTTTTATACTTTCCTTTGTTAAATAAGATTTGGTTCAGGTGATCACCTAATCAGAAGCACATTAAGTAAAATAAGGTGTAGTCTGGTTGGAATTCAACTGACACTGGAATGGAATGGCTGTCAGACATGTAGAGAAGCTGATTTTTATAAAACTGTGCAGTGGTCTCTTAATTTTTGCTAGAGCTGTAGATGCCTCTTTCCCACTTCCGGAGGTTCTGAGGTAATTTCTACTTCTTCTAGATCCGAATCTATGGACTGGACATCATCATCTGAGGACTGTTCCATCTCCCACCTTGGTCTTTTGGCGTGAGGGCCCTGTTGAGGTCACTGGACCAGTAAGAGGCCTGAGATGGAAGCCTGGACCTCCTCTCTGACCATGGTGCACATCTCCGTTAGGAAGGAGGCCTGCACATCTTTAATGATTTTGAGGGTGCAACCTTCACATAGTTGTTTAACCCTTGAATCTGGTAACTTAATATCACAAATGGGGCATCTTCTGGTTTTCCAAGAGGATCTGCCAGTACTTCTGGATGTAGACATCATTGTGGACGATACCAAACTGTCAATCACGAGGTATTCAAGGGGGATATCAGCCTTTCCAGCGTCCTCCATACTGATTAAGAGGTTCTGTCTCTCACAGATGTGATGCCTGTCCCCAGATCAAGGTAGCTTTATATGTCCTACCTTGACATCCTGATTGTCTGCACCGCTTGGTAGAACACCCCTTCATGAATCTATCCTCCAGGGCAACTCGTCATATCCCTGCTGTGTCTGACACCATCGGAAGCACTGCTCTGGCCACTGGTGCTTACTGCGTTCCTCTCTGGAGCTCAACCGGAAGTACCCTATGCGGCGCTTCTCCGTTACTAGAAGTGACTCCCCAGTGTGCATCAGCATTCCGGCAGGCGGTGGAAGCCGAGAGTCACCACAGGGAGGGAAGCGGCTCCAGGGCCAGGAGCTCCTGCTCAACTGGACATGCGGCTGAGGAACCCCCCTTCGAGGAGGTGTCTGCCTCTGACTTCTTGACGGGGAAGGAGAGGATGAACCCTGGATCCCCTGAGCCTGCAAGTTAAGTTCTGAAGAAGCTCCCACGTGTCCTTTCTCGTGTCTGTCCTTACAGGGACAGGAAACACACTGATGGGTGTGGGTGGAGGTCTTTTAACCTCTCATGTGTTTCCTTTCCCTATAAGGATAGAAGGACAACCTCCATGGTGCTGTCAGGATCAACTCTTGGAAACAATATTACTGGTAGGTCTAATCCCCGTTTTTTGGTATAAAATTATATTACCACAAGTCAAACAATTTACCAGTTGGTGCAGTAGATTCTAAGAAAACCAACAGACCCAGCATTCATGATCTGCATGTTTTTGAGTCTGTGTATTAGAATAATTAAATGAAAGGGGGGTGTTCAAAATAATAACAGTGTGGAGTTCAACTGGTGAGGTCAATCATTCTATGAAGAAACGGGTGTGAATCAGGTGGCCTTTGATTTAAGGGTGAAGCCAGGACATGATGTACATGCATTTCTCCTTGAAAGCCTGAGAAATATAGGTCATTAGAGACATTGTTCAGAAGAACAGCTGGAACAGAAAGTTTTTTTTTTGTTTTCCTCTACGTGTCCATGTCTCATCAGGATGGAGTTCCTCACGCCTTACAAGTATCTGTGAGCTGGCTATTTCTTTTCTTTGATTAACATGGTTATTAACATGGTCATATTGGACTGCTCTTATTTTGAACACTACTGTACTATTCGTTTGTACCCATCTCTTTCTAGCAGTGTCTGTGCCACACTTTTTCTTTGGCGGTGCAAGCATATGTTTGGAGAGTGAAGCGATTGAAGTGCAGTAGTTGTCCAGACTCCTGAGGTGACACCTTGAAGTGCTTTCTGCGCTGAAATACTGTGTGTGCTCTTTGACATAATTTTGAATCGGCTTATTTTCAGTCCAGCCTTCTTAAAGGAAACATGTTGGGTGTTTTTTTTTAGTTTGTTTTTTTTACTTCTCTTCTCAGATATGCTTCAGCTTTTCAGAGTAAAATATATGGCTGTAACAACAGAGCCAGTCTCTGGTGCATGCTGTCCATTCTTTACGTAGCGCAAATTGGTTGCCTGGCTCCGTTTACTGTGCCCAAACACATGCGTTAATTGTTGCCTGCCATCCATCGTTCCTAATTCAATTTACTAGGAGCTGAGTTGCAGCCACTATTCAGTAAACAATTATGCTGCTCAAGCTCTGTACACTGCATACATCCAGCAGCTATCAGTGCAGAAAACAGCTGATTGGTGGGGGTGGCAGGGGTTATCAATATCATAAGCCCAGACAACCCCTTTAAGAATTAAAATGAGCAGGTATGTCAAAATCCAACATGCCCCCAACTTGCCTTCCTCCATGCACATTAGCTGGTTGGCGTATTCTGACTACATTTGTGTATTGTGCAGCCACTTTAAAATACAGTATCAAAAAGGGGTGCTCTTTTTTTGTCCTGCAGTATATAAACCTGTTCAGGGTGTAAAATGTACATTAACTGTATTTAAAAGGCTCATAACACAACATAATTTTATACTGCATGTAGCCCTTAGGTAAGAGATTCCAACCAAAAAAATAAAAACATGCTATTTTATCAGTTTATCAACATTAAAACAAATCATGTAAAAAGAAAGGACCTCCAGAAAAAGGACATGCCCCCAGAAGAAGCAAGCAGCGAAACGGCGCTCGTCAGGTGCGAGGGGAACACAGTTCGTCCCAGTCTCCTGACTCACTGTAACCCTAGGGGATATACCCTTATTACGTATAACAATTTTGCTGTGTGTGCAGTATGTCATTGGATTGTTACGGGATTGTTATTATATGCACGACTATTAAGGATGCAGAACAAGCAATGGTACTTTAGTTATGTCATGCTCTTCCCTCTGCTTCTCTCCTTGGTAGCCTATGAATGGGGACATATATAATTGCCATGTTTACATGTACCCGCTATCATTTATCAGCTATCCTCGTGAAAATGTCCTATTCTATATCCTGTGTAGGTTATTGCTGCTTTTGCTGGTTATTGTATAGTATTTACCTTAGGTTTCATACTTTGATACCCCAGCTGGGCTATTTTACACATTCATGCTGTGTCTTTTCCCCTCCTTTTTGGAGGTCCTTGCCCTGTCTTTTTATATGATTTATTTTAATATTGATAAAATAGTATTTTTTTATATTTTTGGTTGGAATCTCTTCTCTAAGGTCTACATGCTGTATAAGATTATGTCACAAATATTAACGTGTCTACATTCATTATTGGACATATGGGAGTATTTAGAAGGCTGATGTCTGACAAAATACAGATATTTTGATAGTGATTTTTGCCAGTTATGATGTGTAAAACAGCATCAAATGTCACCATTTTTTTTACGCACCTCTTAATTGTGCAAATTTAGTTTTTAACTCTGTACTGGCCAGCTCTGTCAACTGTTTGCAAGGTGGGTACAGCTTGTGGAGAGGGGAGCCTAGCCTAAACATTTATCATATTTTATGCAAAAAAAAGAAAAAGCATAAAATAAAATCGCAATGTACTGCAGTCCCTGACTCATTTTTTTGTCGGTGGTAAAAAGGAACTGGAAAATGCGCCAAATTCATTAAGAGGTGCAAACTTGATAATGAATTTGGCGCACCTTACTTCAGCGCACTCTCTGTACAGAACGCCAGTCTTGATGAATTGAGGTTCTTTGACTTTTCTGTGAATAGAGGTGGGCTATGTTTTTGATGCCAGCTCTTCGTCCTAGCTCTTCCCACATCAATCCTTACCTCTTTTCCTCTTCTCATCGGGTTCACAATTTTCTTGGAGGGAGAAATTTAGATCCTGCCCAACTCGCAGCCATGGCTGGCAGAGTAGAACCATTAAACTGTAAGACTGTGCCAAGGAATCCTCAGAGGGCTGGCAGTGCCTTCCCAGACCGCCTGATTAAGCTTTGGCAGGACGAGACAAATACCTTAACCCTGTAATTACTAAATGAAGGAAAGAAATGCCTAATGTTCAATCTATGGTAGGGAATGTTCTTTTAGGAAAATTTGGGAAGAGAAATATTCCCAGCCTATGAGGAAACTCCACTGGTATTCTCCATCACCTGTAGTAATTGTATGGGGAATTACCAGAATTGTTTGTTGTAAAATACTGAATTATGGCCCATTAGAAGCCACCCTGCAGGGTCTACTGCACTGCCCCTCTTTTGGTATGGGCCAAGCAGCTCTCTGACAGGTAAGGGGTGATTGACAGTTCTGTGTTGAAGCCGCGGCTATCTTTGAAACCACAAACCTGCTGTTGATTGATCATGAGGTTATTTCTTTACTTTTCATGACCGGGCATGCTCTCATACACCTGCTGAAAAACGGATGTTACATGCACATGGCTTTACGACAATTTTACACAAACCGAAACCTCCATATGCAAGTACAGATTCCCAGTTTGTCCATAATGGCAGTATCCTTGTCATCAGCACTTTCTGTCATTTTGAGAGCTGTCTTCTGCACAGGGACTTGGCTAGGTTTCGCAGGCTCATAGGCTTTGAAGTGAAGTGGCAGAACTCTATTCAAACAGGGGACATGGCCTTCTGTCGTGATCTATGGTGAAATCCCCAGTGATCGCCTCTTATCACCGATACTGAGCAGATACAATTACATTTTTCTGCTGTAACATTTTAATGTCTGGAAAATGACAACAATTGAAAGAAGCCGTGGAAATGAAAAGTAAGGCAAGAATGGGCCTACAGAGTATCCAAGGGTTGGAGATGATTGAATGGATTAAGTCAAAATGCAATATTTGGCCCAAACTATCACCATAATCCCCGCTGTCTTTAATGGGGCATCTATAGCACCTTGTGCTAAGTCAGCATATCCAGCTGCAATATGGAAATGTCCAAAGGCAGTTTTGTTAGGCACTTGGGCCTGTGAACTATTCCTTTAATTTTAGGTTTTAAACCACAATTGTGTTGACTCTGATTCTTCTCCAGAGTACACCATTGCAGATACAATGGACACATTCCTATATTATAAGCAAATAGCCTATATAAAAACTGTGGGAAACGACACTCATTGAAAATATAATAAACTAGTGCAACCAATACTGTGTATAATATTGGATTGTCATAAAAAAGATTATAATCATCGGAAGGGTTAATACAGAGCGACATCCTAAACATGTACAGCAACTATGGACCCACTGAGCCACATAAGTAAAATGTAGGATAATTTAATAACATGCAGAGAGGTCCAGGCTGCTGCCATCTTTATTCCACCCACGCTCTTCCCTTGCATCCGGCAGTAAACACGTTCATTCATAAAAGATGAGGCTGCATGAAATATTCAAAGGCTGCATCTCTAGGGAAAATCCTTGCCAGACAGCTCCATGGCTTAACCCTGTCAGATCGCATGCATGCAGGGGAATGTCTGCACAGGCATTAGACCTAATTAAAGCTCAGGAGCCTCATTTAGAAGAGTCTATATATTCTCTGTGTATCTGCTAGATTGCATTTCTGCCATTTGGAACTTAAGGAGGAATGTTCCGCAATTTAGGAAACTGCTTAAGTATGGCTTCATAGACAATACTACCAGACGCATAGCATGGTTTGTTAGGACTTAGGGCTCCCCGTTAATCATAAAAATAGGGGTCCTAAGACCCCTGCTTGAGTGGAGTGATGGTTATCTGTGTATACTACAGCTCTTCACAGTGCGATGGACTGACCGTGATAACTGAGCTAATACTTGCCTATCTCCATCAGTCCCATAGACGTGCAAAATAACAGCAAAAATGTCACTCAGGCTGTGGGACCCTGGGCCCATGTTCTTGTGATCTATGGAGGACCCAGTAGTGGGACCCTCCGCAATCATACACTTAGAACCTATGGAGTGGATAAGTGGTAAATGCAAAAAGTATGTGCACCTGAATTCTTTTACATGCTGGTGTACTGAAAAAAAGGGCCGAACTTGATGTGTAGGCGCAAATGCAACTGATAACACAGTACAAGGAGACCACACATAGTCACAATACACAAGGAGACGCTGGGGTCAGACTTGCGAGAAACTTGCACGAGTCTCGCAGGTCAATACCCAACACTGCAGCTGGCACTCGGACAGGAGTGTGCCGCTGCATAGAAATACATGCAACCACACGCTCCTGTCGTCCGCAGTGCCGGGTATTGAGATGCGAGATTCGTCCAAGTTTCTCGCAAGTCTGACCCCGGCCATAGAGTTCTTTCTGCACTGAAGTAGCCACCGTGATCTCACTGCACACGGCTAACGGCCCATCAAGTCACATTGTTTCATCATGCAGAGATTATGCTCAAAGTGTTGCCATGAAATCAAAATAACACACTGACGTCATAGGAATCAGCCAATGCTCACAGTCATTGTAGACAGAGTCAGGTAGGGGGCTTCAAAGGGAGCACCAGGCTGGCGGTGGGAGTAGATACAATGGGGATGGTCCGCTGCAGGTCCGGCCGAGTACCTTAAGGGCCCCGTCACACATAGCGACGCACCAACGATCCCGACAACGATATCACCTTGTCAGGATTGCTGGTGTGTCGCTACATGATCGCTGATGAGCTGTCAAACAGGCAGCTTCACTAGCGATCAGGACCAGCGACACGCGGGTAACAAGCGACGCAAGTTGCTTAGTTACCCGCAGTGTATCTTAGTTACCAGCGCGCTAATGCAGGGAGCTGGTAACATCGGGTTTTTAAGCGGCGCACGGCACTTAGAAACCCGATGTGTACCTTGGTTACCAGCTCCTTGCATTAGCGCACTGGTAACTAAGGTACACATCGGGTTTCTAGGCACCGCGTGCCCCTTAGAAACCCGATGTATACCTTGGTTACCAGCTCCTGGTCGCTGGTCTCCCGCTTGTCACACGCAGCAATGCATGCTGGCCAGCGGGAGACCAGCAACCCCAAAAATGTCCAGACGTTTCAACAACGATCAGCGATACCCGGCAAGGGGGCCGGTCGCTGAGAAGTGTCACACACAGCGAGATCGCTGATGAGATCGCTGTTATGTCACAAAACTTGTGACTTAGCAGCGATCTCGCTAGCGAGATCGCTGTGTGTGACGGGGGCTTAAGAGAGGATCAGACAGGATAAAGTAAATAGACCGGTCATATGGAGCGTAAGTGACGCAGTTCAGCTGGTATTAAAAGTCTTCATTTATTATTAATAATAATGATCTTTATTTTTATATAGCGCTAACATATTCCGCAGCACTTTACAGTGTGCACACATTTTCATCACTGTCCCCGATGGGGCTCACAATCTAAATTCCCTATCAGTATGTCTTTGGAGTCTGGGAGGAAACCGGAGAACCCGGAGGAAACATACAAACTCTTTGCAGATGTTGTCCTTGGTGGGGTTCGAACCCAGGACTGCAAGGCTGCAGTGCTATTCACTGAGCCACCGTGTGTAGAAAATTCCGCAACGTGTGCACTACGTTTTTTTTATTTCCATAGACTAAAGCGGTAGTGTACAACGCAGCAGAATCCGCAACGTGTGCACACACCAATAGTTCTGGGGGGCCCGTTACTAGACACCCCACACTGTTACATCCAGTTCAGCCGTAGGATGTAGGTAAAGACATGGCGCCCCATTCATTGTTGCAGTTGTGCTGGTTTCTCTCTAGTTTTCCAACTGCGCCTAATTCTTCCTATAATTTGTGACTCTTTATGTGTCCACCATGTTCGCCATTGTGGGTAGGTTTTTTTTTCAGATGTTTTCAGCTGATTCATCAATTGCTACTTATAAAGTCACCAGATTTGTCCCAAACCTACTCCATTCGCCCCTTCTGGAGTGATTTCGTGAGCGACAGTTATTTTGGTGCAAGTTTTGCAACATCTAGCAAAACCTGTGAGTTTTTGCTCTAAAAAGCAGATTAAAGACAAAACTGAAGAACATTTTCTATTTTGTGCAAAAATTCATGAACCGCATACGTCACGTTGAAGAATTTAGTGCAAAAAAAGGGTCACTGAATACAAGACAAAAAAGTGATAAGAACCCCCAAAGTGGAGCCCATTGTCTAAGGCTGTGTTGGGCTCTTGCAGACGACTGAATTTATAGTCCAAGTGCGATCCAGCAAAATATCAGCTCGCACTTGGATCAATGTTATTCTTGGCGGCTGTGCACATGTCCCATTTTTTTTTCTTCTGACAGTCTCTGTCCGAGGAGAAAATCACAGCATGCTTGAGTTTGATCTGACATTGGGATTGCTCTCGGCCATGCAAGTCAATGACTCAGTGGAAAACATTGGACTGCACTTGGATGACATATGAGCGCAGTGGGATTTTTCATGGACTGAGAGAACAAGATGGAGAATTTTTTTTTCATCTTCTACACCTCTGAGAAAATCGGATCACATTATGCTGACACTCGGATCAAACTGTGTGATTAGCACAATGGGCCCAATTCTCTCGGATGAGAGAAAATACGGTGGCGTGACCCTAGCCTTCCTCTATACAGTCTCTTAGTGTTTTCAGGAAAACGGCTGAGTCATTTAAAATACTGCAGCATTACCGTTGCATGTGATCACAGCCTAAAGGCAGCATTACCGTTGCATGTGAACACAGCCTAAAGCAGTCTTTTTTTTTTTTTTTTTTTTTTTTTTTTTTTACTAAAGTAGCTTTAAAAGAACACTTGGAGAACATGGCAGGCTCACAATGTGAACCCAGTACTGTAGTTTAGTGAATGCTGCACTCCCCTCTTGGATCTGAGAGCCATACATACCTAGCAGCAGATACCACGACAAAGGAAAATAGGGAGAGTGTTATTAAAAGAGGTAGTAATGCAGGTTGCAACACACCTTTGAAACCACCATAGTTTAGTAATCTGCATACATAACAAAACCTAATTCCCTGCTTCCTGCGGCGCTGTGCCAGCCTACCACTACTAACCCGACTTAAGTGATGTTGGGGTTCCTCAAGGATCAGTTCTAGGCCCCCTCCTCTTCTCTTTGTACACTGCCCCTATTGGTCAAACAATCAGTAGATTTGGTTTCCAGTACCATCTCTATGCTGACGACACCCAATTATACGCTTCTTCTCCTGACATCACGCCAGCCTTTCTAGAAAACACCGGCAATTGTCTAAACGCTATGTCTAACATCATGTTCTCACTATATATGAAACTGAACCTGTCAAAGACTGAACTCCTTGTGTTTCCTCCCGCTACTAATGTACCTATACCCGACATTGCCATTTCCGTGTGTGATTCCACTATTACTCCCCAGCAACATGCCCGCTGTCTTGGGGTCATACTTGACTCCGAGCTTTCCTTTGTCCCCCACATACAATCACTGGCTCGCTCTTGTTATCTGCACTCAAAAACATTTCTAGAATTCGACCTTTTCTAACTTTTGACTCCGCAAATCTCTGACTGTTTCTCTTATTCATACTCGTCTCGACTATGGTAACTCCCTCTTACCAAACTCTCCCCCCTCCAATCTGTCTTGAATACTGCTGCCAGGATCATATTCCTCGCCAATCGTTACACCGATGCCTCTACCTTGTGCCAGTCATTACACTGGCTACCCATCCACTCCAGAATCCAGTACAAACTTATTACCCTCACCCACAAAGCCCTCCATGGCCCAGCACCACCCTACATCTCCTCCCTTGTTTCAGTATACCATCCTACCTGCGCCTTCCGTTCTGCTGATGACCTGAGGTTAGCATCCTCAATAATCAGAACCTCCCACTCCCGTCTCCAAGACTATACACGTGCTGCACCAATTCTTTGGAATGCACTTCCCAGGTCAATACGATTAGTCCCCAATCCCCACAAGTTTAAGCGTGCCCTGAAAACGCATTTATTCAGACTGGCCTATCGCCTCAACACATTAGCCTAATCTATCCCTGTGTGGCACAGCCAAAAGTTTTACCATAACCAGGTTCACCGCATCATGTTCCCACATGCTTTATGCATCCATTAGCCCTCTGTGTCTGTACTGGTACACACTTAACATTATGGCTGGTCCATACAATCAGGGCAATTGTTACCACCCACCTTTCGTGTCTACCTCTTTCCTCATAGACTGTAAGCTTGCGAGCAGGGCCCTCATTCCTCTTGGTATTTGTTATAATCTATGTGATTATTGTTATGCTGTAATGTATATTGTCTGTACAAGTCCCCTCTGAAATGTAAAGTGCTGCGGAATATGTTGGCGCTATAGAAATAAAATGTATTATTATTATATTATTATTATGTAATATACGGCAGGAGAGGACTTCCCAAAGCTTTTACTGAAAACCCCATTTTATAAGTTTAGCATTGAAGCCGCCACTTAATGGCTTATATATCTATTGGGCCCAATCAGCAATGGCCCCCTCTCTATCATTTTTTAGTTAGGCCTCATTCACACCATATTTCACTCTGTGGCACTGGTGGGCAACAGGTTGCTATTATTTATTCATTATTTATTTTACTCACTTATATAGCGCCATTAATTCCACAGCACTTTACAGATTTTATCATCACTGTCCCCATTGGGGCTCATAGTGTAGAATTCCTTATCACTGTTTTTGGAGTGTGGGGGGAAACCCACGTAAACACGGGGAGAACATACACACTCCTTGCCGATGTCTTTGGGATTTGAACCCGGGACCCCAGCACTGCAATGCTAACCACTGAGCCCCATTATGTGCCCTTCCTCCAGTTCCTAATTCCCCTTGTGAGCTACCCATGTCATCTTCATATCCTAGAAGCACAGATTCCAACAGTGATCCAGCTCATTGCATCCAGATGTGTTTTTTAGTGTAGGCATCCTCAGCACTTCTAAAAGAGTTTCTGAAAACCCTTTAAAGTGAATCTGCCACCATGTTTTTGCCACCTAATTTGAGAGTAGAGACATACAGTGAGGTAAAACAAAAAAGTATTTAGTCAGCCACCAATTGTGTAAGTTCTCCCACTTAAAAAGAATAGAGAGGCCTGTAATTGACATCATAGGTAGACCACAACAATGAGAGTCAAAATGAGAAAACAAATCCAGAAAATCACCTTGTCTGATTGGGCAACATTTATTTTGCAAATTATGGTGGAAAATAAGTATTTGGTCATTAACAAGTTCATCTCAATATTTTGTTATATATCCTTTGTTGGCAATGACAGAGGTCAAACGTTTTCTGTAAGTCTTCACAATATTGGCACACACTGTTGGTGGTATCTCGGCCCATTCCATAACACCTCAGCAGTGCCACACGCCGATCGCCTCCATGCAACGTTGCATTGATGCAGTAATTGATGTAAAAGGAGCCCCAGCCAAGTATTGAGTGCATTTACTGACCATACATTTCAGTAGGCCAACATTACGGATATTAAAATCATTTTTCAAGCTGGTGTTCTAATTTACTGAGACAATGACTTTTGGGTTTTCATTGGCTGTAAGCCATAATCATCAACATTAACAGAAATAAACACATGAAATAGATCACTGTAATGACTCTATATAATATATGAGTTTCACTTTTTGTATTGAAGAACTTAAATAAATTAACTATTTGATGATATTCTAATTTCGTGAGATGCACCTGTATATACAGTTAGGTCCATATATATTTGGACAGAGACAACATTTTTCTAATTTTGGTTCTAGACATTACCACAATGAATTTTAAACAAAACAATTCAGATGCAGTTGAAGTTCAGACTTTCAGCTTTCATTTGAGGGTATCCACATTAAACTTGGATGAAGGGTTTAGGAGTTTCAGCTCCTTAACATGTGCCACGTGTACTTATACATGGTTATTAGATCGCCCCTCAGTCGTCTTTTTTCTAGACTAAATAATCCTAATTTTGCTAATCTCTCTGGGTATTGTAGTTCCCCCATCCCCTTTATTAATTTTGTTGCCCTCCTTTGTACCCGCTCTAGTTCCATTATATCCTTCCTGAGCACCGGTGCCCAAAACTGTACACAGTACTCCATGTGCGGTCTAACCAGATATTTGTACAGAGGCAGTATAATGCTCTCATCATGTGTATCCAGACCTCTTTTAATGCACCCCATGATCCTGTTTGCCTTGGCAGCCGCTGCCTGGCACTGACTGCTCCAGGTAAGTTTATCATTAACTAGGATCCCCAAGTCCTTCTCCATGTCAGATTTACCCAGTGGTTTACCATTCAGTGTGTAATGGTGATATTGATTCCTTCTTCCCATGTGTATAACCTTACATTTATCATTGTTAAACTGCATCTGCCACCTGTAATGCTCCATACAGAATAATGGGCCCCGTATAATACTCATTACAGAATAATGGACCCAATATAATGCACTATACAGAATAATGAACTCCATATAATGCGCCATACAGAATGGGCCCCATATAATGATCCATACAGAGTAATACTCCATACAGAATAATTGGCCTCGTATAATGCTCCATGCAGAATAATGGACCCCATATAATTCTCAAAAAAATGGACCTCATAATGCTACATACAATAAAATGGGCCCCATTAATGCTACATACAGTATAATGGACTCCATATAATGTTCCATACAGAATAATGGCCCCACATATTGCTCCATACAGACTGGGCCCTATACAATGTTCTATACAGAATAATGGACCCCATACAATGATCTATACAGAATAATGGACCCCATATAATGCTCCTTACAGAATAATGGACCCCATACCCCATATAATACTCCTTACAGAATAATGGACCCCATATAATGCTCTATACAGAATATTGGACCCCATATAATGCTCTATACAGAATAATGGACCCCATATAATGCTCCATACAGAATAATGGACCCCATAGAATGCTCCATACAGAATAATGGGCCTAATATAATGCTCCATACAGAATGGAATGGGCCCCATATAATACTCCATACACAATAAGGAGCCCATATATTGCTCCATACATAAAAAAATCAAATAGCGAAAAGTTGTTTAGGATTGTTGTACAGTGCGGTGATGAAAGTGTTGAAGTAGGTTTGTTTGGAGAGGTGAAGGGCAGAATTGTATGTTTTAAGCAAAGACTTATAATGGATGAAATCTTCGGCCAAGTCTCTGCCCCTATGTCATGGTGCTCTGAAAACAGAGGTGACAGTTTCCCTTTAAATCATGGCAGTATATACAGTGAAGGAAATAATTATTTGATCCCTTGCTGATTTTGTAAGTTTGCCCACTGACAAAGACAAGAACAGTCTATAATTTTAAGGGTAGGTTAATTTTAACATTGAGAGAATTTCAAAAATAAAATCCAGAAAATCATATTGTATAAATTTATTTGCATTTTGCAGTGGAAAATAAATATTTGATCCCTGACAGCAGTCAGACGTTTTTTGTAGTTGATGATGAGGTTTGCGCACATGTCAGGAAGAATTTTGGTCCACTCCTTTTTGCAGATCATCTCTAAATCATTACGATTTTGAGGCTGTCGTTTGGCAACACAGAGCTTTAACTCCTTCGATAAGTTTTCTATGGGATTAAGGTCTGGAGACTGACTAGGCCACTCCATGACCTTAATGTGCTTCTTTTTGAGCCACTCTTTTGTTGTCTTGGGTGTATGTTACGGGTCATTTTCTTGCTGGAAAACTCAGCCACGACCCATTTTTAATGTCCTGGTGGAGGGAAGGAGGCTGCCACTCAGGATTTTATGGTACATGGCTCCATCCATTCTCCCATTGATGCAGTAAAGTACTCCTGTGCCCTTAGCAGAGAAACACCCCCAAAACATAATGTTTCCACCTCCATGCTTGACAGTGGGGACTTTGTTTTTTGGGTCATAGGCAACATTTTTCTTCCTCCAGACATGGCGAGTTGAGTTAATGCCAAAGAGTTCAATTTTTGTCTCACCTGACCACAGCATCTTCTCCCAATCACTCAGAGAATCATCCAGGTGTTCATTGGCAAACTTCCGACGGGTCTGCACATGTGCCTTCTTGAGCAGGATTTTAATCCTTTCCGGCATAAAGTGTTGCCAATGGTTTTTTTGGCCACTGTGGTCCCAGATGCCTTAAGATTGTTAACAAGTTTCCCCCGTATAGTTTTAGGATGATCTCCAACCTACCTCATGATCAAGTATAGCCCATGAGGTGAGATTTTGCATGGTGCCCCAGATCGATGTCCATTGACAGTCATTTTGTATTTCTTCCATTTTCTTACTATTGCATCAACAGTTGTCTCCTTCTCACCCAGTGCCTTACGTATGGTTTTGTAGCCCATTCCTTAGAAAGCTCTTTGGAATAGTATAGTATAAGGCAGCCCCCATAGGCAGACTCTATAGTATAAGGCAGCCCCCTTAGGCAGTCTTTATAGCAGTGATAGTAAACCTTTTAGAGACTGAGTGCCCAAAACTGCAATCTATAACCCACTTATTTATCACATGGCAATTTAATCGGAATACTTAGATTAAAAAAACAACTCCTACATTAGTGTGCTATAGCAAAGAGCTTGTAATCCCTGGACTCCAAGCCTAAGATACTAGCCACTGTTTGCAGTGGACGTCTGTTCTTGAGAATGAAGTGGATTTTTATTCAAAAGTAATATTGCCAATTTTGTTTCTTTTACAACCTCTTTGCAATTGTAGCCCTTTGTCATGAACAAACCCTTTAGGCTATGTGCACACGGTGCGGATTCTGCTCCGGATCCGCAGCGTTTCTGGCCCTGCGGGTCCGCAGCAGTTTCTGCTGCGTTGTACAGTACCATTGTTTCCAATGTTAAAACCAAAAACGCTGTGCACATGCTGCGGATTTGCTGCGGGTTACAATCCACAGCATGTCAATTGTTTGTGCGGAATCCGCTGCGGTTTCACATCTCCTCCATTGTAGAGGTGTGAAACCACAGCCTAAACCGCAGGTCTTTTGACCTGCGGTTTTTCCAAAATCCGAGCGGAAAAATCCGCACCACCGAAAACTACGTGTGCACATAGCCTAAGGCTGTGTGCACACGCTGCGGATTCTGCTGCGGTTCCGCAGCGGATTTGGCCGCTGGGGATCCACAGCAGTTTTAGCTGCGGTGTACAGTACCATAATATCCTATGGATATTAAAAACCGCAGAATTGACATGTCAATTCTTTCTGCGGATTCCGCTGCGGTTTGCCATCTCCTCCATTGTGGAGATGAAAAACCGCAGGCCTATCCGCAGGTAAAACCGCAGGTCTTTTGACCTGCAGATTTACCTGCGGATTTTACAAAATCCGCGCGGCCAAATCCGCAGAGCAGTCCGCAGCGTGTGCACGTACCCTTAAGCATGGAATGTGAAACTAAATACACAGAGGGTCAAAATTAAAAGCTTTGACAAAGTCACAGGCCAACCTTAATATTTGTTAAAAAAAAATATCTACAATTGAGGAAGTTTATCGTTATCAAATAAAAAAATTAACTTTTGGAATTATAGTGGAATAACAATGTTATGTAACAGCAGTAAAAAAAAGCATATGGCCCAATGGCCGGATATAAATATGTAAAGGATACATAAGCACAGTATGATGACCCTACTTTATCCCCCTCCCTCAATTCCCCCAACAAAGAATGATGACCCCATCACAGTGTGATTCTCCAAAGATAATCCCCACACAGCTCTGCATACAGTATGATGTGCAGAAAATATCCTCCATACAGTACAATGGTTCCACATAGTCCTCCCTACAGTGGAATGGGCCTCACATAATCCTCCATAGAGTGTAATGGGCCCTACACAGTCCTGCATAAAGTGTAATGGGCTACACATAGTGATCTATAACAGTATAACGGGGCCCTGCATTGCCTTCGATACAGTATTATGGCCCCACATAGTGCTTGATACAGTACTATGGTCCCACATGATGCTCCATTCTGTATAATGGCCCCAAATGATGCTCCATACTGTATAATGGCCATACATGATGCTCCATACTGTATAATGGTTCCACATGATGCTGCATACAGTATAATGGCCCCACATGATGCTCCATTTTGTATAATGGCCTCACAAAAAAACATATAAAAAAACACTACTCACCTCTGCCTGTTCCAATACTGATCTGGTCTCTTCATATATCAGTCCTACCTGTGGGCACACGCGCCATCTCAGCAATAGCGCCGCCACCACTCTCCTCAGCCACGTGCCCATCCCCATCCTCAGCCCGCACAAGATCCCTGCACATGCGCAGACTGATGGAACAGCGCGCGGCCTGATGGGAGAGCTGGAGCAGAGGAGAGTGGCCGCGGCGTCGGCGCTATTGATGAGGGAGATTACGAGCGGGCTGAGTGGTGGCAGTGCTAGTTTTGAGGACATGGCGCATGTGCCCACCAGGAGGGCTCTGCGTGCCCCCTCTGGCACCTCCACTGCTCTATAGTATATGTCAACCCCCATAGGCAGACTCTATAGCATAAGGCAGCCCCCTTAGGCAGACTCTATAGTATAAGGCAGCCCCCTATAGGGAGACTCAATAGCATAAGGCAGCCCCCATAGGCAGACTCTATATAGTATAATGCACCCCCCATAGGCAGTCTCTATAGTATAAGGCAGCCTCCATAAAATTAAATAAATACAATACTCACCTCTCTTCCTCCTGGTTTCTCCACTGCTCCGAGCTCCTGCACATCTCTGGACAGCAGGCACTGAGTAGTGATGTCATTGCGACTCCCTGTCAGTGTCTAAGTCAGTGATGTGAAAAATGAGGATGAATGACCTCATGGAGATCAACATCCAACACTGCGGAGACACCATCACATGTTTCTCAAGGCAGTGATTCTAGAGCAATGCCCCCATCCCTTATGGGAAATATGCAAAAAATGCAAAACAGAAGCCGCGGAGACACCATCACATGTTTCTCAACGCAAGCAATGACTAGCCAGGTCTGTCCCCGGGAAGGAACAACCACGGGAAGGGCAGTCTCCAATGAAGGAAACCACCTATGCCAAAACATGGTATCCATCCACAGACAGCTGTTTCTGGGATTGCCCCTCATCAGTGTGGAGTAGGAAACTGGCTAGTAGGAGCAATGCCTAGTACAAGACTGTGAAAAATGAGGAAGAATGACCTCATGGAGATCAACATCCAACACTGCGGAGACACCATCACATGTTTCTCAACGCAGTGATTCTAGAGCAATACCCCCATCCCTTATGGGAAATATGCAAAAACATGCAAAACAAAAGCTGCGGAGACACCATCACATGTTTCTCAACGCAAGCAATGACTAGCCAGGTCTTTCACCGGAAAGGAACAATCATGGGAAGGGCAGTCTCCAATGAAGGAAACCACCTATGCCAAAACATGGTATCCATCCACAGATAGCTGTTTCGGGGTATTGCCCCTCATCAGTGTGGAGTAGGAAACTGGCCAGAAGGAGCAATGCCTAGTGCAAAACTGTGAAAAATGAGGATGAATGACCTTATGGAGATCAACATCCAACACTGCGGAGACACCATCACGTTTCTCAAGGCAGTGATTCTAGAGCAATGCCCCAATCCCTTATGGGAAATATCTACGTCAGTGATGTCAGATGCTGAGAGGGGGATGATGTGGTCAGCTGTATCGGCATTCAGCCGATACAGTTCACTTGTGTTGACTGCTCAGGGGCCCCATAGCGGCAGGGTGGCAGAGCAGGGAGATCGATTCTCCCTGCTCTGCCACAGAATGTAACTGTATCAGCGCTCTGTGCACACCGCTACAGCTACAGTAGCGTAGCTCCTGGTGGGCCCCCTCTGCCCTCCAAAGGCCGCTGATCACAAAAAGAGGAAATAAATACTTGCACAAAAATCCAGTTTTGAAATCCAGCCACCATCATCCCCTCCCTCAAGGCCAGAACTGGAAGTGGCAGAAAACTCTAGCCATAACTCACCAACACATTCCCTTCATCCCTACTGGTACAGTCACACGTGGCGTATTTGGTGCAGGTTTTCTATGTGCACAAAGTCTGCAGCATATTACAGTACAAGCTAAGCAGATGAGATCGCAACAAATATCATCTACACGCTGCTTAAAACTATGAGCAGAAATTGGCCTGAGGTGGGCGCAGATGTTACAGCCTACAGCAGCAAGTCAGTTCTTTGCCCCGAATCAGCGCAGACTTCATCCATCACAAAAGAATGGAGGAAATCTGTGCCAAATCCATAACAAAAATCAGCTGCAAAATCACGCAGATTCTGCTGAAGATAAGCTGCAGAAAAATCCCCATCACACAGCAATGTGTGAACGTATCCCAAGGCCGAATTCAGCCATCTGTGTATCACAGTCTGAGTATGAACCGCAAAACAAGCACTGACTGTGGTCAGGAGACCGGTGGGCCGCTCCATACATCACGGGTCAGTCCACACATCACGGGTTGGTGCATACATCACTGGTCAGTCCGTATGTCATGGGTTGGTCCATACATTACTGGCATCTCCATACATTACAGGCAGCTCCATACATCACAGGTCGGTCTGTACATCGCGGGTCGGTCCATACGTCACTGGTCGGTCCACACATCACGGGTTGCTGCATACATCACTAGTCAGTCCGTATGTCACGGATCAGTCCTTACATAATGGGATGGTCCATATATTACTGGCAGCTCCATACATCGCGGGTCGGTCCATACGTCACTGGTCGGTCTGTACGTCATGGGTAAGTCCATACTCCATGGGTCTATCAGTACAGCGTGGGTCGGTCCATACGTCACTGGTCGGTCTGTACTTCATGGTCGGTCCATACTCCATCGGTCGGTCCGTACATCACGGGTCGGTCCATACGTCACTGGTCGGTTTGTACGTCATGGGTTGTTGGTCCATACTCCATGGGTCTGTCAGTACAGCGTGGGTCGGTTCATACGTCACTGGTCGGTCTGTACGTCATGGGTCGGTCCAGACTCCATGGGTCTCTCAGTACAGCGTGGGTCGGTCCATACGTCACGGGTTGGTCTGTACGTCATGGGTCGGTCCATACTCCATGGGTCTGTCAGTACAGCGTGGGTCGGTCCTTACGTCACTGGTCGGTCTATGCGTCATGGTCCGGTCCATACTCCATGGGTCTGTCAGTACAGCGTGGGTCGGTACATACGTCACTGGTCGGTCTGTAAGTCATGGGTCGGTCCAGACTCCATGGGTCTGTCAGTGCAGCGTGGGTCGGTCCATACGTCACTGGTCGGTCCATACGTCACTGGTCGGTCTGTACGTCATAGGTCGGTCCATACTCCATGGGTCTGTCAGTACAGCGTGAGTCGGTCCTTACGTCACTGGTCGGTCTATGCGTCATGGTCCGGTCCATACTCCATGGGTCTGTCAGTACAGCGTGGGTCGGTTCATACGTCACTGGTCGGTCTGTACGTCATGGGTCGGTCCAGACTCCATGGGTCTGTCAGTACAGCGTGGGTCGGTCCATACGTCATTGGTCGGTCTGTACGTCATAGGTCGGTCCATACTCCATGGGTCTGTCAGTACAGCGTGGGTCGGTCCATACGTCACTGGTCGGTCTGTACGTCATGGGTCGGTCCATACTCCATGGGTCTGTCAGTACAGCGTGGGTCGGTCCTTACGTCACTGGTCGGTCTGTGCGTCATGGTCCGGTCCATACTCCATGGGTCTGTCAGTACAGCGTGGGTCGGTTCATACGTCACTGGTCGGTCTGTACGTCAAGGGTCGGTCCATACTCCATGGGTCTGTCAGTACAGCGTGGGTCGGTCCATACGTCACTGGTCGGTCTGTACGTCATGGGTCGGTCCAGACTTCATGGGTCTCTTAGTACAGCGTGGGTCGGTCCATACGTCACTGGTCGGTCTCTACGTCATGGGTCGGTCCAGACTCCATGGGTCTGTCAGTACAGCGTGGGTCGGTCCATACGTCATTGGTCGGTCTGTACGTCATAGGTCGGTCCATACTCCATGGGTCTGTCAGTACAGCGTGGGTCGGTCCATACGTCACTGGTCGGTCTGTACGTCATGGGTCGGTCCATACTCCATGGGTCTGTCAGTACAGCGTGGGTCGGTCCTTACGTCACTGGTCGGTCTGTGCGTCATGGTCCGGTCCATACTCCATGGGTCTGTCAGTACAGCGTGGGTCGGTTCATACGTCACTGGTCGGTCTGTACGTCAAGGGTCGGTCCATACTCCATGGGTCTGTCAGTACAGCATGGGTCGGTCCATACGTCACTGGTCGGTCTGTAAGTCATGGGTCGGTCCAGACTTCATGGGTCTGTTAGTACAGCGTGGGTCGGTCCATACGTCACTGGTCGGTCTGTACGTCATGGGTCGGTCCATACTCCATGGGTCTGTCAGTACAGCGTGGGTCGGTCCATACGTCACTGGTCGGTCTGTACGTCATGGGTCGGTCCAGACTTCATGGGTCTGTGAATATAGCGTGGGTCGGTCCATACGTCACTGGTCGGTCCATACGTCACTGGTTGGTCTGTACGTCATGGGTCGGTCCATACTCCATGGGTCTGTCAGTACAGCGTGGGTCGGTCCATACGTCACTGGTCGGTCTGTACGTCATGGGTCGGTCCATACTCCATGGGTCTGTCAGTACAGAGTGGGTCGGTCCATACGTCACTGGTCGTTCTGTACGTCATGGGTCGGTCCAGACTTCATGGGTCTGTCAGTACAGCGTGGGTCGGTCCATACGTCACTGGTCGGTCTGTACGTCATGGGTCGATCCATACTCCATGGGTCTGTCAGTACAGCGTGGGTCGGTCCATACGTCACTGGTCGGTTTGTACGTCATGGGTCGGTCCATACTCCATCGGCCTGTCAGTACAGCGTGGGTCGGTCCATACGTCACTTTTCGGTCTGTACGTCATGGGTCGGTCCAGACTTCATGGGTCTGTCAATACAGCGTGGGTCGGTCCATACGTCACTGGTCGGTCTGTACGTCATGGTCCGGTCCATACTCAATGGGTCTGTCAGTACTGTGTGGGTCGGTCCATACGTCACTGGTCGGTCTGTACGTCATGGTCCGGTCCATACTCCATGGGTCTGTCAGTACAGCGTGGGTCGGTCCATACGTCACTGGTCGGTCTGTACGTCATGGGTCGGTCCAGACTTCATGGGTCTGTCAATACAGCGTGGGTCGGTCCATACGTCACTGGTCGGTCTGTACGTCATGGTCCGGTCCATACTCAATGGGTCTGTCAGTACTGTGTGGGTCGGTCCATACGTCACTGGTCGGTCTGTACGTCATGGTCCGGTCCATACTCCATGGGTCTGTCAGTACAACGTGGGTCGGTCCATACGTCACTGGTCGGTCTGTACGTCATGGGTCGGTCCATACACCATGGGTCTGTCAGTACAGCGTGGGTCGGTCCATACGTCACTGGTCGGTCTGTACGTCATGGGTCGGTCCATACTCCATGGGTCTGTCAGTACAGCGTGGGTCGGTCCATACGTCACTGGTCGGTCTGTACGTCATGGGTCGGTCCAGACTTCATGGGTCAGTCAGTACAGCGTGGGTCGGTCCATACGTCACTGGTCGGTCCATACGTCACTGGTCGGTCTGTACGTCATGGGTCGGTCCATACTCCATGGGTCTGTCAGTACAGCGTGGGTCGGTCCATACGTCACTGGTCGGTCTGTACGTCATGGGTCGGTCCATACTCCATGGGTCTGTCAGTACAGCGTGGGTCGGTCCATACGTCACTGGTCGATCTGTACGTCATGGGTCAGTCCAGACTTCATGGGTCTGTCAGTACAGCGTGCGTCGGTCCATACGTCACTGGTCGGTCTGTACGTCATGGGTCAGTCCAGACTTCATGGGTCTGCCAGTACAGCGTGGGTCGGTCCATACGTCACTGGTCGGTCTGTATGTCATGGTCCGGTCCATACTCCATGGGTCTGTCAGTACAGCGTGGGTCGGTCCATATGTCACTGGTCGGTCTGTACGTCATGGGTCGGTCCAGACTTCATGGGTCTGTCAGTACAGCGTGGGTCGGTCCATACGTCACTGGTCGGTCCATACGTCACTGGTCGGTCTGTACGTCATGGGTCGGTCCATACTCCATGGGTCTGTCAGTACAGCGTGGGTCGGTCCATATGTCACTGGTCGGTCTGTACGTCATGGGTCGGTCCAGACTTCATGGGTCTGTCAGTACAGCGTGGGTCGGTCCATACGTCACTGGTCGGTCCATACGTCACTGGTCGGTCTGTAAGTCATGGGTCGGTCCATACTCCATGGGTGTGCCAGTACAGCGTGGGTCGGTCCATACGTCACTGGTCGGTCTGTACGTCATGGGTCGGTCAAGACTTCATGGGTCTGTCAGTACAGCGTGGGTCGGTCCATACGTCACTGGTCGGTCTGTACGTCATGGGTCGGTCCAAACATCATGGGTCTGTCAGTACAGCGTGGGTCGGTCCATACGTCACTGGTCGGTCTGTAAGTCATGGTCCGGTCCAGACTCCATGGGTCTGTCAGTACAGCGTGGGTTGGTCCATACGTCACTGGTTGGTCTGTACGTCATGGGTCGGTCCATACTCCATGGGTCTGTCAGTACAGCGTGGGTCGGTCCTTACGTCACTGGTCGGTTTATGCGTCATGGTCCGGTCCATACTCCATGGGTCTGTCAGTACAGCGTGGGTCGGTCCATACGTCACTGGTCGGTCTGTAAGTCATGGGTCGGTCCAGACTCCATGAGTCTGTCAGTGCAGCGTGGGTCGGTCCATACGTCACTGGTCGGTCTGTACGTCATGGGTCGGTCCATACTCCATGGGTCTGTCAGTGCAGCGTGGGTCGGTCCTTACGTCACTGGTCGGTCTGTACGTCATGGGTCGGTCCATACTCCATGGGTCTGTCAGTACAGCGTGGGTCGGTCCATACGTCACTGGTCGGTCTGTACGTCATGGGTCGGTCCAGACTCCATGGGTCTGTCAGTACAGCGTGGGTCGGTCCATACGTCATTGGTCGGTCTGTACGTCATGGGTCGGTCCATACTCCATGGGTCTGTCAGTACAGCGTGGGTCGGTCCATACGTCACTGGTCGGTCTGTACGTCATGGGTCGGTCCATACTCCATGGGTCTGTCAGTACAGCGTGGGTCGGTCCTTACGTCACTGGTCAGTCTGTGCGTCATGGTCCGGTCCATACTCCATGGGTCTGTCAGTACAGCGTGGGTCGGTTCATACGTCACTGGTCGGTCTGTACGTCAAGGGTCGGTCCATACTCCATGGGTCTGTCAGTACAGCGTGGGTCGGTCCATACGTCACTGGTCGGTCTGTACGTCATGGGTCGGTCCAGACTTCATGGGTCTGTCAGTACAGCGTGGGTCGGTCCATACGTCACTGGTCGGTCTGTACGTCATGGGTCGGTCCATACTCCATGGGTCTGTCAATACAGCGTGGGTCGGTACATACGTCACTGGTCGGTCTGTACGTCATGGGTCGGTCCAGACTTCATGGGTCTGTCAGTACAGCGTGGGTCGGTCCATACGTCACTGGTCGGTCCATACATCACTGGTTGGTCTGTACGTCATGGGTCGGTCCATACTCCATGGGTCTGTCAGTACAGTGTGGGTCAGTCCATACGTCACTGATCGGTCTGTACGTCATGGGTCGGTCCATACTCCATGGGTCTGTCAGTACAGCGTTGGTCGGTCCATACGTCACTGGTCGTTCTGTACGTCATGGGTCGGTCCAGACTTCATGGGTCTGTCAGTACAGCGTGGGTCAGTCCAAACGTCACTGGTCGGTCTGTACGTCATGGGTCGGTCCATACTCCATGGGTCTGTCAGTACAGCGTGGGTCAGTCCATACGTCACTGGTCGGTCTGTACGTCATGGGTCGGTCCAGACTTCATGGGTCTGTCAATACAGCGTGGGTCTGTCCATACGTCACTGGTCGGTCTGTACGTCATGGGTCGGTCCATACTCCATGGGTCTGTCAGTACAGCGTGGGTCGGTCCAAACGTCACTGGTCGCTCTGTACGTCATGGGTCGGTCCAGACATCATGGGTCAGTCAGTACAGCGTGGGTCGGTCCATACGTCACTGGTCGGTCCATACGTCACTGGTCGGTCTGTACGTCATGGGTCGGTCCAAACTCCATGGGTCTGTCAGTACAGCGTGGGTCGGTCCATACGTCACTGGTCGGTCTGTACTTCATGGGTCGGTCCATACTCCATGGGTCTGTCAGTACAGCGTTGGTCGGTCCATACGTCACTGGTCGTTCTGTACGTCATGGGTCGGTCCAGACTTCATGGGTCTGTCAGTACAGCGTGGGTCGGTCCATACGTCAATGGTCGGTCTGTACGTCATGGGTCGGTCCATACTCCATGGGTCTGTCAGTACAGCGTGGGTCGGTCCATACGTCACTGGTCGGTCTGTACGTCATGGGTCGGTCCAGACTTCATGGGTCTGTCAATACAGCGTGGGTCGGTCCATACGTCACTGGTCGGTCTGTACGTCATGGGTCGTTCCATACTCCATGGGTCTGTCAGTACAGCGTGGGTCGGTCCATACGTCACTGGTCGCTCTGTACGTCATGGGTCAGTCCAGACTTCATGGGTCAGTCAGTACAGCGTGGGTCGGTCCATACGTCACTGGTCGGTCCATACGTCACTGGTCGGTCTGTACGTCATGGGTCGGTCCATACTCCATGGGTCTGTCAGTACAGCGTGGGTCAGTCCATACGTCACTGGTCGGTCTGTACGTCATGGGTCGGTCCATACTCCATGGGTATGTCAGTACAGCGTGGGTCGGTCCTTACGTCACTGGTCGGTCTGTACGTCATGGGTCGGTCCAGACTCCATGGGTCTGTCAGTACAGCGTGGGTCGGTCCATACGTCATTGGTCGGTCTGTACGTCATGGGTCGGTCCATACTCCATGGGTCTGTCAGTACAGCGTGAGTCGGTCCATACGTCACTGGTCGGTCTGTACGTCATGGGTCGGTCCAGACTTCATGGGTCTGTCAGTACAGCGTGGGTTGGTCCATACGTCACTGGTCGGTCTGTACGTCATGGGTCGGTCCATACTCCATGGGTCTGTCAGTACAGCGTGGGTCGGTACATATGTCACTGGTCGGTCTGTACGTCATGGGTCGGTCCAGACTTCATGGGTCTGTCAGTACAGCGTGGGTCGGTCCATACGTCACTGGTCGGTCCATACGTCACTGGTTGGTCTGTACGTCATGGGTCCGTCCATACTCCATGGGTCTGTCAGTACAGCGTGGGTCGGTCCATACGTCACTGGTCGGTCTGTACGTCATGGGTCGGTCCATTCTCCATGGGTCTGTCAGTACAGCGTTGGTCGGTCCATACGTCACTGGTCGTTCTGTACGTCATGGGTCGGTCCAGACTTCATGGGTCTGTCAGTACAGCGTGGGTCGGTCCATACGTCACTGGTCGGTCTGTACGTCATGGGTCGGTCCATACTCCATGGGTCTGTCAGTACAGCGTGGGTCGGTCCATACGTCACTGGTCGGTCTGTACGTCATGGGTCGGTCCAGACTTCATGGGTCTGTCAATACAGCGTGGGTCGGTCCATACGTCACTGGTCGGTCTGTACGTCATGGGTCGGTCCATACTCCATGGGTCTGTCAGTACAGCGTGGGTCGGTCCATACGTCACTGGTCGCTCTGTACGTCTTGGGTCAGTCCAGACTTCATGGGTCAGTCAGTACAGCGTGGGTCGGTCTATACGTCACTGGTCGGTCCATACGTCACTGGTCGGTCTGTACATCATGGGTTGGTCCATACTCCATGGGTGTGTCAGTACAGCGTGGGTCGGTTCTTAAGTCTCTGGTCGGTCTGTACGTCATGGGTTTGTCCATACTCCATGGGTCTCTCAGTACAGCGTGGGTCGGTCCATACGTCACTGGTCGGTCTGTACGTCATGGGTCGGTCCATACTCCATGGGTCTGTCAGCACAGCGTGGGTCGGTCCATACGTCACTGGTCGGTCTGTACGTCATGGGTCGGTCCAGACTTCATGGGTCTGTCAGTACAGCGTGGGTCGGTCCATATGTCACTGGTCGGTCTGTACGTCATGGGTCGGTCCAGACTTCATGGGTCTGTCAGTACAGCGTGGGTCCGTCCATACGTCACTGGTCGGTCTGTACGTCATGGTCCGGTCCATACTCCATGGGGCTGTCAGTACAGCGTGGGTCGGTCCATACGTCACTGGTCGGTCTGTACGTCATGGTTCGGTCCAGACTTCATGGGTCTGTCAGTACAGCGTGGGTCGGTCCATACGTCACTGGTCGGTCTGTACGTCATGGGTCGGTCCATACTTCATGGGTCTGTCAGTACAGCGTGGGTCGGTCCATACGTCACTGGTCGGTCTGTACGTCATGGGTCGGTCCAGACTTCATGGGTCTGTCAGTACAGCGTGGGTCGGTCCATACGTCACTGGTCGGTCTGTACGTCATGGGTCGGTCCATACTCCATGGGTCTGTCAGTACAGCGTGGGTCGGTCCATAAGTCACTGGTCGGTCTGTATGTCATGGGTCGGTCCATACTCCTTGGGTCTGTCAGTACAGCGTGGGTCGGTCCATACGTCACTGGTCGGTCTGTACGTCATGGGTCGGTCCAGACTTCATGGGTCTGTCAGTATAGCGTGGGTCGGTCCATACGTCACTGGTCGGTCCATACGTCACTGGTCGGTCTGTACGTCATGGGTCGGTCCATACTCCATGGGTGTGTCAGTATAGCGTGGGTCGGTTCTTAAGTCACTGGTCGGTCTGTACGTCATGGGTCGGTCCATACTCCATGGGTCTCTCAGTACAGCGTTGGTCGGTCCATACGTCACTGGTCGGTCAGTACGTCATGGGTCGGTCCATACTCCATGGGTCTGTCAGTACAGCGTGGGTCGGTCCATACATCACTGGTCGGTCTGTACGTCATGGTCCGGTCCATACTCCATGGGTCTGTCAATACAGCGTGGGTCGGACCATACGTCACTGGTTGGTCTGTACGTCATGGGTCGGTCCAGACTTCATGGGTCTGTCAGTACAGCGTGGGTCGGTCCATACGTTACTGGTTGGTCTATACGTCACTGGTCGGTCTGTACGTCATGGGTCGGTCCATACTCCATGGGTCTGTCAGTACAGCGTGGGTCGGTCCATACATCACTGGTCGGTCTGTACGTCATGGGTCGGTCCAGACTTCATGGGTCTGTCAGTACAGCGTGGGTCGGTCAATACGTCACTGGTCGGTCTGTACGTCATGGGTCGGTCCAGACTTCATGGGTCTGTCAGTACAGCGTGGGTCGGTCCATACGTCACTGGTCGGTCTGTACGTCATGGTCCGTTCCATACTCCATGGGTCTGTCAATACAGCTTGGGTCGGACCATACGTCACTGGTTGGTCTGTACGTCATGGGTCGGTTCAGACTTCATGGGTCTGTCAGTACAGCGTGAGTCGGTCCATACGTCACTGGTCGGTCTGTACGTCATGGGTCGGTCCAGACTTCATGGTTCTGCCAGTACAGCGTGGGTCGGTCCATACGTCACTGGTCGGTCTGTACGTCATGGGTCAGTCCAGACTTCATGGGTCTGCCAGTACAGCGTGGGTCGGTCCATATGTCACTGGTCGGTCTGTAAGTCATGGTCTGGTCCATACTCCATTGGTCTGCGAGTACAGCGTGGGTCGGTCCATACGTCACTGGTCGGTCCATACGTCACTGGTCGGTCTGTACGTCATGGGTCGGTCCATACTCCATGGGTCTGTCAGTACAGCGTGAGTCGGTCCATACGTCACTGGTCGGTCTGTACGTCATGGGTCGGTTCAGACTTCATGGGTCTGTCAGTACAGCGTGGGTCGGTCCATACGTCACTGGTCGGTCCATACGTCACTGGTCGGTCTGTAAGTCATGGGTCGGTCCATACTCCATGGGTGTGTCAGTACAGCGTGGGTCGGTTCTTAAGTCACTGGTCGGTCTGTACGTCATGTGTCGGTCCATACTCCATGGGTCTCTCAGTACAGCGTGGGTCGGTCCATACGTCACTGGTCGGTCTGTACGTCATGGGTCGGTCCATACTCCATGGGTCTGTCAGTACAGCGTGGGTCGGTACATACGTCACTGGTCGGTCTGTACGTCATGGGTCGGTCCAGACTTCATGGGTCTGTCAGTACAGCGTGGGTCGGTCCATACGTCACTGGTCGTTCTGTACGTCATGGGTCGGTCCAGACTTCATGGGTCTGTCAGTACAGCGTGGGTCGGTCCATACGTCACTGGTCGGTCTGTACGTCATGGTCCGGTCCATACTCCATGGGTCTGTCAGTACAGCGTGGGTCGGTCCATACGTCACTGGTTGGTCTGTACGTCATGGGTAGGTCCAGACTTCATGGGTCTGTCAGTACAGCGTGGGTCGGTCCATACGTCACTGGTCGGTCTGTACGTCATCGGTCGGTCCACACTCCATGGGTCTGTCAGTACAGCGTGGGTCGGTCCATACGTCACTGGTCGGTCTGTACTTCATGGGTCGGTCCATACTCCATCGGTCGGTCCGTACATCGCGGGTCGGTCCATACGTCACTGGTCGGTCTGTACGTCATGGGTTGGTCCATACTCCATGGGTCTGTCAGTACAGCGTGGGTCGGTCCATACGTCACTGGTTGGTCTGTACGTCATGGGTCGGTCCAGACTCCATGGGTCTGTCAGTACAGCGTGGGTCGGTCCTTACGTCACTGGTCGGTCTATGCGTCATGGTCCGGTCCATACTCCATGGGTCTGTCAGTACAGCGTGGGTCGGTCCATACGTCACTGGTCGGTCTGTAAGTCATGGGTCGGTCCAGACTCCATGGGTCTGTCAGTGCAGCGAGGGTCGGTCCATACGTCACTGGTCGGTCCATACGTCACTGGTCGGTCTGTACGTCATGGGTCGGTCCATACTCCATGGGTCTGTCAGTACAGCGTGGGTCGGTCCTTACGTCACTGGTCGGTCTGTACGTCATGGGTCGGTCCAGACTCCATGGGTCTGTCAGTACAGCGTGGGTCGGTCCATACGTCATTGGTCGGTCTGTACGTCATAGGTCGGTCCATACTCCATGGGTCTGTCAGTACAGCGTGGGTCGGCACATACGTCACTGGTCGGTCTGTACGTCATGGGTCGGTCCAGACTTCATGGGTCTGTCAGTACAGCGTGGGTCGGTCCATACGTCACTGGTCGGTCCATACGTCACTGGTTGGTCTGTACGTCATGGGTCGGTCCATACTCCATGGGTCTGTCAGTATAGCGTGGGTCGGTCCATACGTCACTGGTCAGTCTGTATGTCATGGGTCGGTCCATACTCCATGGGTCTGTCAGTACAGCGTTGGTTGGTCCATACGTCACTGGTCGTTCTGTACGTCATGGGTCGGTCCAGACTTCATGGGTCTGTCAGTACAGCGTGGGTCGGTCCATACGTCACTGGTCGGTCTGTACGTCATGGGTCGGTCCATACTCCATGGGTCTGTCAGTACAGCGTGGGTCGGTCCTTACGTCACTGATCGGTCTATGCGTCATGGTCCGGTCCATACTCCATGGGTCTGTCAGTACAGCGTGGGTCGGTCCATACGTCACTGGTCGGTCTGTAAGTCATGGGTCGGTCCAGACTCCATGGGTCTGTCAGTGCAGCGAGGGTCGGTCCATACGTCACTGGTCGGTCCATACGTCACTGGTCGGTCTGTACGTCATGGGTCGGTCCATACTCCATGGGTCTGTCAGTACAGCGTGAGTCGGTCCTTACGTCACTGGTCGGTCTGTACGTCATGGGTCGGTCCAGACTCCATGGGTCTGTCAGTACAGCGTGGGTCGGTCCATACGTCATTGGTCGGTCTGTACGTCATGGGTCGGTCCATACTCCATGGGTCTGTCAGTACAGCGTGAGTCGGTCCATACGTCACTGGTCGGTCTGTACGTCATGGGTCGGTCCAGACTTCATGGGTCTGTCAGTACAGCGTGGGTCGGTCCATACGTCACTGGTCGGTCTGTACGTCATGGGTCGGTCCATACTCCATGGGTCTGTCAGTACAGAGTGGGTCGGTACATATGTCACTGGTCGGTCTGTATGTCATGGGTCGGTCCAGACTTCATGGGTCTGTCAGTACAGCGTGGGTCGGTCCATACGTCACTGGTCGGTCCATACGTCACTGGTTGGTCTGTACGTCATGGGTCGGTCCATACTCCATGGGTCTGTCAGTACAGCGTGGGTCGGTCCATACGTCACTGGTCGGTCTGTACGTCATGGGTCGGTCCATACTCCATGGGTCTGTCAGTACAGCGTGGGTCGGTCCATACGTCACTGGTCGGTCTGTACGTCATGGGTCGGTCCAGACTTCATGGGTCTGTCAATACAGCGTGGGTCGGTCCATACGTCACTGGTCGGTCTGTACGTCATGGGTCGGTGCATACTCCATGGGTCTGTCAGTACAGCGTGGGTCGGTCCATACGTCACTGGTCGCTCTGTACGTCATGGGTCAGTCCAGACTTCATGGGTCAGTCAGTACAGCGTGGGTCGGTCCATACGTCACTGGTCGGTCCATACGTCACTGGTCGGTCTGTACGTCATGGGTCGGTCCATACTCCATGGGTCTGTCAGTACAACGTGGGTCGGTCCATACGTCACTGGTCGGTCTGTACGTCATGGGTCGGTCCATACTCCATGAGTATGTCAGTACAGCGTGGGTCGGTCCTTACGTCACTGGTCGGTCTGTACGTCATGGGTCGGTCCATACTCCATGGGTCTGTCAGTACAGCGTGGGTCGGTCCATACGTCACTGGTTGGTCTGTACGTCATGGGTCGGTCCATACTCCATGGGTCTGTCAGTACAGCGTGGGTCGGTCCATACGTCACTGGTCGGTCTGTACGTCATGGGTCGGTCCAGACTTCATGGGTCTGTCAGTACAGCGTGGGTCGGTCCATACGTCACTGGTCGGTCTGTACGTCATGGGTCGGTCCATTCTCCATGGGTGTGTCAGTACAGCGTGGGTCGGTCCTTAAGTCACTGGTCGGTCTGTACGTCATGGGTCGGTCCAGATTTCATGGGTCTGTCAGTACAGCGTGGGTCGGTCCATACGTCACTGGTCGGTCTGTACGTCATGGTCCGGTCCAGACTCCATGAGTCTGTCAGTACAGCGTGGGTTGGTCCATACGTCACTGGTCGGTCTGTACGTCATGGGTCGGTCCAGGCTTCATGGATCTGTCAGTACAGCGTGGGTCGGTCCATACGTCACTGGTCGGTCTGTACGTCATGGGTCGGTCCAGATTTCATGGGTCTGTCAGTACAGTGTGGGTCGGTCCATACGTCACTGGTCGGTCTGTACGTCATGGGTCGGTCTGTACGTCATGGGTCGGTCCATACTCCATGGGTCTGTCAGTACAGCGTGGGTCGGTCCATACGTCACTGGTCGGTCTGTACATCATGGGTCGGTCCAGATTTCATGGGTCTGTCAGTACAGCGTGGGTCGGTCCATACGTCACTGGTCGGTCTGTACATCATGGTCCGGTCCATACTCCATGGGTCTGTCAGTACAGCGTGGGTCGGTTCATACGTCACTGGTTGGTCTGTACGTCATGGGTCGGTCCATACTCCATGGGTCTGTCAGTACAGCGTGGGTCGGTCCATACGTCACTGGTCGGTCTGTACGTCATGGGTCGGTCCAGACTTCATGGGTCTGTCAGTACAGCGTGGGTCGGTCCATACGTCACTGGTCGGTCTGTACGTCATGGGTCGGTCCAGACTTCATGGGTCTTTCAGTACAGCGTGGGTCGGTCCATACGTCACTGGTCGGTCTGTACGTCATGGGTCGGTCCAGACTTCATGGGTCTGTCAGTACAGCGTGGGTCGGTCCATACGTCACTGGTCGATCTGTGCGTCATGATTAGGTCCATACTCCATGGGTCTGTCAGTACAGCGTGGGTCGGTCCATACATCATGGGTCGGTCCATAGTCCATCGGTCTGTCAGTACAGCGTGGGTCGGTCCATACGTCACTGGTCAGTCTGTACATCATGGGTCGGTCCATACTCCATGGGTCTGTCAGTACAGCGTGGGTCGGTCCATACGTCACTGGTCGGTCTGTACATCATGGGTCGGTCCAGACTTCATGGGTCTGTCAGTACAGCGTGGGTCGGTCCATAAGTCACTGGTCGGTCTGTACGTCATGGGTCGATCCAGACTTCATGGGTCTGTCAGTACAGCGTGGGTCGGTCCATACGTCACTGGTCAGTCTGTACGTCATGGGTCATGCCATACTCCATGGGTCTGTCAGTACAGCGTGGGTCGGTCCATACGTCACTGGTCGGTCTGTACGTCATGGGTCGGTCCAGACTTCATGGATCTGTCAGTACAGCGTGGGTCGGTCCATACGTTACTGGTTTATCTGTGCGTCATGGTCAGGTCCTTACTCCATGGGTCTGTCAGTACAGCGTGGGTCGGTCCATACATCATGGGTCGGTCCATACTCCATCGGTCTGTCAGTACAGCGTGGGTCGGTACATACGTCACTGGTCGGTCTGTACATCATGGGTCGGTCCATACTCCATGGGTCTGTCAGTACAGCGTGGGTCGGTCCATACGTCACTGGTCGGTCTGTACGTCATGGGTCGGTCCAGACTTTATGGGTCTGTCAGGACAGCGTGGGTCGGTCCATACGTCACTGGTCAGTCTGTACGTCATGGGTCGGTCCATACTCCATGGGTCTGTCAGTACAGCGTGGGTCGGTCCATACGTCACTGGTCGGTCTGTACGTCATGGGTCGGTCCAGACTTTATGGGTCTGTCAGTACAGCGTGGGTCGGTCCATACGTCACTGGTCGGTCTGTACGTCATGGGTCGGTCCAGACTTCATGGGTCTGTCAGTACAGCGTGGGTCGGTCCATACGTCACTGGTCAGTCTGTACGTCATGGGTCGGTCCAGACTTCATGGGTCTGTCAGTACAGCGTGGGTCGGTCCATACGTCACTGGTCGGTCTGTACGTCATGGGTCCGGTCCATACTCCATGGGTCTGTCAGTACAGCGTGGGTTAGTTCATACGTCACTGGTCGGTCTGTACCTCATGGGTCGGTCCATACTCCATGGGTCTGTCAGTACAGCGTGGGTCGGTCCATACGTCACTGGTCGGTCTGTACATCATGGGTCGGTCCATACTCCATGGGTCTGTCAGTACAGCGTGGGTCGGTCCATACGTCACTGGTCGGTCTGTACATCATGGTCCGGTCCATACTCCATGGGTCTGTCAGTACAGCGTGGGTCGGTCCATACATCATGGGTCGGTCCATACTCCATGGGTCTGTCAGTACAGCACGGGTCGGTCCATACGTCACTGGTCGGTCTGTACGTCATGGGTCGGTCCATACTCCGTGGGTCTGTCAGTACAGCGCGGGTCGGTCCATACGTCACTGGTCGGTCTGTACATCATGGGTCGGTCCAGATTTCATGGGTCTGTCAGTACAGCGTGGGTCGGTCCATACGTCACTGGTCGGTCTGTACATCTTGGTCCGGTCCATACTCCATGGGTCTCTCAGTACAGCGTGGGTCCGTTCATACGTCACTGGTCGGTCTGTACGTCATGGGTCGGTCCATACTCCATGGGTCTGTTAGTATAGCGTGGGTCGGTTCATACGTCACTGGTCGGTCTGTACATCATGGGTCGGTCCATACTCCATGGGTCTGTCAGTACAGCGTGGGTCGGTCCATACGTCACTGGTCGGTCTGTACATCATGGGTCGGTCCATACTCCATGGGTCTGTTAGTACAGCGTGGGTCGGTCCATACGTCACTGGTCGGTCTGTACATCATGGGTCCGTCCATACTCCATGGGTCTGTCAGTACAGCGTGGGTCGGTTCATACGTCACTGGTCGGTCTGTACATCATGGGTCGGTCCAGACTTCATGGGTCTGTCAGTACAGCGTGGGTCGGTCCATACGTCACTGGTCGGTCTGTACATCATGGGTCGGTCCATACTCCATGGGTCTGTTAGTACAGCGTGGGTCGGTCCATACGTCACTGGTCGGTCTGTACATCATGGGTCCGTCCATACTCCATGGGTCTGTCAGTACAGCGTGGGTCGGTCCATACGTCACTGGTCGGTCTGTACGTCATGGGTCGGTCCATACTCCATGGGTCTGTTAGTATAGCGTGGGTCGGTTCATACGTCACTGGTCGGTCTGTACATCATGGGTCGGTCCAGACTTCATGGGTCTGTCAGTACAGCGTGGGTCGGTCCATACGTCACTGGTCGGTCTGTACATCATGGGTCGGTCCATACTCCATGGGTCTGTTAGTACAGCGTGGGTCGGTCCATACGTCACTGGTCGGTCTGTACATCATGGGTCCGTCCATACTCCATGGGTCTGTCAGTACAGCGTGGGTCGGTCCATACGTCACTGGTCGGTCTGTACGTCATGGGTCGGTCCATACTCCATGGGTCTGTCAGTACAGCGTGGGTCGGTCCATACGTCACTGGTCGGTCTGTACATCATGGGTCGGTCCATACTCCATGGGTCTGTCAGTACAGCGTGGGTCGGTTCATACGTCACTGGTCGGTCTGTACGTCATGGGTCCGTCCATACTCCATGGGTCTGTTAGTACAGCGTGGGTCGGTTCATACGTCACTGGTCGGTCTGTACGTCATGGGTCGGTCCATGCTCCATGGGTCTGTCAGTACAGCGTGGGTCGGTTCATACGTCACTGGTCGGTCTGTACGTCATGGGTCCGTCCATACTCCATGGGTCTGTTAGTACAGCGTGGGTCGGTTCATACGTCACTGGTCGGTCTGTACGTCATGGGTCGGTCCATGCTCCATGGGTCTGTCAGTACAGAGTGGGTCGGTCCTTACGTCATGGCCTGGTCTATACACGTCGGCGTTCGGCCTAAGGGGTGTGACGTGATCAGTCAGACGAACATGATAAGTATTTACATGTAGCGATCCTTGCCGTGTCACGTGTCGCCGTAGGCGGAGGTGGTTTTTATTTGCAGCAACCCCTATGATATGTAAACACAATACTTTTCGATCCAACGATCACAATATTAATGTATTAATTTCCGCTCCTGATTTTGGGCGTCTGATCCAGTCACATGGGAATGTTTACATGTAGCCATGACTCTCAGGCATTTTCTCACCCTAAAAGAAGTAAGCAAATGACAGCTGCAAAGGGTTCAGACGTGATGAGGAAAAAATATATCCATAATTATTATCAGCACATAATAGAAATCTCAAGAAAAACAATCAGGCCTCAGGAGGGCAGGAAAGAGTTAAGCGCGCGGTCGGCCACGCACGGGTTAAGAGTGGCCGCCACCGCCGTGCGCCTCATTTGGAGCAGGGGGAGGAGGAAAACCCACGTTACTTTGACTGACAGGTCCAGGGAAAGCCGCGCGCAAGGCGTTGTGGGATTCCTAATGTAACCAATTGCGGTCTCGTTCTGTGGTTGGTGTGTTAACCCCTTCAAAGCGAATTATGGATTGCTGGAGCGTACCCTCCCGCTCGTGTCTTAGATCCTCCTACATCTCCACACCTCCGCCCCCACTGCCATACGACCACCTCGTCTATAACAAGGAGGCTTGTCATTTGATGTATTTTTTATGGCGCATCTTTTTTGTCTCAGGTCAGTCAGGGGTTAATAAACACGCCTGCCAGCAATGAGCAACTGCAAGTCCCATCAGCCCCTGCCGTTCTGTGGAAGCTTCCCAGCTGATAACCCCTGATTGGCTCACTGTCTTATTGCGTCATTCCCCCACGTGGAATTCTCACATGTTATTGGTTCCTCGTCTCTTTGGCAGCTGCAACCAATTGTGCAGTGATTGAGGGGGGAGACGTCACACAGTAGGCCTGAGGTGGGGGTGAAGGGGACCTGGGTGACTGTCAGGGTGTCACTAATTGTATAGATCGGTGGTGGGAGGGAGCCTGTGATGCCTGGAAATGAGGAGCTTTATGCTTACCATATCTGAGAAGGCAGGAGCTGGGACCTGGTGCAGTGTGTATGGGAGCCTGTGCAGGGTGGACACATGCTGCGGCACTGTGCAGACAGTACAGGCCTATGGTCATCACATGCAGGCTCATCAACAGTCTTCTCCTGATAGATGAAAAAGTGACTGTCAAGGATGGACAAGTCGTTACCTTTAAGAATACTATATAAGAGCCAACAACTCATACCCCGCTCCCTACCGATCTGCCGCGTGTGTACCCCGCTCCCTACCGATCTGCCACCCGGGTACCCCGCACCTTACCAATCTGCCGCCCATGTACCCCGCTCCCTACCGATCTGCCGCGTGTGTACCCTGCTCCCTACCGATCTGCCGCCTGTATTTCCCCTCCCTACCGATCTGCCGCCCGGGTATCCCGCTCCCTACCGATCTGCCGCCCGGGTACCCCGCTCCCTACCGATCTGCCGCCCGGGTACCCCGCTCCCTACCGATCTGCCACCCGGGTACCCCGCACCTTACCAATCTGCCGCCCATGTACCCCGCTCCCTACTGATCTGCCGCCTGTGTACCCCGCTCCCTAGCGCTTTGTCACCCGGGTACCCCACACCTTACCAATCTGCCCCCATGTACCCCGCTCCTTACTGATCTGCCGCCTGTGTACCCCGCTCCCTAGCGCTTTGTCACCCGGGTACCCCACACCTTACCAATCTGCCGCCCATGTACCCCGCTCCCTACTGATCTGCCGCCTGTGTACCCCGCTCCCTAGCGCTTTGTCACCCGGGTACCCCACACCTTACCAATCTGCCCCCATGTACCTCGCTCCCTACTGATCTGCCGCCTGTGTATCCCGCGCCCTACCGATCTGCCACCCGGGTACCCCACACCTTACCAATCTGCCGCCCATGTACCCCGCTCCCTACTGATCTGCCGCCTGTGTACCCCGCTCCCTAGCGCTTTGTCACCCGGGTACCCCACACCTTACCAATCTGCCCCCATGTACCCCGCTCCCTACTGATCTGCCGCCTGTGTACCCCGCTCCCTAGCGCTTTGTCACCCGGGTACCCCACACCTTACCAATCTGCCGCCCATGTACCCCGCTCCCTACTGATCTGCCACCTGTGTACCCCGCTCCCTAGCGCTTTGTCACCCGGGTACCCCACACCTTACCAATCTGCCCCCATGTACCTCGCTCCCTACTGATCTGCCGCCTGTGTATCCCGCGCCCTACCGATCTGCCACCCGGGTACCCCGCACCTTACCAATCTGCCGCCCATGTACCCCGCTCCCTACTGATCTGCCGCCTGTGTACCCCGCTCCCTAGCGCTTTGTCACCCGGGTACCCCACACCTTACCAATCTGCCCCCATGTACCCCGCTCCCTACTGATCTGCCGCCTGTGTACCCCGCTCCCTAGCGCTTTGTCACCCGGGTACCCCACACCTTACCAATCTGCCGCCCATGTACCCCGCTCCCTACTGATCTGCCGCCTGTGTACCCCGCTCCCTAGCGCTTTGTCACCCGGGTACCCCACACCTTACCAATCTGCCCCCATGTACCTCGCTCCCTACTGATCTGCCGCCTGTGTATCCCGCGCCCTACCGATCTGCCACCCGGGTACCCCGCACCTTACCAATCTGCCGCCCATGTACCCCGCTCCCTACCGATCTGCCGCGTGTGTACCCCGCTCCCTACCGATCTGCCACCCGGGTACCCCGCACCTTACCAATCTGCCGCCCATGTACCCCGCTCCCTACTGATCTGCCGCCTGTGTACCCCGCTCCCTAGCGCTCTGTCACCCGGGTACCCCACACCTTACCAATCTGCCCCCATGTACCTCGCTCCCTACTGATCTGCCGCCTGTGTATCCCGCGCCCTACCGATCTGCCACCCGGGTACCCCGCACCTTACCAATCTGCCGCCCATGTACCCCGCTCCCTACTTTTTTGCCGCCTGTGTACCCCGCTCCCTAGCGCTCTGTCACCCGGGTACCCCACACCTTACCAATCTGCCACCATGTACCTCGCTCCCTACTGATTTGCCGCCTGTGTACCCCGCTCCCTAGCGCTCTGCCACCTGGGTGCCCCGCACCTTACCAATCTGCCCCTATGTACCCCGCTCCCTACTGATTTGCCGCCTGTGTACCCCGCTCCCTAGCGCTCTGTCACCCGGGTACCCCACACCTTACCGATCTTTTGCCCGGGTACCCCACTCCCTACCGATCTGCCACCCGGGTACCCCGCACCTTACCAATCTGCCGCCCATGTACCCCGCTCCCTACTGATTTGCCGCCTGTGTACCCCGCTCCCTAGCGCTCTGTCACCCGGGTACCCCACACCTTACCAATCTGCCCCTATGTACCTCGCTCCCTACTGATCTGCCGCCTGTGTATCCCGCGCCCTACCGATCTGCCACCCGGGTACCCCGCACCTTACCAATCTGCCGCCCATGTACCCCGCTCCCTACTTTTTTGCCGCCTGTGTACCCCGCTCCCTAGCGCTCTGTCACCCGGGTACCCCACACCTTACCAATCTGCCACCATGTACCTCGCTCCCTACTGATTTGCCGCCTGTGTACCCCGCTCCCTAGCGCTCTGCCACCTGGGTGCCCCGCACCTTACCAATCTGCCCCTATGTACCCCGCTCCCTACTGATTTGCCGCCTGTGTACCCCGCTCCCTAGCGCTCTGTCACCCGGGTACCCCACACCTTACCGATCTTTTGCCCGGGTACCCCACTCCCTACCGATCTGCCACCCGGGTACCCCGCACCTTACCAATCTGCCGCCCATGTACCCCGCTCCCTACTGATTTGCCGCCTGTGTACCCCGCTCCCTAGCGCTCTGTCACCCGGGTACCCCACACCTTACCAATCTGCCCCTATGTACCTCGCTCCCTACTGATCTGCCGCCTGTGTATCCCACATGAAAACACATAGAAAAAAAGTATATGCACACAAATAGGGATCACCACAAAGATATGATAATCAAAAAGTATCAATTTTATTAATGGACACAACAAACAGACACTTTGTTTAAAAACAATTAAAAAGTCTGAACAACCAGACACTGATAACAAAAACAAAGACAATGGGTCATTTTGATAAATAGTTAAATACTATGGGTCCCAAGGCCAACCATTCAGTATAATGCCAGGTATCTGCTAGTTACCATAACCTAGGGTCTATCAAATCAATTGTAATGACAATCATGACCTTGGATCAAAAATACCATATTATCAATAACTACTATGGTTACATAGAGATTCTACATATGCCATGAATAGAAAATTGAATACTTATCATGTTGCCAACACAAATAAACATACATTAACAAGTCCCTTTCCCTAGCATGATATCACCTGGTTTCTGAGGATGAACAAGCTACCGGGTAGGTTACATGGGACCCCCAAACCCACGCGTATCGACACAGTGATGTGTCTTTCTCAAGGTCAGTCTGTGTATCGCACACCCTACCGATCTTCCACCTGGGTATCCCGCACCTTATCGATCTGCTGCCCATGTACCCCGCTCCCTACCGATCTGCCACCTGGGTACCCCACACCTTACCGATCTGCCGCCCGTGTACCCCGCTCCCTACCGATCTGCCTCCCGTGTATCTCACGCCCTACCGATCTGCTACCTGGGTACTCCACACCTTACCGATCTGCCGCCCGGGTACCCCGCTCCCTACTGATCTGCCGCCCGTGTACCCCGCTCCCTACCGAACTGCCGCCTGTATATCCCCCTCCCTACCGATCTGCCGCCCGGGTATCCTGCTCCCTACCGATCTGCCGCCTGGGTACCCCGCACCTTACCAATCTGCCACCCATGTACCCCGCTCCCTACTGATTTGCCGCCTGTGTACCCCGCTCCCTAGCGCTCTGCCACCTGGGTACTCCGCACCTTACCAATCTGCCCCCATGTACCTCGCTCCCTACTGATCTGCCGCCTGTGTATCCCACGCCCTACCGATCTTCCACCTGGGTACCCCACACCTTATCGATCTGCCGCCCATGTACCCCGCTCCCTACCGATCTTCCACCTGGGTACCCCGCACCTTACCGATCTTTTGCCCGGGTACCCCACTCCCTACCGATCTGCCGCCTGGGTACCCTGCTCCCTACCGATCTGCCGCCCGTGTACCCTGCTCCCTACCGATCTGCCGCCCGTGTACCCTGCTCCCTACCGAACTGCCGCCTGTATATCCCCCTCCCTACCGATCTGCCGCCCGGGTATCCCGCTCCCTACCGATCTGCCACCTGTGTACCCCGCACCTTACCTATCTGCTGCCCATGTACTCCGCTCCCTACCGATCTGCCACCCGTGTATCTCACGCCCTACCGATCTGCCACCTGGGTACCCCGCACCTTACCGATCTTTTGCCCGGGTACCCCACTCCCTACCGATCTGCCACCTGGGTACCCCGCACCTTACCGATCTGCCGCCCGTGTACCCCGCTCCCTACCGAACTGCCGCCCGTGTATCTCATGCCCTACTGATCTGCCACCTGGGTACTTCACACCTTACCGATCTGCCGCCTGGGTACCCCGCTCCCTACCGATCTGCCGCCCGGGCACCCCGCTTCCTACCGATCTGCCGCCCGGGCACCCCACTCCCTACCGATCTGCCGCCTGTATTTCCCCTCCCTACCGATCTGCCGCCCGGGTATCCCGCTCCCTACCGATCTGCCGCCCGGGTATCCCGCTCCCTACCGATCTGCCGCCCGGGTATCCCGCTCCCTATCGATCTGCCACCCAGGTACCCCGTGCCTTACCGATCTGCTGCCTGTATACCCCGCTCCCTACCGGTCTACTGCCTGTGTACCCCGCGCCTTATTGATCTGCTGCCTGTGTACCCTGAGCCTTACCGATCTGCTGCCTGTGTACCCTGAGCCTTACCGATCTGCTGCCTATGTACCCTACGCCTTACCGATCTGCCGCCTGGGTACCCCACTTCCTACCGATCTGCTGCCTGTATATCCCACTCCCTACCGATCAGCCGCCCGGATACCCCTCGCACTACCAATCTGTTGCCTGGGTATCCCGGTGCCCTAGCGATCTACTGTCTGGGTTCGCCGCTCCCTAGAGATCTGCTGCCCGGATACCCTGCTCCCTACCGATCTGCTGGCCGGGTACCCCTCGCACTACCGATCTGTTGCCCGGGTACCCTGTGCCCTAGCAATCTGCTGTCTGGGTACCCCATCAATCTCCCTTCGCCAGTCCCTGTTATTTCTTTGCAATCTAGAAGTGTGACCACTGGAGCTAATCGCTGGGCTGCTAGATTGCACTGATTGGCTGTAGTGGTCATGCTGTTCTCGCTGGGAAAGGAAACAAAGAAACCAAGGGAGACCTAAACTGTTTTACATTTTAAAATAAAATACTAGACATGCTTTTTATTTAAAGAGTTTTCCACTTATAAAAATATTGGACCTCAAATATTGTAGAGTACTTAAAATAACAAGAGGTACCCACCGTCCCCGAGTCTGGCGCCGATCATGAACCTCTGAGCTCAGTGATTGGCTACAGCGGTAATGTGCGCCAATGACGCGCTGTCACATTTGCTGCCAAGACCCTGAGACCTGAGCAGCTGCACGACCCGTAGATGGTGACAACCTGCCCTGTTTATTGTAGGTGGTTTACACTTTAGGCTCTGCTCACATGTCCACTAGTGATCCATTAGGAAGGATCTGGCAGAAATCTGTTGGCATAATACTTGGCCAGACACAACTTTTTGGTCTGACCCCTGCCGGATCCGTTCTTTAACACTGAAGCCTATGAAAAACGGATCCGTTCGTCAGCCATACGTTTTTCTTTCACTTGTAGCGGATCCATTAGTGTAACACCCCTTTAACGACCAAGCAAGTGGTTCCCTTCATCGTTGCACGTCATGAGCCAGGCCCTTTTTATTTGTCCATCCATAGAGTCAGATGCGAGCTTATTTTTTTTGCAAGATTATATGAAAAAATATTCGGCACACCCAATTCAGATGCGGAAAAAAGTGAAATAGTTTTATTGATATACAGTAGGTTCATCCACCGTATGAAAGCGTTGACGTTTTGGCCAAAACTAGGCCTTCTTCAGGAATTACCTTCAGCTTTTATCCGTGCTGCTGTCCTTGTGTGGCGTGTACGGACACACACGACCCGTGTGAAAACACAGACATGCGAAGATCACCCTAGATTATAGTGGGTACTTGTGAAAATGGATGCACCATCCCAGAAACATGGACATGTGGACAGGGCCTTAGGGTTACAGTTCCTTTGTGAAATAGGACAGGCCACTCTGTATGCGGAATGAACGCCCCCGATGATTTGGTTTGTGGAGCCAGACTGAATGGCTCAGATGGTAAAATAAAGGAATTCCACTGCATTAGATTCTCTGTATTCGTCACAGCTAATGTTTGGACCCGTCTGTCACTGGCATCTCCCGAGAGCTTAGTGGCCATTTTGGATCTGTTTAGATTGTTTAACCCCTTAGTGACCAAGCCAATTTGCAGCTTAATGACCGGGCCAATTTTTGCAATTCTGACCACTGTCACTTTATGAGGTAATAACTCTGAAACACTTCCATGGATCCCGCTGATTCTGACATTGTTTTTTCGTGACATATTGTACTTCATGTTAGTGGTAAAATTTCCTCGATATGACTTGCATTTATTTATGAAAAAAATGGAAGTTTGGCAAAAAATTTTAAAATGTTGCAATTTTCAAACTTTTAATTTTTATGCCCTTAAACCAGAGAGATATATCACAAAAAATAGTTAATAAATAACATTTCCCACATGTTTACCATCAGCACTATTTGGGAACCAAAATTTTTTTTTGTTAGGAAGTTATAAGGGTTAAAAGTTGACCAGCGATTTCACATTTTTACAACAAAATTTACAAAACCATTTTTTTTTTAGGGACCACATCACACTTGAAGTCACTTTGAGACATCAATATGACAGAAAATACCCAAAAGTGACACCATTCTAAAAACTGCACCCCTCAAGGTATGTGCACACGTTGCTGATTTGTGTGCGGATTTTTCCGCGCGGAATCTGCAGAATCCGCAGGTCCAAATGCCTGCGTTTTACCTGTGGATTTCTCCTGTGATTTTACACCTGCGGATTCCTATAATTATATGTGTAAAAACGCTGCAGAATCTGCACAAAGAATTGACATGCTGCGGAAAATAAACCGCTGCGTTTCCGTGCAGAGTTTTCCGCAGCATGTGCACAGCGGTTAGTGTTTACCATAGGGTAACATAGTACTGTACATCCCATGGAAAACTGCTGCGGCTCCACAGGGCCAAATCTACTGCGGATCCACAGACGAATCCGCAATGTGTGCACATACCCTCTAGTCGCTCAAAACCACATTCAAGAAAGTTTAATAACCCTTTACATGCTTCACAGGAACTGAAGTAATGTGGAAGGAAAAGATTAACATTTACATTTTTTTTTTTAACAAACATTTTACTTCAGAACCAATTTTTTGTGTAAAAAAGAGAAAATGAACCGCAAAATTTGTTGTGCAATTTCTCCTGAGTACGCTGATACCCCATATGTGGGGGTAAACCACTGTTTGGGTGCACGGCAGAGCTCAGAAGGGAAGCAGCGCAGTTTGACTTTTTCAATGCAGAATTGGCTGGAATTGAGATTGGACACCATGTCGCATTTGGAGAGCCCCTGATGTACCTATACAGTGAAAACCCCCAACAAATGACACCCAGTGGCGTAACTACCGGGGTAGCAGCCGAAGCGGTTGCTTTGGGGCCCGGCCCATATAGGGTCCCCGGCTCCAATCGGCGCTACCCGGGTAGTGCAATTAACTACAACTCCTCCCCTAGCAATGCATGTCTCTTGCACTTGCAGCCCCCGGCCGTGCTTATTCCATCTTCCGTTCTCCGGTGTTCTTCCTGCTTTCAGCGTCCGCTTATTACCTATGCGCATAAGTAATGAGCGGCTCATTACATATGCCCATATGTAAAGAGCGGCACCACGTGGACGCTGAAAACAGGAAGAACACTGCTGAGATGAGAAGATGGAACAAGCACCGGCCGGGGGCTGCAAGAGACAGAGAGAGAGGTGACTGAGTATAACGGAGGGAGGCTCAGGGGCAGGCTCTGTCTGACCTGGCGGGCTACCTGGTAAATATACACCATGTGGTGCTGGGCGCTATATACACCATGTGGTGCTGGGCGCTATATACATCATGTGGTGCTGGGCGCTATATACATCATGTGGTGCTGGGTGCTATATACACCATGTGGTGCTGGGTGCTATATACACCATGTGGTGCTGGGCGCTATATACACCATGTGGTGCTGGGCGCTATATACACCATGTGGTGCTGGGCGCTATATACACCATGTGGTGCTGGGCGCTATATACACCATGTGGTGCTGGGCGGTATATACACCATGTGGTGCTGGGTGCTATATACCATGTGGTGCTGGGCGCTATATCCCAGGTGGTGCTGGGTGCTATATACCATGTCTTGCGGGGCGCTGTATACCATGTGGTGTTGGGTCAGCAACTTAAAATATAAAATTATCAATGCTTAAAGGGAAGGTGACATCCAAAAAATTGTTTTTCAGCAATTGAAAAAATGTAAAGAATTAATGTTTACATTTTCTTAAAAAATATTATCATTTGTTTTTAATTTTGCAAAATATGAAAAATAATTTTAAAAAGTTTGGCATTTCCACTTGTTAACACTAGGGGGAGCAGCTACTGAAGTTTGGCACAAAAACCTAGTGCAACTAGCTTACATTACTGCACTGGAGTAAATATGGGCGGAGTCTGCTGACATGAGTGTGATGTCACTCCTCTCCTCCCCTTCTGGGTGTGTGCTAAGAGAAAAGAGAGGATGACATCTAGGAACACAGTGAGCAGCCATTTTGATGGGGCCTGCAAAGTTACTGACTGTCTTTGCATGCAAAGTCTGGATCAGGACAGGTCATCAATCAGCAGAAATGTTTCCGGGATTTCTGTGGAGCAGACAAGCAGACGGTCCATCCATGTGTATAAAACACAGCGCTCTATGTACAATCCCTGGCACCGAACAGGGTGCCCCCCATAGACCCGCACACTTCTCTCCTGAAATACTCTGTGCTGCTGTCACCCTGCTCCTCCCCCATATATCAGGCCCCTGTCGCCTTGCTTTCACACATCGCCAGGACAGGATCTGAGGAGAGGAATGGGGTCTTCGGTCACTGAGGATGGCAGGCAGCAAGGATTCTGTGAGCAGGGTGACAGCAGCACAGAGTATTTCAGGAGAGCAGTGTGCTGGTCTATGGGGGAGGTCACAGAGGGAGATATATGGGGGAGGAGCAGGGTGACAGCAGCACAGAGTATTTCAGGAGAGCAGTGTGCTGGTCTATGGGGGGCACAGAGGGAGATATATGGTGGAGGAGCAGGGTGACAGCAGCACGGAGTATTTCAGGAGAGCAGTGTGCTGGTCTATGGGGGTCACAGAGGGAGATGTATGGTGGAGCAGGGTGACAGCAGCACAGAGTATTTCAGGAGAGCAGTGCGCTGGTCTATGGGGGGCACAGAGGGAGATATATGGGGGAGGAGCAGGGAGACAGCAGCACAGAGTATTTCAGGGGAGCAGTGCGCTGGTCTATGGGGGGCACAGAGGGAGATATATGGTGGAGGAGCAGGGTGACAGCAGCACAGAGTATTTCAGGAGAGCAGTATGACACGGGATAGGATTAGATACACGGCTCAGCAGTCAGTATCACACAGGATAGGATTAGATACACGGCTCAGCAGACAGTATCACACAGGATAGGATTAGATACACGGCTCAGTATCACACAGGATAGGATTAGATACACGGCTCAGCAGTCAGTATCACACAGGATAGGATTAGATACACGGCTCAGCAGTCAGTATCACACAGGAGAGGATTAGATACATAGCTCAACAGACAGTATCACACACGAGAGGATTAGACACACGGCTCAGCAGTTAGTATCACAGGAGGATTAGATACATGGCTCAGCACACAGTATCACACAGGAGAGGATTAGATACACGGCTCAGCAGGCAGTATCACACAGGATAGGATTAGATACACTGCTCAGCACACAGTATCACACAGGAGAGGATTAGATACACGGCTCAGCAGGCAGTATCACACAGGATAGGATTAGATACACGGCTCAGCACACAGTATCACACAGGAGAGGATTAGATACATAGCTCAACAGACAGTATCACACACGAGAGGATTAGACACACGGCTCAGCAGTCAGTATCACACAGGAGGATTAGATACACGGCTCAGCACACAGTATCACAGGAGAGGATTAGATACACGGCTCAGCAGGCAGTATCACACAGGATAGGATTAGATACACGGCTCAGCACACAGTATCACACAGGAGAGGATTAGATACACGGCTCAGCAGGCAGTATCACACAGGATAGGATTAGATACACGGCTCAGCACGCAGTATCACACAGGAGAGGATTAGATACACGGCTTAGCAGGCAGTATCACACAGGATAGGATTAGATACACGGCTCAGCACACAGTATCACACAGGAGAGGATTAGATACAGGGCTCGGCAGTCAGTATCACACAGGAGAGGATTAGATACACGGCTCAGCAGACAGTATCACACAGGATGGGATTAGATACACGGCTCAGCACAGTGTCACACAGGAGAGGATTAGATACACGGCTCAGCAGGCAGTATCACACAGGATAGGATTAGATACACGGCTCAGCACACAGTATCACACAGGAGAGGATTAGATACACGGCTCAGCAGGCAGTATCACACAGGATAGGATTAGATACACAGCTCAGCACACAGTATCACACAGGAGAGGATTAGATACAGGGCTCAGCAGGCTGTATCACACAGGATAGGATTAGATACACGGCTCAGCAGTCAGTATCACACAGGATAGGATTAGATACACGGCTCAGCAGGCAGTATCACACAGGATAGGATTAGATACAGGGCTCAGCAGGCAGTATCACACAGGATAGGATTAGATACACGGCTCAGCAGTCAGTATCACACAGGATAGGATTAGATACACGGCTCAGCACACAGTATCACACAGGAGAGGATTAGATACACGGCTCAGCAGTCAGTATCACACAGGAGAGGATTAGATACACGGCTCAGCAGTCAGTATCACACAGGAGAGGATTAGATACACGGCTCAGCAGTCAGTATCACACAGGAGAGGATTAGATGTCCAGCAGATTGCCAAGTGTTTTGAAACAGCAGGGAGCAGCTCCTCCTATGTTTTGCAGGGGCAGCAGCTGGCCGTGTGTTTTGGAAAGAGCAGCTTGGTGTCCAGGAGCTCGTCCTGGTTCCTCTCCTGCAGCTGGTATGTGCAGCGTGAACATCCAAGCCCTGTTTTTATGCTGGAACAGTACAGCATCCAGGGCTTGCAATAGAGTGTAAATGAAGCTAAAAGAAAAGCACTGGGCTCTAATAAGATGGCGCCTGGCCACACCTACAGCTGTGAATTGAGCTGCCCACAGAGGCATGGCCAGTTCACTCCTGATGCAGCTGCAATGAAAGAGATAGGGTCGGGAGCCGACTGTTATGTCTTATGCCCAGGGACTGCCGTAAATGAGCATGGAAAGTGTCGTTCAGCAACCAGAGAGGTAAGATGGCAGCCCCCAGTGGCTGCATTACTACAGAAAAGAAAAAATCCATACACACCACTAAGTCAAGCTTAGGGGACAATATCTTTTTATACGATTTTCTTTTTTACATTAAATTATGAAAAAACACGGCACCTTCCCTTTAACTAATTTGATTGTATTGACTGAGTTACAGGATTAGGAATAATTGTGTTACATTATTTCTAATTCTGTTACTTAATGTGATTCTAGTATGCATTATCAGTAAGGGGGTGTGTCTTGAAGGGGGTGTGGTTTTGAGGGGGCCCCGTTTAAAAGTTTGCTATGGGGCCCAATCAGTTCTAGTTACGCCCCTCATGACACCATTTTGGAAACTAGACCCCTTAAGGAACTTATCTAGATGTGTGGTGAGCACTTTGAACCCCCAAGTGCTTCACAGAAGTTTATAACGTAGAGCAGTGAAAATAAAAATTAATTTTTTTTCCTCAAATGATTTTTTAGCCCGCTATATTTTAATTTCACAAGGGTAACAGGAGAAATTGGACCACAACAGTTGTTGTGAAATTTTGTCCTGAGTACACTGATACCCCATATGTGGGGGGAACCAATGTTTGGGCGCATGGGAGATCTCGGATGGGAAGGAGCGCCATTTTGGTATGCAGACTTTGATGGAGTTTTCTGCGGGCGTCATGTTGCGTTTGCAGAACCCCTGATATTTTCTTTATTTCATTATATTTCCCTATCTAAGGGGGTGATAAAGGGAGGGGGGTTATTTACCATTTTTTTTTATTTTGATCACTCTGATAGGGTTTATCACAGTAATCAAAATGTACGTTGAATAAATGAATAGAATCTGCCGGCCGGCAGATCTCGGCGGGCGCACTGCGCATGCGCTCGCCCTTTTCTTCCCAGAAGAAGATGGCGGCGCCCATGGAGGGGGAAGCATGCGGGCCCAGGACCACCGGGAGGTAACAGAGGGGGGGGATCGGGGACCCTATTTCTCTCTGATGTGCGATCACATCAGAGGTTAGAGAAATTAAATGGCACTTCAGACTTTTTTTGGGGGCGGTCGCCGTTATACGGTTAATAACGGCGATCGCAAAAGCAGGGTCGGTAAAAACCGACCCGATTCATGTTCTCTGGGGTTTCGGCTACCCCCGGCAGCCGAGACCCTGGAGAAAATCCGACTCTGGGAAGCGCAATACACTTTTTCCACAGTGCCGATAATTAAAGGCGCTGTGGTTTAAGTACCCTTAACTACCACCGTTAAAAGGCGTATCGGCAGTCGTTAAGGGGTTAAAGGACGACAAAATGTAGAAAAGTCTGAATCTCAGAAGCGTGAATCTGGGCGAGAGTGCTATTGGTCCTGAATGAGCCATTTAGCGCTCAGGCAGAGAGGATGGATTACTTGCCGAGCACATTAGGACCTGGTCTTACAGTCAGCGGATGTGTTCACATGCAGTCCTAGAACTGACAGCTAGAATATTGCTTGCAGGACATTACAAGCCGCCGATGATTCAGGTGTCAGAACTGGAAAGTGTTGAGAACATGTTAGAGCTGTCATACGGCTAATTGCGTGTGTCTAATTATGGCACCCGCTGATCTCCATGGCCAAGAGGTGCCCTCCTTAAAGCAGATCAGCCCACACATTTCATAATACGACCGGGTTCCTTTAATAAATAGATCTCCTCTAAACCTGATGGTGCTGACGTACTTAGTATGAATAGCAGTCACAATAACTGTAAAATTAGGCATCAAAATTTTCACAAATAATTCTACTCACATGCTGTCAAATTTTAAAGTAAGTACACCAGTCTCATCAGGTCCAAGATCTATTTATTAAAGGGTAACAATACTTTTTAGTAATTTTGCAGATTTCAGAATAAGCGGTCTCTTGTGTGTACTTGAGGAATAACACGGTTACTGGCCACTATAGATAATGAATTTTGTACCATTTTATTCTCTGCAGACTATACAGTGTCAAGCGAAAATATTCACTCCCCTTGGCATTTTTCGTGTTTGACTTCCTCACAACCTGGAATTTCACTGTTTTTTTTTTAACCCATTGACAACCTTGGGGTTTTCATTTTTTGTGTTTTCGTTTCTCGCTCTCCTTCTTCCCAGAGCCATACCTTTTTTATTTTTCGGTCAATATGGCCAGGTGAGGGCTTGTTTTAAGATGTACGTTTGAAGGAAAACATTGGTTTTACCATATCATGTACTGGAAAACTTGGTTTTACCATATCATGTACTGGAAAACGGGAAAAAAATAGCAAAAAAAAGTGCAATTTTGCAATTTTCTTTTTTACCATGTTCACTAGATGCTAAAATTGTCCTGCCATTACAATTCGCCAGGTCATTATGAGTTTATAGACACCAAACATGTCTAGACTTTTTTTTTTTTTTATATACAGGTCGTGAAAAAAAAATCCAAATTTTGTATAAAAAAAAACAAAAAAAAAAACCATGGTTGGCACCATTTTCCAAGACCCGTAGCATCTCCATTTTTTGGAATCTGGGGCAGGGTAAGGGCTTATTTGTTGTGCGCCGAGCTAAAGGTTTTATTGATACCATGTTGTGTTAGATAGGCACTGGGCAGTTAAAAAGATTGTATTATTGCAATGTTGTCGCGATAAAAAAAAAAAAAAAAAAAAAATTTTGAGTTTTGATTTTTTTCTCTTTGCACAGTTAACTGATGAGATTAATTTTTTAATATATTAGATCAGGTGATCCTGAATGCGGTGATACAAGATGTGTGTTTTTTAAATTTTATTTTGAATAGGGAAAGGGAAAGGTGATATGAACTGTTATATTTTTTTTTAATATTTTTAAAAACACTTTTTTTCTACTTTTTACTTGCTTCAATAGTCTTCTTAGGAGACTTGATAAGCCAATCGCTTGTGGTAAAGGCCTGCTATGTGTAGCAGAAATGCTCATCTGCTCTAAATCCTGGCCACTAGCAGGTTGGCAATGACAACCAAAGGGGTCTCCTGCAGATCTCTGGTTGTCATGCCAACCCATCGGCACCCCACGATCATGTGACAAGGGCGCCGATGGGCAGAGTTAGTGACAAGCTTCCAGCATGGCCATGTTAAATGCCACTGTCGGAGATTGACAGAGGCATTTAACATGTTAACAGCTGCAAGTGCATCAAGATTCCACCAGCGGCTGTTAGGGATAAGTCAGCTGATTTGCCAGAAAACATGCGGGTTTTGCATCGGAGCCCACATGGAATGCAGGAACACAACTTATGACATATATACATGGATAAGGATTTGTATCAGTTGATGTAAAGAACATGCCTACAACTGTGAACATTTTTCTTTTTATTGTATAGCGAACATCAAATAGGATAAAAGAACTGAAAACTTCAGTGTGCATAACTATTCACCCCCCTGTCAGTACTTTGTAGAGCCTCTTTTTATGTCAATTACAGCTGCAAGTTGATTGAATAAGTCTCTATGAGCTCTCCACATCTTGCCACTGAGACATTTGCCCATTCCTAAAGGCAAAACTGCTCAGCTCCTTCATGTTAGATGGTTTCCTCTAGTGAACCGCAATCTTCAAGTCTGACCACAGATTGTCAATTGGATTAAGGTCCAGGCTTTGACTCGGCCATTCCAAAACATTTCCATGTTTTCCCCTTACACCACTCAGGTGTTGCTTTAGCAGTATTCTTTGAGTCATTGTCTTATTGGAAGTTGAACCTCCGTCCCAGTCTCAAATCACTGACAAACAGGTTTTGCTCAAAAATATCCCTGTTAGGGATGGGCGAATCTACTCGTTAGGACTCGTTACTCTGCGAGTAGTAGGGGACTCGCATGAGTCGGTACTCTGCGAGTTTCCAAGCGATTACTCGCACAGTAACGAGTCCAATGCAAATAAGGCTAAGTGCACACGTACCGGAACTCTCGCGGAAATTACCGCGAGAATTCCGGAATTCCATTCCGCGGGAAAATCACATTTTAAATTCCCGCGATTTTCCCGCGGAAAAACTAGCATTTTGCAAGCGTAATTAGCTTGCAAAATGCTAGCGTTTTCCAAGCGATCTGTAGCATCGCTTGGAGAACTGATTGACAGGTTGGTCACACTCGTCAAACATAATGTTTGACAAGTGTGACCAACTTTTTACTACTGAGGCTGCCTATGCGGCATCAGTAGTTAAAGATAAAATGTAAAAAAAAAAAAAAAAAAATGGTGTTATTCTTACCCTCCGACGTCCCGCGCAGCCTTCCCGCCTCTCCACGCATCCGTTCCCAGGAATCCTTTGCGAAAATGCCCGCGATGACGTCAGTTCTCGCGGGATTGCGATGACGTCGCGCGAATGACCGCGAGACTTCGCGATCCCGCGAGAACGGACGCCATCGCGGGCATTTTCTCAAAGGACTACTGGGAACGGATGCGTGCAGAGGCGGGAAGGCTGCGCGGGACGCCGGAGGGTGAGAATAACAATATTTTTTATTTTTAAATTCTATTTTTTACAGGGATATGGTACCCAAAGCCCGGAGGACAGTCTCCTCCTGACCGTGGGTACCAGCCGCAATTGTTCTGCTTACTTTCCGCATGGTGTGCACAGCCACATGCGGGAAGTAAGCGGAACAATGCATTCCTAAAGAGTAAAAAAAATGGCAGCACAGGAATCGCTGCAATACTCGCATCCCCATTCATTAACATTGGACTCGCTAGACTCGCAACGAATAGCGAGTTTCCGAGTCGGACTCGTTAGAGTCTAGCGATTCCGAGTATTTCAGGATTCGCCCATCCCTAATCCCTGTATATTGCACCATCCATCTTCCCCTTGACTTGGACTATTTTCCCTGTCCCTGCTGCTGAAAACCATCACCACAGCATGATGCTGCCACCACGTTTCCCTGTGTGGATAGTGTTCTTGGGGTGATCAACTGTGTTGGTTTGGGGGCAGACATAGCGTCATTTACATTAGTGGCTAAAAAGTTCAATCTTGGTTTCATCTGACCACACCACCTTCTTGTATACATTTGGGGAGTCTCCCACATGTCTTTTGGCAAACTCAAAACAATTCTTCCAATTTTTTTAAGTAAAGGGTTTTTTTCTGCCCACTCTCCCATAAAGGCCACCTTTAAGTAGTGTACAGCTTATTGTGAACATATGGACAGATACACCAGTCTCTCTGCTTTGGAATTCTGCAGTTCCTTCAGGATCACCTTACCTTTGATCTCTATTCTGCCTCTGATTAATGCCCTCCTTCCCTAGGCTGAGAGTTTTGGGTGTTTAGCCCTCCATTGCCAGGTTTCTTGTGGTACCATGTTCTTTCCATTTGGCGATCTTAGATTTGATGGTGCTCTGGGGAGAGTGACCATAGGTTTTTAAAAAAATTTTTTTAAAATAACCCAACCCTGACTTATGCTTCTCAACAACATTGTCCCTGACTTGTTTGGAGATCTCCTTGGTCTTCATGGTGTTTGAAGGCTCTTTGGCCTTTCAGAAAAGATGTGTATATCCTGACAGACCATGTGACTCTTAGCCTGTTTCACACTTCAGGTTTTTCAAATCAGTCAAAATCCGCCAAAAAGTGAAATTGGCGGATCTGCAAAACATGTGTAAAAACTGATGCCAGCTGATGGTACGGATCCGTTTTTTTACGGATCCGCTATACGGATTTTTGTACGGATCCGTACCATCAGCTGGCATCTGTTTTTTCCATCCGTTGGATCCGTTTTCTTGCGGATCTGTTTTTCCACACCTCCAAAATGGGATGCTCCCAAATATGATTGGCTCTTGGAAAATGCTCCCAAATGTGATTGGATACTGGAAACTAGGGAAAACTATATATAGGGTGTTGTAATACAATATCTTTGAAAGGTTTTAGAGCTAGTGGCAGCGATGGAAGGAGTTATTGCGAGTATTAACAGCTTCTGTGTGGAATTTGATCTCCACTGCAATCAGTTGGCAATTATTGCTCTCCAGAGGGAGAAAAGAAGACTGCGAATCCTGCGTATGAGGAGACGACGGCAGTGGATTAATCCGATTAATGCGCAGAGGTTTACCCGTGGCATGTTTTCAACACTATACCTGGAATTGAAGGATAACCCAGACAAGTTCTTCAACTATGTGCGCATGAGGCATGACTTGAGCGTGTTGGAGAACAAATCCAGAGAAGGGACACCTACATGCGGTTTTCTATTTCACCGGCGGAGCGTTTGATGGTGACCCTTCGGTAAGTTATCTATTTTTTTTAAAAGGTTTCAGATTCAGCATACTTTTATTGTTATGTTATGGCTTATATTTTGTATTAATTTAACTTTTTTCCCTTTTTTTTTTTTTTTTTTACAAGTTTCCTGGCAGCTGAAGAATCATTCACCTCCCTCCTGTCATGGTCACGTGTGTCAGGACGCAGATGTTTCCGCAAGGCGGACCCATAACACACGTGACCCTGGATACACCGCCTCCAGTGGGGCGCATTTAAATAATAAAGCGTGCAGGTGGATACGCCGCCTCCACCTGGCGGATTTAGGTATTACACGCCATACATACATATATCTGGAAACACCGCCTCCAGTAAGGCGCATTTAAATAATAAAGGGGGGAACCTGGGTAACTTTAACAATGGTGGGCCCTGCGATAGGGAATGGGGACATGGAGACCTCCTAAGCTCCCCTGAGCCAGTGTCCCTGCACTCCTTACATTCCCTAAACAGGCTCCGCACCTGTCGCCGCACGCGTACCTTAACGCCCTTGCTCACCCTGACCCTAAACCCTCACTAGGGAATGGGTCGGTGCGGAGACTAATCCCACCACTGCACTAATAACACACATGAGGAAAGAGACAATACAGGGGAAACACCACTTAGCTTTTACACAGCGCCGACCTGGGGAACGAGATTATGTATGTGTATGTATGCTAAGAGCTGATCAGACTCCACAACACATTTCCAAGATGTTTTTTGGTGGCACCCATACATGCTCGTTCACACACAGGTCCGGACCTGCACGTTTATTGCACACATACATTTGTCATAACTTGGTGAACTCACTCTGGACTTGACAACAGATCCGTCCCCGTGTCACCACACTCACACCCCCACTATTCACCAAGGGACACACCCTCCAACCCTTTCACCATGAGGACTGCGCCTCCTAGGGTTGGTTAATGGCGAGGGTAGAGATTTGTCCCTACTCCCCCGCAGCACACCTGCTGCACACACCAGGAGGAGAAGGGGACTGGGAAATGGAGGAAATATACTCTCGCTGGTCACCTCCACACGACCAGGAGGGCGGCTTCTTCGATGGTATGAAGATTTGGCGTAAAACCCTGCGGACTCTCACACCAGTCAGTTCACCACAGGGGCGTACCCCTTCACCTCGGGGAATACCAGGCAGCTCCGTGGGGCACCATTCCTCCCACCTGCCTGGGTGCGCCCGCCTGCATGAACCAGTCCTGCTCCCCAGCAGCGACTCTAGGGGGTTTTAGTACCATAGCCGCAGGAATATGGAGGAAAATATACTCTCGCTGGTCGCCTCCACACGACCAGGAGGGGCGGCATCGAAGATTTGGCATGAGCCCCGCGGACTATACACCAATCTACTCCCTACAGGGACGTACCCCTTCACCTCGGGGAATACCAGGCAGCTCCGTGGGGCACCATTCCTCCCACCTGCCTGGGTGCGTCCCCTGTAAGAGCAAGTCCCGCTCCCCAGCAGCGACTACACACCTAGTCTGCTCACCACAGGGATGTACCCCTTCACCTCGGGGAATACCAGGCAGCTCCGTGGGGCACCATTCCTCCCACCTGCCTGGGTACCTCCCCGTGCGAGAGCAAGTCCCGCTCCCCAGCAGCGACTCTAGGGGCTTTTGCCAGACCGCAGCCGCCATTTTTTTTTCTCTCTGGTTATCTGAGCAGAGGCCCCAGACCGTGATAACTGCTGCTGCAGCGGCTCTAAACACTTTGCCGCTCCCCACTCACCTCAGTGAGGCCCGGCAGCAATAACTCAGCGGTCTCCACATGGCCAAAGCTCACCAGAAAAAAAACTGTAGGGCCTGTGATAGTGTCATGGTCACGTGTGTCAGGACGCAGATGTTTCCGCAAGGCGGACCCATAACACACGTGACCCTGGATACACCGCCTCCAGTGGGGCGCATTTAAATAATAAAGCGTGCAGGTGGATACGCCGCCTCCACCTGGCGGATTTAGGTATTACACGCCATACATACATATATCTGGAAACACCGCCTCCAGTAAGGCGCATTTAAATAATAAAGGGGGGAACCTGGGTAACTTTAACAATGGTGGGCCCTGCGATAGGGAATGGGGACATGGAGACCTCCTAAGCTCCCCTGAGCCAGTGTCCCTGCACTCCTTACATTCCCTAAACAGGCTCCGCACCTGTCGCCGCACGCGTACCTTAACGCCCTTGCTCACCCTGACCCTAAACCCTCACTAGGGAATGGGTCGGTGCGGAGACTAATCCCACCACTGCACTAATAACACACATGAGGAAAGAGACAATACAGGGGAAACACCACTTAGCTTTGCTCTGTTGCGTGCGCTCCTAGCAACGGAGCCCACCACCTGCGTGCGTCTTCTCCTCCACCCAGATCCATCACCATAACAGGACCCTTCACCTTAGTGCAGCCTTGGAGCAGAGTCCAACACCAGTTGCAGCTGCTTAGTACCAGAGTTCCAAGGAAGTGTTCAGCTTCTGCCACGAAGTCAAGCATGCTTGAGTCCAGCTCAGCGGCCAAGTCCCACATGGTGAGTGCCACTCTCCATAGTAGCCACTCCACCAGACCATGCAGACACTTCCCGCTGACTCCATCACTGCGACCCCACCACGCCATGCCAGCCCTTCGTCCAGACACCATAGCTGCAACACGTCCCCCCTGGCTAAGCTGCGCAGGACTCCTCACCAGCTCCATCCTTCCTCCAGGCTCTCCAAAAACAGAGTGAACACAAACTCACAATATCACAGGCAGTGATTGCACACCTCTAGCACACCTTTATAGGGTGTCACACCTGATACCTAATTAAGTGCACAAAAACCCAAAGTGCAATACCACAACCACCACCGGGGACAGTCAAAACACTTTTGAACTTAACCAAAGTAAAAAAAGTTCACTTTGTGCTTTTAATACCGCCAGATCCAACACTGGATCATGACAGTACCCCCTCCTTAATGAGGGGCCTCTGGACCCTCAAGACCACCCCTCATTAGGTAAACACCTACAGCGGGGACGCCCAGATCCTGAGTTCACCCCACCATTACCTGACACTTCAGGTTCATGACAAACACCGCTGGTATTGGCAATACATGTTCATTTTGGAGGAACCACTCATCTCCACAGCGCCGACCTGGGGAACGAGATTATGTATGTGTATGTATGCTAAGAGCTGATCAGACTCCACAACACATTTCCAAGATGTTTTTTGGTGGCACCCATACATGCTCGTTCACACACAGGTCCGGACCTGCACGTTTATTGCACACATACATTTGTCATAACTTGGTGAACTCACTCTGGACTTGACAACAGATCCGTCCCCGTGTCACCACACTCACACCCCCACTATTCACCAAGGGACACACCCTCCAACCCTTTCACCATGAGGACTGCGCCTCCTAGGGTTGGTTAATGGCGAGGGTAGAGATTTGTCCCTACTCCCCCGCAGCACACCTGCTGCACACACCAGGAGGAGAAGGGGACTGGGAAATGGAGGAAATATACTCTCGCTGGTCACCTCCACACGACCAGGAGGGCGGCTTCTTCGATGGTATGAAGATTTGGCGTAAAACCCTGCGGACTCTCACACCAGTCAGTTCACCACAGGGGCGTACCCCTTCACCTCGGGGAATACCAGGCAGCTCCGTGGGGCACCATTCCTCCCACCTGCCTGGGTGCGCCCGCCTGCATGAACCAGTCCTGCTCCCCAGCAGCGACTCTAGGGGGTTTTAGTACCATAGCCGCAGGAATATGGAGGAAAATATACTCTCGCTGGTCGCCTCCACACGACCAGGAGGGGCGGCATCGAAGATTTGGCATGAGCCCCGCGGACTATACACCAATCTACTCCCTACAGGGACGTACCCCTTCACCTCGGGGAATACCAGGCAGCTCCGTGGGGCACCATTCCTCCCACCTGCCTGGGTGCGTCCCCTGTAAGAGCAAGTCCCGCTCCCCAGCAGCGACTACACACCTAGTCTGCTCACCACAGGGATGTACCCCTTCACCTCGGGGAATACCAGGCAGCTCCGTGGGGCACCATTCCTCCCACCTGCCTGGGTACCTCCCCGTGCGAGAGCAAGTCCCGCTCCCCAGCAGCGACTCTAGGGGCTTTTGCCAGACCGCAGCCGCCATTTTTTTTTCTCTCTGGTTATCTGAGCAGAGGCCCCAGACCGTGATAACTGCTGCTGCAGCGGCTCTAAACACTTTGCCGCTCCCCACTCACCTCAGTGAGGCCCGGCAGCAATAACTCAGCGGTCTCCACATGGCCAAAGCTCACCAGAAAAAAAACTGTAGGGCCTGTGATAGTGTCATGGTCACGTGTGTCAGGACGCAGATGTTTCCGCAAGGCGGACCCATAACACACGTGACCCTGGATACACCGCCTCCAGTGGGGCGCATTTAAATAATAAAGCGTGCAGGTGGATACGCCGCCTCCACCTGGCGGATTTAGGTATTACACGCCATACATACATATATCTGGAAACACCGCCTCCAGTAAGGCGCATTTAAATAATAAAGGGGGGAACCTGGGTAACTTTAACAATGGTGGGCCCTGCGATAGGGAATGGGGACATGGAGACCTCCTAAGCTCCCCTGAGCCAGTGTCCCTGCACTCCTTACATTCCCTAAACAGGCTCCGCACCTGTCGCCGCACGCGTACCTTAACGCCCTTGCTCACCCTGACCCTAAACCCTCACTAGGGAATGGGTCGGTGCGGAGACTAATCCCACCACTGCACTAATAACACACATGAGGAAAGAGACAATACAGGGGAAACACCACTTAGCTTTGCTCTGTTGCGTGCGCTCCTAGCAACGGAGCCCACCACCTGCGTGCGTCTTCTCCTCCACCCGGATCCATCACCATAACAGGACCCTTCACCTTAGTGCAGCCTTGGAGCAGAGTCCAACACCAGTTGCAGCTGCTTAGTACCAGAGTTCCAAGGAAGAGTTCAGCTTCTGCCACGAAGTCAAGCATGCTTGAGTCCAGCTCAGCGGCCAAGTCCCACATGGTGAGTGCCACTCTCCATAGTAGCCACTCCACCAGACCATGCAGACACTTCCCGCTGACTCCATCACTGTGACCCCACCACGCCATGCCAGCCCTTCGTCCAGACACCATAGCTGCAACACGTCCCCCCTGGCTAAGCTGCGCAGGACTCCTCACCAGCTCCATCCTTCCTCCAGGCTCTCCAAAAACAGAGTGAACACAAACTCACAATATCACAGGCAGTGATTGCACACCTCTAGCACACCTTTATAGGGTGTCACACCTGATACCTAATTAAGTGCACAAAAACCCAAAGTGCAATACCACAACCACCACCGGGGACAGTCAAAACACCTTTGAACTTAACCAAAGTAAAAAAAGTTCACTTTGTGCTTTTAATACCGCCAGATCCAACACTGGATCATGACACCTCCATTACCAGTTCCACCTTGGGATTTCAACTATATCTGCAATTGTACAACAAACCTGCCGGGCATTGTGGGATTGTCTACAGGAGGAATACATCCCAGAGCCAACACAGGAGAGGTGGCTGGAGATTGCCGACAACTTTCAACAAATCTGCCAGTTTCCAAATTGCATTGGTGCCGTGGATGGCAAGCATATTCGGATTGTGAAACCCATTGGATCTGGTTCAGAATTTTACAACTACAAGAAATTCATTTCTATTGTACTTATGGCCATTGCAGACGCAAAATGCAAATTCATTGCCGTGAACATTGGTGCATATGGTCGTTCAAAGGACTCTCAGGTCTTCAAGATGTCCGCAATTGGCCGTCGTTTGTATGGAGACAGTTTTGCTTTCCCACCTCCAAGACCACTCCCTGGAACAACAGGCCCACCAATGCCATTTGTGTGCGTTGGTGACGACGCATTTCAGCTGTCCAAACACCTACTCAAGCCATATGGTAGTCGTGGATTGACACACCGCAAAAAAATATATAACTATCGATTGACCAGAGCGCGCAGAATGGTGGAGCGTGCTTTTGGCATTTTAACTGCAAAATGGAGAGTCCTGTTAACGGCCATAAAAGTGAAAACAGAGACTGAGGATGAGGTGGTGAAGGCATGTGTAATCCTGCACAACTTTGTACTTTCAAAGGAACCTGTTTCCATAGAAGAAAATCTGTCTGAAACCACCTTGTGGGATTATCAGCAGCCAACTGTTCGGAGTACTGGATCAGTGGTAAGAATGAGGGACACATTTGCAGATTATTTTCTGACACCAGAGGGAAAACTTGCCTGGCAAGATGACATGATATAATTTTGTTTTTTTATACCAATTGTGGGTAATAACAGTGTTGTGTTTTCACCAACAGTTTACTGTAAAATGTTACCAAGTGTTGTGTTTTTTTTACCTTGTACACCACCGGTGTACTTTTAAATGTTACCAAGTGTTTTTTTTTTGTTTTTTTTTAACCTCACCACCAGTGTACTTGTTGTGGTGTTTTTTTTTTTTTTACCTCACCACCAGTTTACTTTAAAATGTCACCAAGTGTTGTGGTTTTTTTCCCTTTTACACCACCGGTGTACTTTCAACCTTTACCAAGAATTAAATTAAAAAAAAAAAACTACACAATAAAGTTCTTTTTAACAAAAAAAATTTGTCAACTTTTTTTATTGGAAAATAAAATTTTTTTTGTACAAATTTTTTTTTTTTAAATACAAAAATTATTTTTATTACAAACACCTTACAACTGTTGGTATTGTTGGGTGGAGATACTATCGGAGGGGATAACAGGGTTGACCACATCGAGGGGGGGGGGGGAAGGACTGGGAAGGGAGTTATTGAGGATCAGAAGTGAAAGGGGGGTTGAAAACATGAGGTTGGGATGGGAGTGGATGGACAGATGAGGTCTGTGGGAACATTGAAGGTGTGTGTGGGGGTGGGTATGGTGAGGGCATTGGGGTATAATGCAATGGGGAAGGAAGGTACTGGGAAGAATGGAATGGGGAACTAGAGAAAGGAGAGGGAGGATGGACAGAGGGAGGATGGGATGCTTCTGAGAGTACCTCCACTAGAGTATTGTGACAGGCTTGCATCCCATGCATCTGCTGGTGAGTACTTAAACCTTCCATTTGCCGGACAACGGATTGAAAAAAGATATGTCTCGGCGTCTAGTTTGACTCTGAATTCATTTGTTCCATGTATCTTCTGAGTTCCATGATGCTTTGATTGATCATCTTCAACCCAGAAGATAACCGTTCTCCATAAGTATGGAAACCATGCTGGACAGATGTGTTCAGACTCAAACAGTCAGACAAGGTCATCCTTTCCTGACTCCTCAGACGCTGCCGGCCAGAACCAAAAGTTGGTCAAGATGTTGCGGCAGTGTCAGAGGGGTGGGGTAAAGGGTACTATAAGTTGTCACCAGCAGCTTCATGTGATGAAGTCTGCCCTGCTGCCCCAGTGCTGGTGGAGGGGATAGAGGGATGAGACAAGAAGGAAGGTAGGGAGGGGTCGGATACCTCGATGTGGTCACCAGTGGCGGTCTCCGAAGGGATCCCTCCAGAGGGAGGCAACACAGAAGCAGGCTCCAGAGTGCTGCAGACAGTTCTAAAAAAAAAGAGAAAAAAAAATATTAATATCTTTATATTTCATTTAGAATTGCTGAAAAAAAAAAAATTAGGTTAAACATGTCAACATTTGTACTACAGAAATGGTGTGTGGAATATTTACCTTCTGCTCACCATCGTCGACCGGAGGAATGCCAGGGCTCTGTAATTTTTGTACTGGGTGCTCCGGCGTCCTCCTGATCCACTCAGGGCCTGCATCTCCTTGTTGAAGTCCCTCTTGAAACGATCCCTGAGCGACCGCCACCCTGTGATAACCCTCTTACCTGTGAAGGAAAAAAACAAAGTGGTTAGTATTCAACACTTCACATGCTGTAAATCAAGTTACTGAAATTGGAATACTTACGCACAAAATCCCTGGCCCTCGCATCGAGCTCCTCCCAGTTGTCTACTACCTCCGAACACACCTCATCCCAGAGCCGTCAGGTGGTCGGCATGTAAACGGTCTGCCATATTCCACAGCGGCTCCCGTGACTGCACTGCCTGGATGAGACAGTCTGTCTCTATTATGAGACCCTCCTCAAACAGTCTCTGGGGAGCACGCTGTGAAACCTGTGAAGAAAAGAAAAAAAAAAAATTTACATTCAATTCAAACACATGAGGTTCATTAACCCCTTCCTGACATCCGACGGTATATCCCGTCCATGGGACCTGGGCCCCTATGCCCATGGACGGGATAGTACGTCGGGCGCGATCAGCGGCGCCCACGTGGTGAGCGCCGCTGATCGCGGCCGGGTTTCAGCTGATTATCACAGCTGACACCCGGCACTATGTGTGAGGGGCGGTCACGGACCGCCCCCAACACGTTAACCCCTTGTACACCGCGATCAAACATGATCGCGGTGTACCGGGAGTTAAAGGGAAGCATCGGCAGGGAGGGGGCTCCCTCCGTGCTTCCCTGAGCCCCCCACGGCAGCGCAATGTGCAGCGCTGCTGCGGGGGACTCCTTTCCTCCAGGCCCCCGAATCCAAGATGGCGACGGGGGCCTTCGGGGGCCTGAGGAAGCTGGCTTCCTCAGTGCCTGCAAAGCGCAGGCATGAGGAAGCCTTCTGCAGTGCCTGTGTCAGATCGCTGATCTGTCACAGTGATCTGTGATGTGACAGATCAGCGATCTGTCACAGGACAGTGATGTCCCACCTGGGACTATTTAATAAAGTAAAAAAAAAAATAAAAAAAAGTGTAAAAATAATTAAAAAAAAAAATTGCCAAATAAATTAGAAAAAAAAAAAAAAATATTCCCCCAATAAATCCATTTTTTGGAAATAATAATAAAAAAGAACAATAAAAGTACACATATTAGGTATCGCCGCGTCCGTAACGACCCGCCCTATAAAACTGTCCCATTAGTTAACCCTTTTAGCGAACCCCTTAAAAAATAAAAATAAAAAACGAAGCAAAAAATAATGATTTATTATCATACCGCCAAACAAAAAGTGTAATAACGCGCGATAAAAAAGACGCATATAAATATCCATGGTACCGCTGAAAACGTCATCTTGTCCCGCAAAAAACGAGCCGCCACACAGCATCATCAGCGAAAAAATAAAAAAGTTATAGCTCGCAGAATAAAGCGATGCAAAAATAATTATTTTTTATATAAAATAGTTTTCATTGCATAAAACCGACAAAAACATAAAAAAACGACCTAAATGAGGTATCGCTGTAACCGTACTGACCCGAAGAATAAAACCGCTTTATCAATTTTACCACACGCGGAACGGTGTAAACGCACCCCCCCAAAAGAAATTCATGAAACGCTGGTTTATTCGGTCGTCCATGACAGCACCACCTGAGAGAGGGGATCCGCCCTTCTTAGGAACAGGAAAACCTACAGATACAAAAGGGCGGCACCTCTCCCACGCATCAGTTGGTTTCCTGTTCCTAACAAGGACAGAACTCCCTACAGATCGTCCGTCATGGATAACCGAATCCCAGGCCAGCGGACCGACTCAGGTAGCGGGGGGTTCTCCTACCTCGGTCTCGCTGGGGGCCCTGGATGCGCCACGGTGGGTCCGGGTAGGATTTCCACGGCAGTGGTAAGAGCAGGCGGAGACAGGGTCTGGCGGTCGCCTTCTCCACGGGGCCGGTGAGGTAAGCGGTGCCCCCCTGTGTCTCCTTCCCCCGGGGGTGCGGTCCGTTCGGGCGGGCGCCGCCGGCGGTGTCCCACATAGGGAGCGGCGGTTCCGAGCCGGCGGCGCAGTGCTAGCCCCTTGCCGCGCGTCCCCGCGGCCTCTATCGTGCGGTGGAAGTGACGCGGCGAAGGGGGCGGGGCCTAGCGCCGAAACCGGAAGTCGGATGCCGGCCGGCTTCCGGTTGTGGTGGACGCTCGCCGATGCGCGCCCGCCGCCTGAGGGGGCCGGGCACCTGAAGGGGAGGGGAAGGATCGCGAGGAGCGGTCCAATGGGGGGCCCGAACACCGGACAGAGTTCCTGCTAATCCGGAGGGGGAGCCTTCTTAAGACAGAAGGCATTGCTGCTGAGGTGCTTCTGGAGGCCCAGCGATGGACACAACAGAAGCCCCCATGGACCCACAAGAGGTGCAGCCCGTGGCAAAGCGCCCCAGTGACCAACCTAAGAGGCGGAAGGAGGGACGTTCGAGTGGACAGAGCCACAGCAGTTCCTCTAGGTCAAAGGATCCTCCTGCAGCCCCCCATGATCCGGTACCTGTCCTCATCTGCAAGGGTAAGAGATCTACGAGAATGTACCCTGATGCAGTGTCCCTTGTGTGTTTGATTCTCAGGGGAAGAAGGCCACAGGGAAGCAGAAGCACAAGGAATGTGCCCTCTGTAGTTGCCCCTTACCGGATGGCCACCCCAAGAGATTGTGTCAGTCTTGCGTGAGACAGACGGTAGGGACGGAGATGAGGGGTAGAACGTGAGTGGAGTATCAGACTCTTACACTCTTCCCTATTTATGCAGGTAGCGGAAGAAGCTCCAAGCTTCGCTACAGACCTGAGGCAATTAATCAGGACTGAAATAAAAGCCCTATCAAAAGAAAATTCTTCTAAAAGACGACGAGCTAGTGTTTCAGGCTCAGAGTCTTCAGTCGGCCCTAGGAAGGAAGATATCTCCTCAGAGTCCTCGGCCTCCTCTTCTTCTTCCGAAGAGGATTCCAGCCGGTTCTGTTTCCCCTTGGACCAAATGGATAAATTAATTAAAACCATAAGGTCAACCATGGGGGTAGAAGAAAAAAAAGACAGAACTGTCTGCTCAGGACATTATGTTCGGGGGTCTAGACCCCAGAAAACAAAGGACTTTTCCACTAAACGAAAGAGTCCAGAGCCTGATAGACAGGGAGTGGAAAAAAATGGAAAAAAGGGGTTCGATGCCGCCTGCTTTCAAGCGTAGATACCCCTTTGAGGACCCAATAGTAAGTCGATGGGATAAGGCCCCCAAGCTGGATGCAGCGGTAGCTAAGGCCTCAAAAAAGTCATCTATACCCTTCGACGATATGGCCTCCCTTAAAGACCCCCTAGATAAAAAGGCAGATTCCTTTTTAAAGGGCACATGGGAGATGTCAGCAGGCGCCCTAAGGCCAGCAATAGCAGCCACGTGCGCAGCCAGATCCATGATGGTCTGGCTGGATCAACTGGACTCTCAGCTAAAGGATGGAACCTTGCGAGCCTCCATCCGTAAGTCTCTTCCAATTATCCAGAATGCTGCGGCCTTTCTAGCAGATGCCTCGGCGGACTCAGTAAGAATGGCGGCCAGGTCTGCAAGTTTGTCTAATTCGGCCCGGAGAGCCCTCTGGTTAAAATGCTGGCCGGGAGATATCCAAACCAGGTCCCGTCTCTGTTCTATCCCCTGTGAGGGTGAATACTTGTTCGGCTCCGTTCTAGATGAACTATTAGAGAAAGCCGGGGATGAGAAAAAGAAATTTCCGAGTCTTCCGAATATATCCTGGAGACGTCCCTTTTCTAGGAAAGGGTATCCCCGCAGGAGACAGGCCAGAGATCAGAACAGATGGGACAACAAGAAAACCTGAGGTACGGGCTTCATGTATGGAGGAGGGGGGCGCCAAGAAGGTCCATCACGGGATAATAAGAAGCCACCCAAATGACTAGTGGCTCCGGTAGGAGGAAGATTATCTGCCTTCTACCCAGCCTGGGCCAGAATCTCGAATAGCAGCTGGATACTGGGGGTGATAGCTACAGGACTGCACCTAGAGTTCTCTTGCGTTCCCCAAGATCGGTTCAAGGTAACTCCACTCAAATCTTCCCCACTAGAACAAGCTGCCCTGGAGACCGAGGTCCTCGAGCTACTGGACAAAAAAGTCCTGACGAGAGTTCCAGAGGAAGAGAGGGGGAAAGGCTTCTATTCCCCCCTGTTCTTGGTCCGTAAACCGGACGACTCATTTAGGGCTATATGTAACCTCAAAGCCCTCAATAAATTCCTGGTTGTACGTCCATTTAAAATGGAAACAATTAATACCGCAATAAAAATGCTGTTTCAAAACTGCTTCATGGTGGTTCTAGATCTGAAAGATGCTTACTACCATATACCGATTTGTCTAGCACACCAATCTTTCCTTAGACTGGCGGTTCAGTTGGATGGGTCAATCCAGCACTTCCAGTACGCGGCCCTACCCTTCGGGGTGGCGGTTGCGCCCCGAGTATTCACCAAAGTGATGGCAGAGGTGATGGCCCATCTGCGCGAGCTAAACATTCTAGTCGTCCCCTATTTAGATGACCTCCTTATAATAGGCAGTTCAGCCGAGCAGTGTTTAGAACAATTACAGAAAACAACGGCGGCTCTAGAACGGTTGGGGTGGATACTTAATATCAAAAAATCCTGTTTGCAGCCATTAAAAATTCAACAATTTCTAGGCCTAACCCTAGATTCAAAAAAGCAGGAATGCCGTCTGCCCCCAGAGAAGCTGCTGCACCTGCATGGCCGGGTCCTGAACGCTTCCAACAACCCCTCCATGTCCCTCAGGAAAGCCATGTCCCTATTGGGTTCCCTCTCATCCTGCATTCCCGCAGTCCAGTGGGCCCAAGTTCATACGAGAACTCTACAGGGCGAAGTTTTATGGTATCAGAGAATCCTGGGGGGTAATTTAGAAGGTCGACTGACCTTATCCAGAAACACAATAGAGTCCCTGGAGTGGTGGCTAGAAAGAAGTAACTTGTCTAGAGGGGTCCCTTGGGAGTATAACATTACCCGCGTGGTCACCACGGATGCAAGTCCTTCCGGTTGGGGGGCGCATATGGAGGAAATTCTGGTCCAGGGCCTATGGGAACGAGATCAGATACAAATGTCTTCTAATTTGAAAGAATTAACAGCGGTAGTACTCGTAGCTAAAGAGCTCCTTATGTATCTACAGGGCCATCACGTACGGGTTCTCTCGGACAATCGAGTAGCCGTGGCCTATATCAACCACCAAGGCGGAACTCGATCCAGAACTCTGATGAATGTGGCAGGACAGTTGTTCCAGCTAGCAGAGCGTCATTTTTTATCTCTCACGGCTCTTCACATAAGAGGGAAAGAGAACATTGCGGCAGATTTCCTAAGCCGCAATCTGTTAAAACAAGGAGAGTGGGCCTTGAACACCTCCATTTTCGTTCAGATTGTGCAGAGATGGGGTCAGCCAGAGGTGGATCTATTCGCCACCAAGGAGAACTCGAAAACGACACAGTTTTGTTCCCTAAATCCCAGGGAGACTCCTCTGGCAGTAGATGCGCTACTGATAAAATGGGACTTCAGGCTAGCCTACGCCTTTCCTCCCCTATCTCTACTTCCTCTGGTGTTGAGGAAGATCAGGAAAGACAGGGCAAGGGTCATAGTCATCGCCCCGTTCTGGCCCAGAAGAGCATGGTTCTCGAACCTCAGGATCATGTCGGTAGACGATCCTTGGGTTCTCCCGGACATCCCGGACCTTCTGTCCCAGGGCCCGGTCTTCCACCCTCAGGTGGCTGGCCTACATCTCACGGCGTGGAATTTGAGCAGTCACTGCTAGAAAGTAAAGGCTTCTCCCCAGACCTAATTGACACTCTACTAAAAAGTAGGAAAGTGGTGACAACTAAGATTTACGTCAGAATTAGGAAGAGGTTCCTCGAAAGCTCAAATATAAATACTGATGATTCCGTCCCCATAGGCCAGATCTTGGAATTTTTACAAAAAGGGCTGGACTTGGGTCTCTCCACCAGTACCCTTAAAGTACAGGTATCCACCTTAGGGGCCCTCTTTAGCTGCAACATCGCGGCTAATTATTGGGTCAATAGATTTATCAAAGCAGCGAGTAGATCCAGACCAATAGTAAAAAATAGACTCACGCCATGGGATTTGAACCTAGTCCTCACAGCTATGACAGAAGCGCCATTTGAACCCATCTCGTCAGCCTCTATTAGGAGCCTGTCCCTCAAAATAGCTTTCCTAATAGCCATAACGTCAGCCCGTAGGGTAAGCGACATTCAGGCATTGTCTAGGCGCCCACCTTTTCTTCAGGTAAAAGAGGATAGGGTAATACTTAGACCCGACCCAGCGTATTTACCAAAAGTAGCCTCCAGCTTTCATAGGTCGCAGGAAATAGTCCTTCCATCCTTCCTCCCTAATCCAACTAGTGAGAAAGAGGAGAAGCTACACACTTTAGATGTTAGGAGATGTCTCTTGGAATATCTAGCGGCTACCGATCCCTGGAAGAAAGACAATGCCCTCTTTGTCTCCTACCAAGGCCCTAGGAAAGGTCTTAGAGTGTCCAAAACTACACTAGCCAGGTGGATTAGAGAAGCAATCTCGTTAGCTTATACCTCAAAAGGTAGAGTAGCTCTGGAGAAATTGAAGGCGCATTCCACCAGAGCCGTGGCGACCTCGTGGGCCGAGAGATCGGAAGTCTCCATCGACCAGATTTGTAAGGCGGCCACTTGGTCCTCTCCGAGCACTTTTTATAGTCATTATAGACTAGACTTGGGTGCCTCTGCAGACCTCTCCTTCGGTATCAGGGTTCTGCAGGCTGTAGTCCCCCCCTAAAGTAGTGATTACTCTGTAATTCTCTCAGGTGGTGCTGTCATGGACAACCGAATAAAGTCTTAGTTACTCACCGGTTAACGGTATTTTTCGGAGTCCATGACAGCACCCATAGATTCCCTTCCCTTAGTTAAATTTGGGTGTGCACGTCTTCCCTTTGTACATATCCACGGGTGATAAAGATTTAAGTATTAATATTGTTGTACATATAATCATGCATTAACCTTGGAGGTCCTCTTTTTATACTCTGTAATCCAACTGATGCGTGGGAGAGGTGCCGCCCTTTTGTATCTGTAGGTTTTCCTGTTCCTAAGAAGGGCGGATCCCCTCTCTCAGGTGGTGCTGTCATGGACTCCGAAAAATACCGTTAACCGGTGAGTAACTAAGACTTTTTGTTCATTCTGCGTCCCAAAAATAGGAATAAAAAGCGATCAAAAAATGTCACGTGCCCGAAAATGGTACCAATAAAAACGTCAACTCGTCCCGCAAAAAATAAGACCCCACATGACTCGGTGGGTCAAAATACGGAAAAATTATAGCTCTCAAAATGTGGTGATGCAAAAACTATTTTACAATAAAAAGCGTCTTTTAGCGTGCGACAGCCGCCAAACATAAAAACCGCCATAAATAGTAAATCAAACCCCCCGATATCACCCCCTTAGGTAGGGAAAAATAATAAAATTAAAAAAAAAGTATCTCCATTTTCCCGTTAGGGTAAGGATGTGTGCACACGCTGCGGATTAGGTGCGGATTCATCCGCTCGGATTTTGTAAAATCCGCAGGTGAAACCGCAGGTCAAAAGACCTGCGGTTTTACCTGCGGATTGCTCTGCGGTTTTGTCCTGCGGTTTTTCATCTCCTCAATAGAGGAGATGGCAAACCGCAGGAGAATCCGCAGAAAGAATTGACATGTCAATTCTTTCTGCGGATTGAAAACCGCAGATAATCCGCACGGAAAATTCCGCACCGTCTGCACTGCGGTTTTTGATTCCCATAGGGAATCATGGTACTGTACACCGCAGCAGAAACTGCTGCGGGTCCACAGCAGCCGGAACCGCAGCAAAATCCGCAGCGTGTGCACACAGCCTTAGGGTTAGGGCTAGGGTTAGGGCTAGGGCTAGGGGTGTGTTGGGGTTAGGGTTGGAGTTATAATTGGGGGTTTCCACTGTTTGGGCACATCAGGGGCTCTCCAAATGCAACATGGCGTCTGATCTCAATTCCAGCCAATTCTGAGTTGAAAAAGTCAAATGGTGCTCCTTGCCTTCCAAGCTCTGCCATGCACCCAAACAGTGTTTTACCCCCACATGTAGGGTATCAGCCTACTCAGGACAAATTGCAAAACAATTTTTGGGGTCCAATTTCTCCTGTTACCCTTAGGAAAATAAAAAATTGGGGGCAAAAATATCATTTTTGTGGAAAAAAATGATTTTTTTATTTTCACGTCCGAGTGTTATAAACTTCTGTGAAGCACTTGGGGGTTCAAAGTGCTCACCACACATCTAGATAAGTTCCGTGGGGGGTCTAGTGTCCAAAATGGGGTCACTTGTGGGGAGTTTCAATAGTTTAGGTACATCAGGGGCTCTCCAAACGCACATGACACCCGCAGACCATTCCATCAAAGTCTGCATTCCAAAACGTCACTGCTTCCCTTCCGAGCCCCGACGTGTGTCCATACAGTAGTTTTCTCCCACATATGGGGTGTCAGCGTACTCAGGCCAAATTGGACAACAACTTTTGGGGGTCCAATTTCTCCTGTTACCCTTGGGATAATGAAAAAATTGGGGACTAATTGATCATGTTTCTGGAAAAAATACGATTTTTTTATTTTCATGCCCTGGCATTATAAACTTCAGTGAAGCCCGTGGGGGTTCAAAGTGCTCACCTCACATCTAGATAAGTTCCTTAGTGGGTCTAGTTTTCAAAATGGGGTCATTTGTGGGGGGTTTCCACTGTTTAGGTACATTAGGGGCTCTCCAAAGGCAACATGACACCCGCAGACCATTCCATCAAAGTCTGCATTCCAAAACGTCACTACTTCCCTTCCGAGCCCAGACGTGTGCCCATACAGTAGTTTTCTCCCACATATGGGGTATCAGCATACTCAGGACAAATTGGACAACAACTTTTGGGGTTCAATTTCTCCTGGTACCCTTGGGAAAATAAAAAAATGGTGACTAAAAGATCATGTTTGTGGAAAAAATACGAATTATTTATTTTCACGCCCGGGCATTATAAACTTCTGTGAAGCACTGGGGGGGTCAAAGTGCTCACCACACATCTAGATAAGTTCCTTAGGGGGTCTAGTTTCCAAAATGGTGTCATTTGTGGGGGGTTTCCACTGTTTTGGTACATCAGGAGTTTTCCAAACGCGACATGGTGTCCGATCTCAATTCCAGCCAAAAACGTCAAATGGCGCTGCTTCCCTTCCGAGCTCTGCCATGCGCCCAAATAGTGGTTTACCCCCACATGTGGGGTATCAGCATACTCAGAACAAATTGCACAATAACTTTTACGGTCCTGTTACCCTTGGAAAAATAAGAATTGAGGGTGAAAAGATCATTTTTGTGGAAAAAATATGATTTTTTAATTGTATGGCTTTATGTTATAAACTTCTGTGAAGCCCATGGGGGTTCAAAGTTCTCACCACACATCCAGATAAGTTCCTTAGGGGGTCTAGTTTCCAAAATGGTGTCATTTGTGGGGGGTTTCCACTGTTTTGGTACATCAGGGGTTTTCCAAACGCGACATGGTGTCCGATCTCAATTCCAGCCAAAAACGTCAAATGGCACTGCTTCCCTTCCGAGCTCTGCCATGCGCCCAAATAGTGGTTTACCCCCACATGTGGGGTATCAGCGTACTCAGGACAAATTGCACAATAACTTTTAGGGTCCTGTTACCCTTGGGAAAATAAAAAATTTTTTTTTAAATATTCAAAAAAATTCCTGTGACGCACCTAAAGGGTTAATAAACTTCTTGAATGTGGTTTTGAGCACTTTAAGGGGTGCAGTTTTTAGAATGGTGTCACTTTTGGGTATTTTCTATCATATAGACCCCTCAAAGTGGCTTCAAATGTGATGTGGTCCTAAAAATAAAATGGTGTTGTAAAAATGAGAAATCGCTGATCAACTTTTAACCCTTATAACTTCCTAACAAAAAAAAATTTTGGTTCCAAAATTGTGCTGATGTAAAGTAAACATGTGGGAATTGTTAGATATCAAGTTTTTTGTGTGCCGTATCTCTGTGATTTAAGGGCATAAAAATTCAAAGTTGGAAAATTGCGAAATTTTCAAAATTTTCGCCAAATTTCCGTTTTTCTCACAAATAAACGCAAGTTATTTGAATGAAATTTTACCACTAACATGAAGTACAATATGTCACGAGAAAACAATGTCAGAATCACCGGGATCCATGGAAGCGTTCCAGAGTTATGACCTCATAAAAGGTACAGTGGTCAGAATTGTAAAAATTGGCCCGGTCATGAACGTGCAAACCACCCTTGGGGGTGAAGGGGTTAATCAATTAGCTAAGGGTTACTTACCGTTCGCCGACCACCAGAGCCAGCACCTCGACGACGATGGGATGTCCTGGGAGTCGCTCTTGTGTGGGCACCAGATTGTAAAGACTGTAAAAAAAAAAGATAAGAAAAATTTGGGTTGGATGGATGCGTAGTTATTGTGTGTGCTGTGATGAATGTTTGTGTTGGGTGTAGCATTATGTATGTATGGGCTAAACTTACACTCTGCGCGCCCCCTCCTTGCGTCTCTCCACCCTGCATGTCTCCTCCTGGAAGATCCTCGGATTTAGGTTCCTGTGAATACATAATGTATATATTGTAAAAAAAAAAAAAAAAACAAAACAAAACAAAAAACCCTGTAAAATAATAGTTAAATAAAAACATTTATCTAACCTCAGTTGGCTGTTGCTGTGAGGGGGAGCTCCCAGAAGAAGACATTTCTCAAACTGCTGCGGCCTAGCTGGCGAATTTCTTCAGAATGCTGCTGTGTTGTTCCTGGAGGTGCTGCTGCTTTCTGAACGGATCTGCAAGTATAAAAGACACTTGTAAAGCTACTATACAAAGGATATCAAAGCTTTCAGGTCAATATACTTACAGGAAAATAGAAGTGCTTTGCTAACTGCTGCGGCCTAGCTGGCGGATTTCTTCTGCTGCTGTGATCTTCCAGGAGGTGCTGGTGCTTCCTGAACGGATCTGCAAGAATAAAAGACACTTGTAAAGCTACTATACAAAGGATATCAAAGCATTCAGGTCAATATACTTACAGGAAAATAGAAGTGCTTTGCTAACTGCTGCGGCCTAGCTGGCGGATTTCTTCTGCTGCTGCTGTGTTCTTCCAGGAGGTGCTGCTGCTTCCTGAACGGATCTGCAAGTATAAAGAGAATTATCATAACATAAAAAAATAAAACCTTCATTGGTATTAATGTGTGTAAATTCCCTGAAAATCTCTCACTGCCAGTAACCACACTGTGATTGCATGTGTGTAATTCCTGAGTATACCCACACTTTTTGTGTTTGGATGTGTGTAAATTCCCTTACAATCTCTCACTGAGAGTAGCACACTGTGATTGGGTGAGTAATTCCCCAAAAGTCATATAGTATACCCTTGTATTTTCATGTGTATACATTCCCCTAAACTCTCACTGAGAGTATACCCAAGTGTTTTCATGTGTGTAAAATTCCCTTAAACTCTCACTGAGAGTATACCCAAGTCTTTCCATGTGTGTAAAATTCAAAGTGTTTTAATGTGTGTAAATTCCAACTCTCACTGAGAGTATAAAGTGTTTTCATGAGTAAATTCCCTGAAAAACCTCACTTGAGAGTAACACACTTGTATACCAAAAATCAACACTTCATATACCCATACTTAATTTTACCTGGTTTTTAAATAATACAACGGACAGTTTTTAAAAACAGTTTATTAATTTTTTTTTTTTAATTTTTATTTTTTTCACAAGTAGGAGCTACTCTGCTCTTTATTTAAAATACCACAATAAATAAAAAATAAAAAAAACAGTGATATACAACAGATACACCACATACAATACACAACACAATCACACCACAATTGCAAATATGAAAATAAAATGCAATACACATGCAACGGAAAAACAATTAAAGTATGAAAAAAAAAAACCACACACAGGCGACACACACATGCAGACAAGCTACAGACACACAGACATGCCCCACACAAATAGTTTAGCAAAATTGCAAATATGGAAAAACATTACTATGAAAATAAAATTCTGTACACATGCAACAGAAAAACAATTAAAGTATGAAAAAAAAGCAGAATAAAATACACACACACAGACATGCAACACTGGTAGGCCACAGACATACATGCAGGAAGTCAGACCACACACAAACACACATGCCACACACACAGGCCATACATACATGCCCCACACAAATATTTTATACTCACACAATTGCAGGTTTTGCTAGCAGGCCTCTCCGTCCTGTCTTGGTGCTGGAAGGCCTCTTCCTACAGGGGTCTTGATCCAGGGGTCTTGCAGCTGGGCACAAGTTTATATAGCTGGCAGGTTTTATAGCTGACTGGCTGGCTCTGTCTCTCTCCTTCTTGATGTTATCAATGTGGCTGGTGCCGAATGTCTGGGCCCAATGATTAATTAGCCCACCTTATATAGTTTTGGGACTGTCTGGAAAAGTATCTTTTTTTCTGAGCATGCTCAGTGCAAAAAAGCGGATTCCACCAGCGGATTCTGCAAAATCATTTTGATGGCGCCAAAAAACGTTGCAAGCTCCGTCCACCTCAGACAGAATCCGCCTGGAATATGGCGACTCCGCCGAATAGCGGAGGTAATGGACGACCATCCGCCACAATCTGCCACTAATGTATCTCAATGGGAAAAAATGGCGGATCCGCCACAAGAAAAGAGGATCCGCCATTTTCACTTTTCGGCAGATTTTGACTGATTTGAAAAAACTGAAGTGTGAAACAGGCCTTAGATGGCACAGACACAGGGGGACTTTCATTCACTATGTATCTGACTTATGAAGGTAATTTCTTGCACCAGAAATTTTTAGGGGGCCTCGTGGCTAAAGCGGTGAATACATATACATAGGCCAGTTTTTAGTTATTTGATCCCATACATTTTATTTAGACCTATATTTTTCTCACTTCACCAGCTTAGACTACTTAATGTAGTGCTGATGCACCACACACACAAATCAAAATTACAAAAAATATTTAAGCACATGTTGTAAAAGTAACAAAATAGGTAAACATTCAAGTGGGTGAATAAGTTCACAAGCCACTGTATCTAATTTGCAATCCACTCAGAGCTGATGGAAGGAAACTAGCTGCTATTATATCGCCTATACACAGCACAGATGAGGATTCATGAGTCTTGTTCCTTACTTAGAACACAGAAGCACCTGTACTATTGATTTATGCAAATTTTGTTTGGCCATACAGTCCCTTTTTACTATATGCAGTTTGTACTGTGAAATCTAGTGACCCCTTCACGACCTTGGACATATCTATACGTCCAGGTTGCTAGGTATTACCAACTTCGGACAGATGGATATGTCCAGACGATTTTGCGCGCACTGGGGCGGTATGCACGCACGATCACCGCCTGGTGTCAGCCGATTCAGACAGCAGATAGCCAGTACTCTCTGCCAGGAGTGGTTCCTGCACCACTCCCAGCACTTTAACCCCGTAAATGCTGCAGCACTTGGCAAGCAGGCAGAGGGAAGAAAGCCATGAAGTCATCATGACGACATCCAGGTCACTAGCAAGATAGATAGATCATGCACTGCGCTTGATTTAACTAACTTGCATCTGCAGGGCTGACAAGGTAAAGGTACAGCAATACTCCTGTATTGCAATGCTTTATAAAAGCGCTCACACTGCAGACTGCTTTATCATACCGCCAAACAAAAAGAGGAATAAAAAGTGATCAAAAAGACAAAATACCTTTAAAAATGGTAATAGCTCAAAACGTCATCTTGTCCCGCGAAAAAAAAAAAAAAGTTTTTATTGCGTAAAAGCGCCAAAACACAAATCTACAACAGTACAAACAATATAAATATATAAATTTGGTATCACTGTAATCATACTGACCCAAAGAATAAAACTGCCTTATCTATTTTACCAGATGCAGAGTGGCATAGTCCCCCACACCAAAAAAAAAATATAAGCAATTCAGGAATTGTTGTTTTATGTTCTTTTTGCCTCTTGAAAATAAAAATAGGAAGCGATCAAAAAAAAGTCATGTGCCCGAAAATGCTTCCAATAAAAATTGTATGCTTGTTTTTTTGCAGGACAAGTTATCACATGACTGCCGGCAGATATACGGAAAAATTATAGCTCTCAAAATATGGCGATGCAGTTTTGGCACAAAAAAGTATTCTAAGTGTGTGACTGTAGCCAAATATAAAAACTCAATACAAATTTGGTATCGCTGTAATCGCCCGACACAAAGAATAAAGTCGCCTAATCACTTATACCGCACGAGGATCGGCATAAAAAAATAAAACTATTCACATTTATACTGCGCTGAGCGCTTACACTGGGGTTTCCATATAAATCTATGAAATACGTTATTCACACGGAACCCCCGGTGGAAGATTCCCTATAATGAGGCAGATGGAGGCACTGTGGATTCAGTTTGACCTGTGATCCGACGGTGTCTGTCTTTTTAGGGAGCAGAAGTGTCATTGGCTACATTTTTGTGCACTTCTGAAAAGGAAACCGCTGAACAGAGGCCAGACTCTCACTTGCGAGAAACTCGCACGAGTCTCGCGTCTCAATACCCGACACTGCTGCCAGCACTCGGGACCGGAGTGTGCAGCTGCATGTATTTCTATGGAGCTGAGCGCTCTGGTCCGAGTGCCGGCGGCAGTGCCGGGTATTGAGACGCGAGATTCGTGTGAGTTTCTCGCAAGTGTGACCCGGCCTTACTCTGTTGCTTCATAGCGAGTGGCTCCCTCTTGGGTTTCATCTGAATTACGTCACTCGGAGATTTAGATGAAAACTTCAAAGTATTTGCTCAGCATAGAGTTCCAAATTAATGCAATCCCAAATATTATGCTCCCAATAAAGGCTTCAAATAAAAAAAACAAAAAAACAAAAAAAAAACTCAGGTTCATCACCTGTCAATGAAAATATAGGCAGCTTACACATTACTGGTAGTCACTTGTGGGGGGTTTCCAGTTTACACACATCAGGGGCTCTCTGAACGCAACATGACACCTGCAGACCATTCCATCAAAATTTGCTATCCAAATCATCACTCCTTCCTTTGAGCCCTGTCGTGCGCCCCACATATGCGGTATCTGCGTACTCAGGAGAAATTACACTACAAAATTATGTCAATTTTCTCCTGTGACCTTGTGATAATAAAAATTTTGAGACCAAAAGAAAAATTGGTGGGAAAAATTAGATTTTTTTATTTATATGGCTCAATGTTATAAACTTCTGAGAAGCACCTGGAGATTCAAGGTACTTACCACACATCTAGATAAGTTCCCTGAGGGGTCTAGTTTCCAAAATGGTGTCACTTGTCTAGGCACATCAGAGGCACTCCAAACGCAACTTGGCATCCGCTAATTATTCCAGCAAATTTTGCATTCAAATAGTCAAATGGCGCTCCTTCCCTTCCGAGCCCTGTCATGCGCCCAAACAGTAGTTTTCCCCCACATATTTGGCATTAGCATGGTCAGGAGAAATTGCACATCATATTTTGGGGTCCATTTCTTCCTCTTACCCTTGTGAAAATAAAAATTCACATCCCAAAAATTCCTGTGAAGCACCTGAAGGGTTAATAAACTTCTTGAATGTGGTTTTAAGCACCTTGAGGGGTGCGGTTTTTAGAATGGTGTCACTTTTGGGTATTTTCTGTCACATAGACCCCTCAAAGTGACTTCAAATGCAATGTGGTCCATAAAAAAAAATTGGTTTTGTAAACCTTGTTGAAAAAAAGAATTTGCTGCTCAACTTTTAACCCTTCTAACTTCCTAAGAAAAAAGGTTCAAAAATTGTGCTGATATAAAAGTGGACATGTGGGAAATGTTATTAACTATTTTGCGTGACATCTCTCCCTGATTTAAGGGATAAAAATTAAGCTTGAAAATTGCAACATTTTCCAAAAATTTATCTTTTTCATAAGTAAATGCAAGTTATATTGAGTAAATTTTACCAGTATTATAAAGTACAGTATGTCAAGGGGAAAAAAAAAAAAAAAAAAATCAGTCTCAGAATCAGTGGGATCCGTTGGAGCGTTCCAGAGTTTTTACCTCATAAAAGGGACACTGGTCAGAAATGTAAAATTTGCCCAGTCATGATGCTGAAACACGAAGGTTACTTACCGGTAGCCGGTTTTTCCGGAGCCCATGGCGGCACACATGAGAGGGGATCCGCCCAGCCAGGACAGGAACCCTACTGAAGATAAAAGGGGCGGTACCTCTCCCTCACTTCAGTTGGTTTACAGAGCATGAGAGGCCCCCCTTATCACTCCTTTGGTGTGCACTATAGTTTGGGTGCTTTTTTTAGTAAGATATAATGTGGTGATAGTTTTACCATGTGTACGGCTACCGGTAAGTAACCTTGGTGTTTTCCCATCTCCCATGATGGCACACATGAGAGACTTTTGTAGAATAAGACACCTTAGGGAGGGACCACCGCTTGCAGCACCCTTCTACCCAAAGGTTAGGTCAGTAGAGGAAGATAGATCAAGTCGGTAGTGCTTAAAAAAGGTCGAAAGTGAGGACCAAGTAGCGGCTTTACAAATCTGCTCAATCAATACCTCAGCCTTCTCTGCCCAGGAGGCAGCCACGGCTCTGGTTCATTTACATTTGAACCGTGATCCTTTTCTAGCGAGGACCAGGTTCCCTGTATCAAGTGGGATCTCAGGTGTGCTCCCCACCCTGTGGCACTTGCGTTGGTTGTAATGATGTCCTCGACTGGATTCTGCCACGGGACACCGGCTGTTAGATGCTCTTCTACAGTCCACCAGAGTAGGGAGTTTCTTACCTCCATGGAGGGACATAGTTTGCCCTCTAAACGCCCTTTCAATTGTTTCTGCGCTGACAGAACTTCCCACTGCAGTTGTCTTAAGTGGTACTATGCCCACGCTACCGCGGGTATGCATGATGTCAACGAGCCTAAAAGGGACATTGCGTTCCTCAGTGTCATATCTGGCCTTTGTATTGCTGTGCGAGCTAGGCCCCTTATGTTGGTCACATTGTTTTCTGGTAGGAGGCAGCCCTGTCGAGTCCAGTATTAACCCTAGGAAGGATTGCACCTTTACTGGTGTTAGACTCGACTTGGGGATGTTTACTATCCATCCTAGCCTTATTAACGTTAATATCACTTCCTTCACTTTGTGTGTGCAATGGGTTTCCGACCTCCCTATGACAAGAAAGTCGTCCAGGTATGGGACGATCACTACTCTCAAGTACTTTTGATACTCCCGATGGATTGGGATATGATAGTAGGCATCTTTTAAGTCTATCACTGCCATGAGGCAGTGCTGGAACAGGAATTTTGTGGCCGTATTAACTCCATTTTGAAGGAGCAATTGTCCACCCACTAATTGAGCCTCCTCAGATTAACTATGGTCCTCCAAGAGCCGTCTGGTTTTTGTATTAAAAAGAGGGGGGAGTAGAACCCCTTTCCTTTTTCTTGAACTGGGACCTCCTGTAGGACTCATTTTTGCACTAGTCCCAAGACTTCCGTCTCCAGGGCCAATTGTTGCTCTTGGGCTTTCCTTTGGGGCGTCATTATAAAGGTTCGCCTGGGCGGACGGGTGAATTTTATTTTTAAACCTACCTTGATTATGCTCAGGACCCATGTACTGGGGGAGATATTTTGCCCAGGCGGAAAGGAAGAGAGAAACTCCTCCCCCTACCTCTGACCTGATGTCATTGGGGAGATTTTTTGGAGGAAGTAGAGGGCCCTTTAAACATATAGCCTGATCCTCTCCTTCTTTTAAAGTCCTAATTTTTCCTATCTCCCGTGGGATGACCCCTGCCAAATGCTCCAAAATTTCCCCTAGTTTTTTCCCAAAGAGGAATTGGCCGTCACATGGAATGGAACACAGTCTATGTTTTGATGGCAAATCCCCCGGACACCCTTTAAGCCACAGGACTCGCCTTGTCGCATTTGATAAGCTTGCCGCTCTAGCTGTTAACCTCGCGGCATCTGCTGAGGTATTTGGTAGGAAAACCACTGCTCCATGTACCAGTGTCAGATTAGACAGTATTTCGTCCTTAGGAATTTTATCCCTGATCTGGTCCTCTATTTGTTGTAGCCAGACCATGAGGACATGAGCTATTGCTGGTTTTTATCCACCTGCCGATGCTTCCTGGATATGCTTCAGGAAACCATCTGCTTTTTTATCAAGCGGATCTTTCAGCATGCCAGAGTCCTCTAATGGTAGAAATACCTTTTTTGAGGATTTAGCTACGGCACCATCAATCTTTGGGATTTTTTCCCCGGTTTCTGAGTCTTTTTAAATGGGTACCACCTTTTTGATGTAGAAGGTAAGGCACCCAACTGCTCAGGGTTTTTCCCATTCCCTGTCAATTAAGGCCTTTATCTTATCATTTACAGGAAAGGTGCGTTTTTTTCCCTTTCCTCCAGTCCTCCAAACATAACCTCCTCCAATGATTTAGGAGTTTTTTTCCTCCTTAAGGCCCATTGCAGACCTAACAGTTTTGACGAGCTTTTCCACGTCCTCTGTTTGGGAAACACGGACGGCCCCCTATATCGCTGTCTGAGGAGGCTTCTGAGGACTGAGTAGAGGAAAAGGAGGTGGACAGGGATTTTTCACGACCTTTTTGCACTAGCGAGGCCTCTCAATTCCTTTTACGGCTTCTTTATTCGCCCTTTTAACCCCTTCCTGACATCCGACGTACTATCCCGTCCATGGGACCCGGGCCCCTATGCCCATGGACGGGATAGTACGTCTACCACGATCAGCAGCGCCCACGTAGTGAGCGCCGCTGATCGCGGCCGGGTGTCAGCTGATTATCACAGCTGACACCCGGCACAATGTGTCAGGGGCGGTCATGGACCGCACCGACACGTTAACCCCTTGCACACCGCGATCAAACATGATCGCGGTGTACCGGGGGTTAAAGGGAAGCATCGGCAGGGAGGGGGCTCCCTCCGTGCTTCCCTGAGCCCCCCACAGCAGTGCAATGTGCAGCGCTGCTGCAGGGGGCTCCTTTCCTGCAGGCCCCCAAATCCAAGATGGCGACGGGGGCCTTCGGGGGCCTGCAGGAAGCTGGCTTCCTCAGTGCCTGCAAAGCGAACTGTCACAGGACAGTGATGTCCCACCTGGGACTATTTAATAAAGTTTAAAAAAAAAAAAAATAAAAAATAAAAAAAATCGCCAAATAAATTAGAAAAAAAAAAAAATATTCCCCCAAATAAATACATTTTTTTTAAATAAAACAAAAAAAACAATAAAAGTACACATTAGGTATCGCCGCGTCCGTAACGACCCGCCCTATAAAACTGTCCCATTAGTTAACCCCTTTAGCGAACCCCTTAAAAAATAATAAAAAACGAAGCAAAAAATGATTTATTATCATACCGCCAAACAAAAAGTGTAATAACGCGCGATAAAAAAGACGCATATAAATATCCATGGTACCGCTGAAAACGTCATCTTGTCCGGCAAAAAACGAGCCACCACACAGCATCATCAGCGAAAAAATAAAAAAGTTATAGCTCGCAGAATAAAGCGATGCAAAAATAATTATTTTATATATAAAATAGTTTTCATTGCATAAAACCGACAAAACATAAAAAAAGACCTAAAAGAGGTATCGCTGTAACCGTACTGACCCGAAGAATAAAACCGCTTTATCAGTTTTACCGCACGCGGAACGGTGTAAACGCACCCCCCCAAAAGAAATTCATGAAACGCTGGTTTTTGTTCATTCTGCGTCCCAAAAATCGGAATAAAAAGCGATCAAAAAATGTCACGTGCCCGAAAATGGTACCAATAAAAACGTCAACTCGTCCCGCAAAAAATAAGACCTCACATGACTCGGTGGGTCAAAATATGGAAAAATTATAGCTCTCTATGTGGTGATGCAAAAACTGTTTTTAGAATAAAAAGTGTCTTTTAGCGTGCGACAGCTGCCAAATATAAAAACCGCCATAAATAGTAAATCAAACCCCCCGTTATCACCCCCTTAGTTAGGGAAAAATAATAAAATGAAAAAAATGTATTTATTTCCATTTTTCCATTAGGGTTAGGGCTAGGGCTAGGACTGAGATTAGGGTTAGGGGTGTGTTGGGGTTCGGGTTGGAGTTAGAATTGGGGGTTTCCACTGTTTGGGCACATCAGGGGCTCTCCAAATGCAACATGGCGTCTGATCTCAATTCCAGCCAATTCTGAGTTGAAAAAGTCAAATGGTGCTCCTTCCCTTCCAAGCTCTGCCATGCGCCCAAACAGTGTTTTACCCCCACATGTAGGGTATCAGCCTACTCAGGACAAATTGCAAAACAATTTTTGAGGTCCAATTTCTCCTGTTACCCTTAGGAAAATAAAAAATTGGGGGCAAAAATATCATTTTTGTGGAAAAAAATGATTTTTTTATTTTCACGTCCGAGCGTTATAAACTTCTGTGAAGCACTTGGTGGTTCAAAGTGCTCACCACACATCTAGACAAGTTCCGTGGGGGGTCTAGTGTCCAAAATGGGGTCACTTGTGGGGAGTTTCAATAGTTTAGGTACATCAGGGGCTCTCCAAACGCACATGACACCCGCAGACCATTCCATCAAAGTCTGCATTCCAAAACGTCACTGCTTTCCTTCCGAGCCCCGACGTGTGTCCATACAGTAGTTTTCTCCCACATATGGGGTGTCAGCGTACTCATGACAAATTGGACAACAACTTTTGGGGTCCAATTTCTCCTGTTACCCTTGGGAAAATGAAAAAATTGGGAACTAATTGATCATGTTTGTGGAAAAAATACGATTTTTTTATTTTCACGCCCGGGCGTTATAAACTTCTGTGAAGCACTGGGGGGGTTCAAAGTGCTCACCACACATCTAGATAAGTTCCTTGGGGGGGGGGTCTAGTTTACAAAATGGTGTCATTTGTGGGGGGTTTCCACTGTTTAGGTACATCAGGGGTTTTCCAATCGCGACATGGTGTCCGATCTCAATTCCAGCCAAAAACGTCAAATGGCGCTGCTTCCCTTCCGAGCTCTGACATGCGCCCAAATAGTGGTTTACCCCCACATGTGGGGTATCAGCGTACTCAGGACAAATTGCACAATAACTTTTAGATTCCTGTTACCCTTGGGAAAATAAAAATTGGGGTGAAAAGATCATTTTTGTGGAAAAAATATGATTTTTTAATTGTACCGCTGTACGTTATAAACTTCTGTAAAGCCCTTGTGGGTTCAAAGTTCTCACCACATATCTAGATAAGTTCCTTGGGGGGTCTAGTTTCCAAAATGGGGTCACTTGTAGGGGGTTTCCACTGTTTAGGTATATCAGGGACTCTCCAAACGTGACATGGCGTCCGATCTGAATTCCAGCCAATTTTGCATTGAAAAAGTCAAACGGCGCTCCTTCCATTCTGAGCTCTGCCATGCGCCGAAACAGTCGTTCCCCCCCCACATATCAGGTATCAGCGTACTCAGGACAAATTGCGCAATAACTTTTTCAGTCCAATTTCTCCTGTTACCCTTGGTAAAATAAAAAAAATTGAACCTGAAGTATTTTTTTTGTGAAAAAAGTTAGATGTTCATTTTTTTTTTAAATATTCAAAAAAATTCCTGTGACGCACCTAAAGGGTTAATAAACTTCTTGAATGTGGTTTTGAGCACCTTAAGGGGTGCAGTTTTTAGAATGGTGTCACTTTTGGGTATTTTCTATCATATATACCCCTCAAAGTGGCTTCAAATGTGATGTGGTCCTAAAAATAAAATGGTGTTGTAAAAATGAGAAATCGCTGGTCAACTTTTAACCCTTATAACTTCCTAACAAAAAAATATTTTGGTTCCAAAATTGTGCTGATGCAAAGTAAACATGTGGGAAATGTTAGTTATCAAGTTTTTTGTGTGCCGTATCTCTGTGATTTAAGGGCATAAAAATTCAAAGTTGGAAAATTGCGAAATTTTCAAAATTTTCGCCAAATTTCCGTTTTTCTCACAAATAAACGCAAGTTATTTGAATGAAATTTTACCACTAACATGAAGTACAATATGTCACGAGAACACAATGTCAGAATCACCAGGATCCATGGAAGCGTTCCAGAGTTATGACCTCATAAAAGGTACAGTGGTCAGAATTGTAAAAATTGGCCCGGTCATCAACATGCAAACCACCCTTGGGGGTGAAGGGGTTAAGGGCTGTCTTTAGGGAGTCTTTCACCTCCTCTTGTATTATAGCCCTAAGGCTAGTCACCAAATCGGGGATTTCATCCCGTATGGCTTTGTTTATTCAGTCGGTGCAGAGATCTTTCTGCCACTGATCTGCCAGTGGGTGTCTGCATAGGGAGCATGCTCTATTTTTGCCGCTAGCAACCCCTAGTGATCAAACAGAAAAAAATGGAACCCCGTTACCATAAGGGTGACATTCACATGACTCACTCACCACCACTGTCAATCAAGGGTACCGATCTCTGAGGCTCCTCAGATGCACTCGTGACTTTTTTTGTTTTATTTTCCTGGACGTCTCAGAGTCATGCCGGTCGTGTTTACAACTGCCGCTCCCACCACTTGAGCGGCTACTTCTGGTATGCTGGGGACTCGGCACTGCATCTGGAGAGAGCTCTTGAGGCTGCCGCTGCTCTCTTGCCCCGCTTCCCTCGTGAAGTTTTTAGGGAATGAGTGCGTCTTCTGGGGTCATCCCTCTTTCCGAGAGGGATCCACTGCACTCTCAAGCCTCCTCGGATGCCCATTCACAGCCCCTCACCCCTCCTGCCACGCCGCCGGGATGATCTTTTGCCGGTAAGCGTTTTTCCCCATGGGCGCTGCCATCTTGGATTCCGGCGCCGCCCCCTACGTCACACAGGCACGCCCATTCCCAGCGTGCCTTGCGCGTGACGTCAGAGGAGTGCGACCCGGGAGCGGCCACTCCTCCTGGACGTCAGCAGAGGGGGGAGGGCGACGCGGCAGCCACGGAAGAGCCACTGGACCCCTGACCGTGCTGCGCCGACGCCCGCTCGGACGCTGAGCCCCCAGGGGACCCGCGGACGGCGCTTCCACCGACGCCCAGCGCACAGGCTCTGCCTGATCTTCCACGCTGGCATGGGGGGTGGGCAGGTACAGACACCTTGACACGCCGTCTTCAGCACATGGGTCCCTGTCAGGACAGGAAACCCAACTGAAGCGAGGGAGAGGTACCACCCCTTTTATCTTCAGTGGGGTTCCTGTCCTGGCTGGGAGGATCCCCCCTCTCATGTGTACCCTCATGGGAGATGGGAAAAACAGCCTTCCGGGGTGAAGGGGCAAGTTTGATTTTTATTAACTTGGGTCGTTAAATGTATGGCAATAGCCTTACATTTTTAACACCTTGGTTTTCAGCTGATCATATATTAACGGGAACCTGTCAGCAGGATTGTGCATAGTAACCTACTGACAGTGTCAGGTTGGCGCCGTTATACTGATTAAAATGATACCTTGGTTGATGAAATCTGTCTTGTGGTTGTTTAATCTTTATTTTCAGTTCTGAGTTAATGATATGCTCGTGCTCCAGGGCGGGCCTGGAGGGGAGGGGGGTGTCTCCATGTGGAGCTCTGATTAGGTATTCATAATGCAGACTGCAGACAGGTCACTGATTCCTCACTGACCTGCCCACTAGTTTACATACTGAATATATGTTTTGAAAGAAAAAAAAAAAAGTCTCATTCAGCAGGCAGGGGAAGGGGACAAGGAGTGATTATAGTGTTCCTGCATTTCCAGAAGAATAACACTAAGTCCGGGATCACACATGCGAGAAACTCGGGAGCGGAGTGTGCGGCTGCATGTATTGCTATGCAGCCGCACGCTCCGATCAGAGCACCGGCGGCAGTGCCGGGTATTAACATGCGAGACTTGTCCGAGTTTCTCGCATGTGAGAGCCCGGCCTAATTCTAGCAATTTCTGGATATTCTTTTTATGCATTTTTTTTACATCAACATGCGTTTCTTATTGTTCTGTCTTTACATAGAACACCATTAGAAGCAGCAGGATTAAGGTCACTGTACATCAGTACTGAGCAGTGTAGCTGTGAATCTCTCAGTTAGTTGAGATCACTCATATTGAGACCAATCACTTACTAGCATAACAGGTCTTTGGGAGTCTCTGCCTGCGGTATGGTGGCTCAGTGGATAGCACTGCAGCCTTGCAGCGCTGGAGTCCTGGCTTCAAATCCCACCAAGGACAACATCTGCAAGGAGTTTGTATGTTCTCCCAGTGTTTGCGTGGGTTTCCTCCGGGTACTCTGGTTTCCTCTCACACTCCAAAAACATACTGATAGGGAATTTAGATTGTAAGCCCCATCGGGGACAGTGATGATAATGTGTCTAAAGTGCTGCGGAATATGTTAGCGCTATATAAAAATCTAGATGATTATTCTCTGTAATCTGATCATTTACTCTGAAGCTCAATGAAGGAAGAGTCAGGGAACAGTGTGTGGGAGAAGCTGATAAGAAAAAAAAAATAAAAAAAAAAATCAGTGTCTTAAAAAATATTAAGAGTGATCGGAATTTGTTTTCACAAAGTCTACTGCTTCAGTTTTTATAGTGATACTTTGCATTACCTCTAGGCTGTTATGAAGAGTGATCAGATTAATTGCAAAAAATTTCAGTGATCTTGTTTTCTTAGCAAAAGTGTTAACGAGGACAGGGCAGCTAATAACCCATAATGCTGATCGAATTTTAAGAGCAGAGTATTCCTTTAACCCCTTCACAACCAAGGGTGGTTTGCACGTTAACTCCCGGGCCAATTTTTACAATTCTGACCACTGTACCTTTATGAGGTTATAATTCTGGAACGCTTCCATGGATCCCGGTGATTCTGACACTGTTTTCTCGTGACATATTGTACTTCATGTTAGTGGTAAAATTTCATTCATATAACTTGCGTTTAGTTGTGAAAAAAAAAACGGAAATTTGGTGAAAATTTCGCAATTTTCCAACTTTGAATTTTTATGCCCTTAAATCACAGAGATACGGCACACAAAAAACTTGATAACTAACATTTCCCACATGTTTACTTTATATCAGCACAATTTTGGAACCAAATTTTTTTTTTGTTAGGAAGTTATAAGGGTTAAAAGTTGACCAGCGATTTCTCATTTTTGCAACACCATTTTATTTTTACGGACCACATCACATTTGAAGCCACTTTGAGGGGTCTATATGATAGAAAATACCCAAAAGTGACACCATTCTAAAAACTGCACCACTTAAGGTGCTAAAAACCACATTCAAGAAGTAACCCTTCAGGTGCTTCACAGGAATTTTTTGATTATTTAAAAAAAAAAAAAAAAAAAAAAAAAAGTGAACATAACTTTTTTTCCACAAAAAATACTTCAGGTTCAATTTTTTTTTTTTTATTTTACCAAGGGTAACAGGAGAAATTGGACTGGAAAAGTTATTGTGCAATTTGTCCCGAGTACGCTGATACCTGATATGTGGTGGGAACCACTGTTTCGGCACATGGCAGAGCTCAGAAGGGAAGGAGCGCCGTTTGACTTTTTCAATGCAAAATTGGCTGGAATTCAGATTGGACGCCATGTCACGTTTGGAGAGCCCCTGATGTACCTAAACAGTGGAAACCCCCAAGTGACCCCATTTTGGAAACTAGACCCCCCAAGGAACTTATCTAGATATGTGGTGAGAACTTTGAACCCACAAGGGCTTCACAGAAGTTTATAACGTACAGCGGTACAATTAAAAAAATCATTTTTTCCACAAAAATGATCTTTTCACCCCCAATTTTTATTTAACAAAGGGGAACAAGACCCTAAAAGTTATTGTGCAATTTGTCCCGAGTACGCTGATACCCCACATGTGGGGGTAAACGACTATTTGGGCGCATGTCAGAGCTCGGAAGGGAAGCAGCGCCATTTGATGTTTTTTGGCTGGTATTGAGATTGGACACCATGTCGCGTTTGGAAAGCCCCTGATGTACCTAAACAGTCGAATCCCCCCACAAGTGACCCCATTTTGGAAACTAGACCCCCTAAGGAACGTATCTAGATGTGTGGTGAGCACTCTGAACCCCCCAAGGGCTTCACAGAAGTTTATAATGCCCGGGCGTGAAAATAAAAAAATCGTATTTTTTCCACAAGCATGATCATTTAGTCCTCATTTTTTTTTTTTATTTTCCCAAGGGTACCAGGAGAAAATGGACCCCAAAAGTTGTTGTCCAATTTGTCCCGAGTACACTGATACCCCATATGTGGGAGAAAACTACTGTATGGGCACAAGTCGGGCTCGGAAGGGACGTAGTGATGTTTTGGAATGCAGACTCTGATGGAATGGTCTGCGGGTGTCATGTTGCCTTTGGAGAGCCCCTGATGTACCTAAACAGTGGAAACCCCCCACAAATGACACCATTTTTGAAACTAGACCCCCCCATGGAATTTATCTAGATGTGTGGTGAGCACTTTGAACCCCAAGTGCTTCACAGAAGTTTAAAACGCCCAGGCGTGAAAATAAAAAAAAATCATTTTTGCCCCCAATTTTTTATTTTCCTAAGGGCAACAGGAGAAATAGGCCCCCAAAAGTTGTTTTGCAATTTGTACCGAGTAGGCTGATACCCCATATGTGGGAGAAAACTACTGTATGGGCACACGTCGGGGCTTGGAAGGGAAGGAGCACCATTTGACTTTTTCAACCGCAGAATTGGCTGGAATTGAGATCTGACGCCATGTTGCATTTGGAGAGCACCTGATGTGCCCAAACAGTGGAAACCCCCAATTCTAACTCCAAACCTAACCCCAACACACCCCTAACCCTAATGGGAAAATGGAAATACATTTTTTTTAATTTTATTATTTTGCCCTAACTAAGGGGGTGATAACGGGGGGTTTGATTTACTATTTATAGCGGGTTTTTATGTTTGGCAGCTGTCACACGCTAAAAGACGCTTTTTATTGTAAAAATAGTTTTTGCATCACCACATATTGAGAGCTATAATTTTTCCATATTTTGGCCCACCGAGTCATGTCAGGTCTTATTTTTTGCAGGACGAGTTGACGTTTTTATTGGTATCATGTTCGGGCATGTGACATTTTTTGATCGCTTTTTATTCCGATTTTTGGGACGCAGAATGAACAAAAACCAGCATTTCATGAATTTCTTTTGGGTGGTGCGTTAACACCGTTCCGCGTGTGGTAAAATTGATAAAGCCGTTTTATTCTTCGGGTCAGTACTGTTACAGCGATACCTCATTTTTGTCTTTTTTTGTGTTTTGGCACTTTGATGGAATAAAAACAATGTTATATAAGAAAAATAATTTTTGCATCGCTTTATTCTGCGAGCTATAACTTATTTTTTTGCGGATGACGCTGTATGGAGGCTCGTTTTTTGCGGGACAAGATGACGTTTTCAGCGGTACCATGAATATTTATATGCGTCTTTTTGATCGCGCGTTATTGCACTTTTTGTTCGGCGGGATAATAAAGCATTATTTTTTGCTTCGTTTTTTATTTTTATTTTTTAAGGGGTTCGCTAAAGGTGTTAACTAATGGGATAGTTTTATAGGGCAGGTCGTTACGGACTTGGCGATACCACATATGTGTACGTTTATTTTTTTTTTTTTTATCTCCAAAAAATGAATTAAGGATTTTTTTTTTTTTTTAATTTATTTGGCGATTTTTTAAAAATTTTTACACTTTTTTTTTTTAAACTTTATTAGGTTGTCCCAGGGGGGACATCACTGTCCTGTGACAGATCGCTCTGCGGGCAGTGAGGAAGCCAGCTCCCTGCAGGCCCCCGCCGCCATCTTGGATCCGTGGACCTGCAGGGAAGGAGACCCCCGCAGTAGCGCTGTACATTGCGCTGCTGTGGGGGGCTCAGAGAAGTACGGAGGGAGCCCCCTCCCTCCCGATGCTTCCCTTTAACCCCCGGTACACCGCGATCGTGTTTGATCGTGGTGTGCAAGGGATTAACGTGTCGGGTGTCAGCTGTGATAATCAGCTGACACCCGGCCGCGATCAGCGGCGCTCACCACGTGAGCGCTGCTGATCGCACTAGACGTACTATTCCGTCCATGGGACTTAGGTCCCAGGTCACATGGACGGAATAGTAAGTCCATTGTAGGAAAGGGGTTAAAGGGAAATTGGGATTAAAAAGATTGCCCCTAAATCAACCATTTAAGCATTGTTCCATAATTCCAGGATTTGTCACCTGTGCGATAGTAAGGAAATGCTGAAAACATGATCTGTTGGTGGCTCTTGAGGACTGGAGTGGGGAAACACTGGTGTAACAGATCAAACACTTCCAAGAGGCGGTTCAATTACCACGAAAAAGGCTTCATTGTGCCTAAGTTCAACCAGTGCCAGGACATCGCCTAAAGAAGATTCAGCTATTCTTAAACTCCATTCCTCATGGCCCCCCGCACGTCAAGGTTTCCATAGTATTGCACATGTGATTGAATTATTATTAAGGAAAGCATCAAAAACTTCCACAGGCTCTCTCACATGTGTAATACTAAAGAAATCCTGAAAGCATGATATGTTGGAGGGTAGTGAGGGGTTTGGAAACCCTGAGCTAGGTGATCGGTTCAATAGCAGTGTGGAGCTTGCTCAGGAATAGCAGCAGGCAGGTCTCAATGTATTTGCATGCACGGTGAGGACTTTTGCAGGCTGGCCTTGTATCAAGAAGGGTCACAAAAAAGCAACTTCTCGACAAAAACATCATCAAGGACAGCGACATTCTGCTGGAATTTCAAGGATTGGACTGCATAGTACGGGAGTAAAGTAACTTTTGCTGATTAAGCGCCTTCAGACTATTTGGAACATCTGGAAGAATTAATGTCCAGAGAAGAAAAGAGGAGCGCTACCATGATTCCTCTGTCATACCAGCAATAAAGCATTTGGAAACCATGCGTGTGTGAGGGACATCGAAGGGATGTGTGAGGTTCCTTATCACCACTCACAATTTTACCCAAGATCAGTGCCATGAATAAATAATATCTAAGCAGCTTCCAAGAGCAACTTGGTTATGGGCAATGCTTTTTCCAACATGGAGCACCATGTCATAAGGCAAAAGCGATCCCATAATTGGAAATTAAAACAAAGTGCAGCTGTCAAGGACTGGGATAATCAACCTTATTACCACGGGAATGGTTTAAAAAGAAACTTGTAGTAGGTCAGGTAAAGTGCTCTATAATTTGGCTTCAATGTTTATTTCTTTGCAAAGCAGCCATCGATCAGGCTGAAATCAGTATGCCTTCCGTATTGCTAAATTAACTGGTCTCGCTACCGTATTCTGGGGGGACCTCGGAGCTACAGGAGATTAAAATGTGTTTAGCCCTTTTAAATTAAGCCATAACCATGAGCAATGTTTGTTTAGAGTGTGTTAATGCCACCATTTATACCCCATTCCATAGCATCTAATCTGCTTGCACTGCTTAGGTCCTGTTCACATCATGGTAATGGCCTCCATTAACCAAATGCATCTAAGAGATGCCATACACTTTTTAATTGGACATCATAGTCTAGAATAGCAAATACTACTATACCATACATTTTTTTCCTTAGTGCGCATACTGATACAGGCCAGACAATAGGCAAGACACTTGGATTAACGTAACCGTATGGGCATAATTTTAGATAAGCTTTCCTAGTGTATACACTATACATAAATCACAGACTTGAATGATCCCCCAATGCAGTGCCACACTTAATTTCTATGGAGGGCAACTAGAACATGTTTCCAATTCTCAATGAAAACAGCCATCGGCTGCATCAGACGTTAGCCATATAGAATACGGAGCCAGATAAGACCTAGTAAGGCCTTGCAAGTTCTCTCTTGGCAGAAAGATCTCCTTCTGAAAGAGCCCACAATCTGATGCTTGAAGAATAGGCTCCCGTGGACCCACCAGTGTGTACATTCACAGTCATTGATGGGTATTGACTGGCTGCTGTAGGGACAAAAGCTCTGCTACTTACTGCCCACTGGAGCGTCAAGCACTAAAAGGATAGCAAGACATTTACATAAATATGCGGTTTCCCTACACAATATAATTGTCCACATCCTGCATCTATAGAAATGTTTGTCCTAAAAACACTGAATTATGGATGAATTAGGTTTAATGGAGTCTTATGAGATGACATTGCAAATTTTCTAACTTTGGGGCAATTTACTTCAATAGCTGTACTGGTGGAAATATATTGAGACATATTTAGGATGGTTAGATGACAATTTCTTACAAAATGAGAAGACACTTGACCATTATTTTCTCCAGTTTTATTATTAAATACAAGCTGGCCAATACTGATAAAATATACACCTAAAAACAGAACTAACCCAAAGGACAGATGATCACCCTTTGTGGGTCCGTGCAGTAGAAGGGGAACCCAGGGAGGAAAAAAAAAAAAAAAAGTGAGGCCATCAGTAGATAACCTCGTAGACTGTGGCTTTCTTGTCACCAGATCCTGTGACAATGAACTGGTCATCAGTGGAAACATCACAGCTCAGAACAGATGAAGACTCTTTTGACTGCAAATAAATTAAAATTGTAAGAGAAGCATGACACATCCACACAGGAAAACCTAAATGTTTAGTGTACACCTAGAATCAGATGTTTAATCCTATTCTTCGGTGTACCAACATGGGCACAGATGGCGACAAGTAATCCTATATATTTTACTGCCATTACTAGACGTTTTACATGTGAGGGTGGAAAGTGAAATGCTCTTAAGATTCATGGTGAACTGTGGGCCTAGTCTCTCTGATATAACCTGGGAAGATTTGTGCAGCCGCTCACTTTCTTTAAAAGAAATGTGGTATTACGCAGTTGACCATGTATGACATGGGTGCACCACACCCGGCGTTTGAGGATCTTACTCTAGCCTTGAGAATGAGGGTTCCAAGTACCTTCTCCCAGAATGTTACACATGTATCCCAGTAGGGCATACAGACAGATGTAGGGATTGTCCCAGTATCTTCCCCCAAGATGTTGGATATGTATCCCAGTACGGCATACAAGAAACAAAACAGGGCACATCCACTGTGTGAAACCTTTAAAACACACCTGATAAGACTGAAGTTTCACAACCCTAACACCTACAAACGCATGAAACAGCTGCTGCAATCTGCACAGGGTCCATAGAAGATGGCTTTAAGGTGCAATGATACACTGCGCTGCTGTAGGTATAATTCAAGGAAATTTATTGGTGCCTACGCGTTTCCTGAGCTGTCCCAGCTCACTTCATCAGGGCATGGTACAAGCATGCAATGCAGGAGTTTATATACAATCCAAAGTGTGGAAAAAAAAAAGGGGGGCAGGACAAGTAACTGCCACATCAGCAAGGCAATGGTATAAAACACATTAAAATAATTGTATTTTAATAGAATATATTAAAACCGCATATGATAAGAATACATACTCAAGAACAATAAAAAAGAAAATATATATATTTCTTTTGAAGTAGACACGGGGGATCACGGGGTCCAATAAAAAAAGTAGTTAAAACCATCCTCAAGGAGTCTAGAACACAGTTCCAAAGTTGAGAGTGTATGGTGTTTTAATCCACATGACCATGGTGACTAGGGAGGAATGGGTTATGATTTGTCGGATCAATCTATTCTCTTCCAGAATAAATCCAAAGAGATGTACCCTGAATAATGGATATAAAAAAAAAAAAAAAAAAAAAAAAGAAGTGCAGTAGTGTTTTAATGTTAAATATATTAAATCATAAAAACATGGTAACAAGGTAAAAAAGGGGGGTTGTAGTATTATAAAGAGACACTAGATGGCGCTAACATGAGCTACAAGGAAGTGTCAGAAGCTTTAAGAGAATACTACAGTTAAAAGAGAGAGCTTTCTGTGTGAAACCAATGTATGGAATGGAAGGATAAAACAAGATGGTCAGGCTAAACATCCCAATGGAGGGTTCAGTATGCATGGGAGGCAGGGACAAAAATCTCCTAAAAACAAAATGGACTTTTAATAAAAGACATCAGAAACAATATTTAGTCCAAAGGGTTCCAGAGATTTTAATTTGTAAATCCAGTACACCTCTTTCCTATTAAGTGTCTGGATTCGGTTTGGTGTATTGTCTGGTATCTGTTCAATGGGGTAAATAGTCAGTTTCTTGATGTCACGACCATGTATAAGGTCAAAGTGACGTGACAGACCATGCTTCTGAAAGCCAATTTTAATATGTCGGTGGGAATTTAACCGACAATGAAGTGCCTGGGTGGTACGTCCAACATAGATTTTGGGACAAGTGCATGTAATGATATAGATGACGTGTGAGGACAGACAAGTGAGGTGGTATTTGATGGGGAATTTTTCTTGAGTGATGGGATGTGAGAAAGTGATAGTCTGATGTGCAATGTTGTGACAGCAACTACATTTAGAGTGATGACATTTATAGATGCCAGGGGATAAGGAATTGTTCTGCTTGTGAGATGGAATAGTGAGCCTGCTGGGTGCCAATGTGTTTAAGGATTTAGCCTTCCTGAAGGTTATAGCCGGTTTCTCTGGAATGATTTTGTTTAAAATGGGGTCTCTTGACAATATGCCACAGACCCTCCATGATGTTCCTGATAGATTTGTGTTGTGAACTGTAGGTGGTGATAAAGTTGGTACAGAATTTATCACCTGAGGGTTTGGGAGTGGGTTTTCTGGACAGTAAAAGATCTTGATTAGAATTTTTAAACACATTCTCACATGTGGAAGAAACTAATTTTCTAGGATATTTCTGACTTAAAAACCTCTCCTTTAAAATGTTAGCCTGGCTAGTAAAATCATCATCACTAGTACAGTTCTTGCGTATCCTTTGGAACTGTCCTTTGGATCTTTCCCCCATCTCACGTGACCCCCCCTACGAACCTATCAATTACAGTAAATGACTGCCCACTCTCCCCAGTCCCACAAGCTCGCTGCCTCGGAGTAATCCTTGACGCTGATCTCTCCTTCAAACCACATATCCAAACCCTTTCCACTTCCTGCAGACTTCAACTCAAAAATATTTCACGCATCCGTTCATTCCTCACCCAAGAATCTGCAAAAACCCTAGTCCATGCCCTCATCATCTCTCGCATTGACTACTGCAACCTCATGCTCTGTGGCCTCCCCTCAAACACTCTCGCACCCCTCCAATCTATTCTAAACTCTGCTGCCCGACTAATCCACCTGTCCCCCCGCTATTCCCCAGCTTCTACCCTCTGTCAATCCCTTCACTGGCTCCCAATTGCCCAGAGACTCCATTACAAAACCCTAACCATGACATACAAAGCCATCCACAACTTGTCTCCTCCATACATCTGTGACCTCGTCTCCCGGTACTTTCCTGCACGCAACCTCCGATCCTCACAAGATCTCCTTCTTTACTCCCCTCTTATCTCCTCTTCCCACAATCGCATACAAGATTTCTCTCGCGCATCACCCCTACTCTGGAACTCTCTACCACAACATATCAGACTCTCACCTACCATCGAAACCTTCAAAAAGAGCCTGAAGACCCACCTCTTCCGACAAGCCTATAACCTGCAGTAACCACCGATCGACCAAACCGCTGCACGACCAGCTCTACCCTCGCCTACTGTATTATCACCCATCCCTTGAAGATTGTGAGCCCTCGCGGGCAGGGTCCTCTCTCCTCCTGTACCAGTTATGACTTGTATTGTTTAAGATTATTGTACTTGTTTTTGTGTATACCCCTCCTCACATGTAAAGCGCCATGGAATAAATGGCGCTATAACAATAAATAATAATAATAATAATAATAATAATAATAATAACTGGTTGTGAGGGATATTAAAAGCCATTTCTGGTAGTGGCTACTACTAAAATGGACATAGCTATTTGTATCTACCTGTTTAAAATAAGTCTTGGTGCAAATCTTACTATTCTTGACAAAAAAAAGTAATGTCTAGAAAGTTCATGGTTTGGTTACTGATGTGAGGGGTGAATTCCAGTCCCCAGTTATTATTCTGTATGGTGGAAATGAACTGATCAGCACTTATAAAACATGTGTCCCATATTAAAAAGAGGTCACCTATATATCTTTTATAAAGCATTATGCTTTTTTGCAAATTCAACTCTAGTAATAAAATCCTCCTCAAAAACACCCATAAAAAGGATTTGCATAAGTAGGTGCGACCCGTGATCCCATGGCTGTCCCACGTGTCTGATAAAAAACCCCTAAAAAAAGTAAAAAAAATTGTTATGTAACAAAATCCATACCTCTCAGTAAAAACATTTTTTGAGTATCAGACAGTCTAGTATCGGAATTAACAAATTTCTCAAAACACTTTAATCCTATTTGGTGGTCTATATTGGGATGACAATTACTGTTTTATCTCCATTGATGTATCTGCCCTGTACACAAATATAGACCACCATACAGAATAATAACTTCTCACAAGCAGAACAATTTCTTATCTCCTGGCATCTATAAATGTCATCACTCTAAATGTAGTTGCTGTCACAATATTGCACATCAGACTATCACTTTCTCACATCCCATCGCTCAAGAAAAATTCCCCATCAAATACCACCTCACTTGTCTGTCCTCACACGTCATCTATATCATTACATGCACTTGTCCCAAAATCTATGTTGGACGTACCACCCAGGCACTTCATTGTCGGTTAAATTCCCACCGACATATTAAAATTGGCTTTCAGAAGCATGGTCTGTCACGTCACTTTGACCTTATACATGGTCGTGACATCAAGAAACTGACTATTTACCCCATTGAACAGATTCCAGACAATACACCAAACCGAATCCAGACACTTAATAGGAAAGAGGTGTACTGGATTTACAAATTAAAATCTCTGGAACCCTTTGGACTAAATATTGTTTCTGATGTCTTTTATTAAAAGTCCATTTTGTTTTTTGGAGATTTTTGTCCCTGCCTCCCATGCATACTGAACCCTCCATTGGGATGTTTAGCCTGACCATCTTGTTTTATCTTTCCATTCCACACATTGGTTTCACACAGAAAGCTCTCTCTTTTAACTGTAGTATTCTCTTCAAGCTTCTGACACTTCCTTGAAGCTCGTGTTAGCGCCATCTAGTGTCTCTTTATAATACTACAACCCCCATTTTTTACATTGTTACCATGTTTTTATGATTTAATATATTTATTAAAACACTACTGCACTTTATTCCATAATTTTTTTTTTTTTTTACAATCGGTATTTTTTTTTTTTTTATATATAAGTGCCCTTAATCATTTTTTTTTATCCGTTATTCAGGGTACATCTCTTTGGATTTACTCTTTATTCTGGAAGAGAATAGATTGATCTTAACATTGATCCGAAAAATCATACCCCATTCCTCACTAGTCACCATGGTCATGTGGATAAAAACACCATACACACTCAAATTTGGAACTGTGTTCTAGACTCCTTGAGGATGGTTTTAACTACTTTTTTATTGGACCCCGTGATCCCCCGTGTCTATTTCAAAAGAAATATATATATTTTCTTTTTTATTGTTCTTGAGTATGTATTCTTATTATATGCGGTTTTAATATAGTCTATTAAAATACAATTATTTTAATGTATTTTATACCATTGCCTTGCTGATGTGGCAGTTACTTGTCCTGCCCCCTTTTTTTTCCTCCCACTTTGGATTGTATATAAACTCCTGCATTGCATGCTTGTACCATGCCCTGATGAAGTGAGCTGGGACAGCTCAGGAAACGCATAGGCACCAATAAAGTTCCTTGAATTATACCTACAGCAGCGCAGTGTATCATTGCACCATAAAGCCATCTTCACTTACAAGTAGGGCATACAGACAGATGTAGAGATTGTCCCAGTATCCTCGCCCAGAATGTTAGACAAGTATCCCAGTAGGGCATGCAGATAGATGTAGGGATTGTCCAGTTTGGACAAACTCTAAGTTTTATAAAACACTGTATAAAAGATTTAATTGTACTGTCCAACACAATACCAGCTCCTTGCTATATAAAACCTAGGAATTCCCTCCCTGGGTGCTATAGTAGGTTTTTCGGTATAGCAGTGAAAATGACCAACAAGCCCTGATAATAAGGGACTTGGAATTGTAATTTGTATTCTACTTGTCTATAGAGCTGAAACAGTTGTTACAATCTATTGAAAGCAGAAGACATTAACTTTTACAGGTCACTCACCTGGAAAATGCTGGCTCCATACGGAGTCCGCCAGGCATTTAATAAGTTGTCCTTGCCAGTACTTACAAACCATTTACCTGATGAGACATAAGCATCAATGATAAGTCCTCTCCATGAACTACAGTACTTGAGCTACATTCTTATGTTTCACAGCGGCCAGATCTCCTTGGTTAGGGGATTTTGACACCAAGCAAAAACTTTGTGATCATCTGCTTTGTGTTTCTGATTCTTTTATGAAGTACAGCAACCGTTCTATTCCCAACCATGATGTGTGCTGGAACCAAGGAGACGGTCAGAAGTTTTCTGCCTGGCTAGACAGGCCTTTAGAGCTTTAAAACAATGTTCATTTTTTCCACAGTACACAAGTTGGCAGTGTTTAAGACCTCTAATTGGGAGCATTGGCCAAGCTGCAGTAGAGAGAAAACCTGCCATTCCATGATGTCCTGTATGCAGCAGTCCTCATGGCTTACTCCCCAAAAGGAGCATATTTGCTCGAATTGTAGATGAACACAATGGCCTTTTAAAACAATCCAATTCACATATAAAACATTATACACTCACATACAGTGCTTAGCATAAATGAGTACACCCCTATTGAAAACTAGTACATATAGCATTTTGAATGTCAGTCACGATTTTTGAGGACAGCATCAAGTCTTCTAGTCAATGAACAAGTTGTCAACATATTGCAACATCTTTTTTCCTTCTTCAAGAACGACCTTTCTTAAGAGCCTGGGATGGAGGATGATGCTCAACTTGTCTCTTCAGAATTCCCCATATAACAGTGGCGGTGTACTTATGGCACGCATGCAGGAGGGGGCACACGCGTCATCTCCTCAGGACTAGAAGACGGCGAAGGAAGGGGAGCAATGGGTCACAGGAGGCAGGAGACAGCTGCTGTGGCTAACTCTTGTGCCCGCTGCTAAAGAGAAATGAATATTCACTGTACTGGCAGTGAGTATTCATTTCTCTTATAGCGCACTCAGTTTCAGCTGCAGACGCTAGTTCCAGCAGCTGCCGGGCTATCACGGCTGCCCGCTCATTAAGGTAATGTATATTCAACTCTCTCCACTCCCAGAGGTGTGGAGAGAGGTGAATATTAATTACCTTAATGAGTGGGGACATGTGATCGATCAGCAGCATATGCTGCTGGCACAGGACAAGACGCTGCGAGGGCAAGCAGGGATGGTAAGTAGGATTTTTTTTTAATGCTTTACTCATGGGGGCCATACATACAAGGTTAGGGGTGAGGAATCATGCATACAAGGACGGGGATAAGGAGCCATGCAGACAGGGAAGGGGATAAGGAGCCATGCAGACAGGGATTGGGATAAGGAGCCATGCAGACAGGGATTGGGATAAGGAGCCATGCAGACAGGGATTGGGATAAGGAGCCATGCAGACAAGGATTGGGATAAGGATCCATGCAGACAAGGATAGTGATGATGAGCCATGCATACAAGGATATGGATGAGGAACCATGCATACAAAGACGGGGATAAGGAGCCATGCAGACAAGGATAGTGATGAGGAGCCATGCATACAAGGATAGAGATGAAGAGCCATGCATACCAGGACGGGGATAAGGAGTCATGCAGACAAGGATAGAAATGAGAAGACATGCATACAAGGATACGGATGAGGAACCATACATACCAGGACGAGGATAAGGAGCCATGCAGACAAAGATAGTGATGAGGAGCCATACATACAAGGATAGAGATGAGGAGCCATGCAGACAGAGATGGGCATAAGGAACCATGCATACAAGGATAGGGATTAGTGGACATTGCATACCCGGCTTATACTTGAGTCAATACATTTTCCCAGTTTTTCGTGTCAAAATTAGGTGCCTTGGCTTATACTCGGGTCGACCTATACAAAAGTATATACGGTATTTATATTTTTTAATGTGAGGCCATTATACTGTATGGAGCATCATGTGGGGCTATTATACAGTATGGAGCATTGTGTGGGCCCATTATACAGTATGGAGCACTATGTGGGGCCATTTTATAGTACGGAGCATCGTGTGGGGCCATAATACTGCATGGTGCACTATGTGGAGCCATTATACCTTACGGAGATCTATGTGGAGCCATTTTACTTTATGGTGGACTTTATGTGCCTGTTAAACTGTATGAAGGGCTGTGTTGTGATTACCGTTGGAGAATCGTACTGTGATGGGGTCACCATACTATGGCTGTGGAAGAGTTCACAGTGGGGGTATCAAACTGGGAGCACTTTTGTTTGCATCATACTTTATTACTTTTTTTATTCAAGGTTTTTATCCTTTGTTATTACATATTTAAATTATGCCATTGGGCCATATGCTTTTTACTGCTGCTACATAACATATTATATTATTCCACTATAATTCCAAAACTTAATCGTTTTATTTGATAAGGAAAAACTTCCTCAATTGCAGACTTTTTTTTTTTTTTTTTTTTTTAAACAAATATCAAGGTTGGCCTGCAACTTTCTGCAAGCTTTTAACTTTGGCCCTCTGTGTATTTGAGTTTGATAGCCCTGCCTTAAAGGGCTTGTTCTCCTCATGACAAAGGGTTACAGTTGCAAAGAGGTTGAAAAAACAAACAACTTTGCAATTTTACTTGCGATTAAAAATCCGCTCCATTCTCAAGAACAGACCTTCACTACAATTGGTGACTAGTATCTTAGGCTTGGAGTGCAGCGCTTACAAGCTCTTTGACAATGACTCTATAGCACGCTAATGTATGAGTGGTCTTTCTAATCTAAAACCTCAGTATTCAGGGCACTTTGTGAAAAATAAGTGGGCTCTGGATTGCAGTTTGAGCACTCTGTCTCTAAAAGGTTCGCCATCAATGCCATATAACATAAATGTGTTTATAGTAGATCACTATAAAATTACATATACATATACATATACATATATATATATATATATATATATATATATATATATATATATATATATATATATATATATATATATATATATATATATATATATATATCTCTATCTCTCTCATAATATAATCAGTCCCCTCCATTACCCCCACAGTCCCTACTGGACACATGCTTTGGCAAAACTAATGTTTATTTGGTCCTGCCAATTAAGCTGCTTTGAAAAAAAAAAAAAAAAAATTATATATATACATAACATATACATACACACACACACACACACACTACAGACCAAAAGTTTGGACACACCTCATTCAAAGAATTTTCTTGACTATGAAATTTGTAGATTCACTCTGAAGGCATCAAAACTATAATTTGTATTATGGCAAGAAAAAAAGCAGTAAAGAAAAACGAGTGGCCATCATTACTTTAAGAAATGAAGGTCAGTCAGTCCAAAAAAATTGGAAAAACTTTGAAAGTGACCCTAAGTGCAGTGGCAAAAACCATCAAGCACTACAAAAACTGGCTCACATGAGGACCGCCCCAGGAAAGGAAGGCCAAGAGTCACCTAGGCTGTGGAGGATAAGTTCATCCGAGTCACCAGCCTCAGAAATCGCAGGTTAACAGCAGCTCAGATTAGAGACCAGGTCAATGCCACACAGAGTTCTAGCAGCAGACACATCTCTACAACAACTATTAAGAGGAGACTTTGTGCAGCAGGCCTTCATGGTAAAATAGCTGCTAGGAAACCACTGCTAAGGACAGGCAACAAGCAGAAGAGACTTGTTTGGGCTAAAGAACACAAGAAATGGACATTAGACCAGTGGAAATCTGTGCTTTGGTCTGACGACTCCAAATTTGAGATTTTTGGTTCCAACGACCGTGTCTTTGTGCGACGCAGAAAAGGTGAACGGATGGACTCTACATGCCTGGTTCCCACCGTGAAGCAAGGAGGAGGTGGTGTGAGGGTGCTTTGCTGGTGACACTATTGGGGATTTATTCAAAATTGAAGGCATACTGAACCAGCATGGCTACCACAGCATCTTGCAGCGGCATGCTATTGCATCCGGTTTGCGTTTAGTTGGAACATCATTTATTTTTCAACAGGACAATGACCCCAAACACACCTCCAGGCTGTATAAGGGCTATTTGACCAAGAAGGAGAGTGATGGGGTGCTACGCCAGATGACCTGGCCTCCACAGTCACCAGACCTGAACCCAATCGAGATGGTTTGGGGTGAGCTGGACCGTAGAGTGAAGGCAAAAGGGCCAACAAGTGCTAAGCATCTCTGGGAACTCCTTCAAGACTGTTGGAAGACCATTTCCAGTGACTACCTCTTGAAGCTCATCAAGAGAATGCCAAGGGTGTGCAAAACAGTAATCAAAGCAAAAGGTGGCTACTTTGAAGAACCTAGAATCTAAGACATTTTTAGTTGTTTCACACTTTTTTGTTAATTATATAATTCCACATGTGCTAATTCATAGTTTTGATGCCTTCAGAGTGAATCTACAATTTTCATAGTCATGAAAATAAAGAAAACTCTTTGAATGAGAAGGTGTGTCCAAACTTTTGGTCTGTACTGTATATATATTTATAAATCTAGAATTTTACTACGAGACAAATTATATCATTCGAGCACATGTCTGGTGACCATCTAGTGTCCCATACAGTACATAGATTAACTGTCAACCTAATGTGAGTGCCCAGCAAACCTTTTACCCCGACCTTTGCATTAAGATGCATACTCAGCTGAAGGCAAGTTTTCGTGGAAAGGAGCTAAAACAGCAGCGCTACTTACCAACAATAGGCCACAGCACAAATGTACAACAGGATGCAGTGTAGGGACTTGCAAGACAATGAGGATCCTTGACGTGTGTAGCTGTATATTCCGGCCAAAATATCAACCAATACCTCATGCATTATATACATCTTTTTGTTGCACATTTTTCCATTATGCAGGGTGCAGGCTGGGCATTTGGGGTCTCTGTCCTGTGGAGTGTACCAGAAGGCCCACCTGATGTAACAGTAGGGGCGTTGGAGGTTGGCTGTTCTATCGACAGAGGTGAATCTCATGTAATGATGTGAATGGCGCCCTATACAACCACCTGTGCTGGATTTTTCAATATTTTTTCTTTGAAAATAAAACAAGTGATTTTATTCATCTCCTGAACATGCAAGAGTGCTGGATTTCTCCTGTTTTTGCGTACCAGCCCACCCCCTGATGTTTGTAACAAGTTGTTTCACTAGCATTTTGCAATTGTGCAGCCCCCACTTTTACCATGGGGACCTGTTGTGTCTTGTGCATCTGTGTTGGCAAGTATAGCTGCATTTTTTTCTGTGAATATTTTTTTTTTTTAATTTACATCCTTTTTTTTTTAATCAAGTACTTACCACAGGAAGCAAACTGCAGAGACAGGACACAACTTTCATGAAGATGCAGCTGGTACTTATCAGGTTTAGAAACATGTAACACTTCAACATTGCTGCTCTCCATCCCAACAGCCAGCCACTCGCCTGTAGGGCAGTATCCCAAGGAAAAGATCTGTATGTCAAGAAAAAAAAAAATAACGTTTACATATATCAAAATCGCAGTTAAGAAGAACATGAAACTAAAAATCCAGCTCCACTTTAACACAGTGTTCACATAAGGCGCTTCACCACGAGGTTTCTAATGATCCATTTGCATTAACTCCATGCAGTACCTGAGAGTTGAAGTCATGCTGCTGGAGCTGTCTGCCTTCTCTCAGGTCCCAACAACGAACTGTATTGTCCAGGCCACCAGTCCATAGTTTGGTACCATCGTGAGAAATATCTATGCAGCTGGCACCATCTGTGTGTCCTTGAAATTGCCTAATGTAAAGCCAAGATCAGACAAATGTAATATTTTATGGACTAGTCACAGCCTTAAATTGCAGATCTACGTTCGTCTAGATTGTAGATAATGCAAGACCTTTGTACCATTCAGCAAAACTGAAACTAGCCCTGACGGAACCTGAAAACGGTCAAGACTTATGCATTGCTGCAAAATCGCTCACATAGTAGATGGCGTTATGACAAACTGGCGCACATGTAGTGCGTTGTGTCCAAGGATTCAAAAAACCTTTTCCATGAATATGACGTAAGACAAAGCTGCTTTAGGCTATGTGCCCACGTAGCGTTTTAAAACGCACACTAAAAACCGAACTCCTTCCCAGAAATTGTGCGTTTTTTTCCGCGCGATTTCACAGCGATTATGATCGCGATTTTGCCGCGATTTTCGCGTGCGATATTCAAGCACTTTCCAAGCGATTTTAAGCATCGCATGGAAAGTGATTGACAGGTTGGTTACACTCGTCAAACATAGTGTTTGACAAGTGTGACCAGGTTTTTACTATTGAGGCCGCCTATGCGGCATCAATAGTAAAAGATAGAATGTTAAAATGCTAAAAAAAAAAAAAAAAACCCGCTAGGGTCACGCGAGACTACGTCATCACAGGGCCTTGCTGCAAGGCATTACTGGGAACGCTTAGGCCCGGGATGGCAGCGCGGGATGCCGGAAGGTAAATATACACCGATTTTTTTATTCTTTTTATTACAGGGGTATGGTACCCAGGGCCTGGAGGACAGTCTCCTCTCCTACACACCGTGGGTACCAACCGCACATGAGACGCTTAACTTCCCGCATGGTGGGCATAGCCACATGCGGGAAGTAAGCGATTCTCATGCATTCCTATGGGTGCGGAATCGCGGCAATTCTTTGCGATTCCGCACAAAAGAATGAGCATGCTGCAATTTTTTCCGCAATGCGATTCCGCCGTGGAAAAAAGCGCAGCATTAGCACAGCATGTGCGGAATGCCATAGGAATGCATGGGGTGCGTTCTGTACACGATTTTTAAACGTTTTCGCGCCGAAAATCGCGGCAAAAACGCTTAAAAATCGCTACGTGGGCACACAGCCTTAAGGAGGAGAATGTGCTGAAAATGAATGCACTAGAAAAATAGTGACAAAATTGTCAAGCTATTGATTTTTTCTTAACTTTTACTCAAGTGTAGCAATTCTTAAGCTTTCAGGTAACCAATCAACGCAAGTAGCTAGACCTGCTCAGATCTATGTATAATGCAGAAATTAAAGAGCCGTGAGTCTGGATTTGTGTGACATACCTGACAAGCGTCTGGTTCTGCAAGTCCCACACTACAATATTGCCATCAGAGCAGCAGGAGAAACAGACTTTGGCATCTGGGCTAATGGCAAGGGCATAGCAAGCAGGAGCAGAAGAGGTGAGCTCCGCTTTTATCCTTGGAGTGGGTGATGCCAAGTCCCATATAGACAAAGTGCTGGCCTCGCCACCAACAATAAGGCTGCGACCGTCTGGAAGGAGTTTACAGGAGCGGATGTAGTTATCACGATTCTGTACAGGAGTAAAGCCAAAATTTCACAAGTTAGGTAGAGAGAACATTGTATCCAAAAAATTGCAGCCCTTTACAGTAAGGTCAAGGTCTAAAGTAAACTGAACATTTTAGAAACTTGTGCAACATAGTAGACAGCCTTACCAAGCAATCAAGTTGTGCCACGGGAGTCTTTGTGCCTGGTTGCCCAACATCCCACACTTTAACACAACCTTTGCCTCCAGTGTAGACATGACGTGTGGAGTTGCTTATAGTCACAGCACAGACCACTTCACCGTGGCTTAATGTATGCAGTTGGCGAGCGTGACGGGGGATTCCAGAACCTATTAGAGCATCTGGTGGAAAGGGGACAGGCTGCATCTGCCCATCTGCACTGACATGAAAGGAATAGGCTCTGCAAGAAGGGAAAAGAGAGTGGAAAAGCAGAAAATGATGCATGTCTGCTAAGAATATGGAAAAAAAAAAAAAAAATTCTACAAATTGATTCTTTAGATACGATATTATGCCGTAAGGTTGTTAAACATGCTAATCAAAATGATTATGCGGTCAGCAAAATAGAATGAGATTTGCAAAAAGTCCCTTTGAAGCATGCACAATGTGGCAAAACTAAAGCCCAACTTATGGTAGTGAGGAGCAAATAGGCCAATGTCTGTTAAGCGTCTGTGGTTGTGGGTCACTTAGTTCAGCATTAAAAGTAAACTGTGGTTTCTTAAAAGCATTATTGATCTAGAATACGTGGTGCCGATAGCTTATGTTTCTGTCCTCACACACCAGAACTGTTCGATATGGCACAACACAAGGTAATGCTAGAGAGAGAAGTGTGAATGCATTGTACAATTTCATCTGTATAGTCATCCCTCGTCTAGACCTAGTCATTAGCCTGCCCACACAATGCAGAAATGTGTATTCAACACGCTGAATCCAGAATAGCATGTAGCTAAGCTGATGCGAGTATAGTACAATAGTACAAACATTCTGGATGGAATGCCATGTCCTTATTTCTCATGAATTATCCAATAGCTCCAAAGTACTCAATGAACAAATTGACTATACCGTATCTATAAAATCAATCATACAAGCCATTTTCATTTATTCACCTGCTTGCAAGAGGATTAACTATTTTGCCCAAGCAAGTTACAACTAAGAGAAAATAAGGAATATATGGTGAAAAAAGAAAAAAAAAAAACTCACGGCTTTCCAGTTGTAGCTCCTGGAATCGCAGCCCCCAAACTCCGCATGTGTGCGTGAGGGTCATAACCAACCTAGAAGGGGTAATATAACATTAGTGAGTAATACTACATCTACCAATTATTCTGTGTCCCAAAGTGAGGAGGCAAAGCCACCTCACCATGCGATGCAAGACCAGTATATGAACAAATGTGAAGGACTGAAATCAAATGTACAAGTGAAAATAATGCAGCCACTTACTAAAGAGGATCTTCCATAAGTTCCTGCAGCAGCGGCCCCATTGATCTGTGGAGACATGATGTGAAGACTAGCATAGGCTCCGGCTCCCTCAGCATTAGGATGAGCAATACTAAACGCAGCTGGATAGCCAGCCTGTGTTCCCAAGGGGGCCCGAAGTCCCAAGGCTGTGAAAGAATTTTAGATACAGATTACGTTGGATACAAGGCAAGAGGAGGATGACTTTGATCTTCTCCACCAAAACCTATGCTCACCTAGAGGGTCAATAGCAGGTTTACTGGAGAGAGGTCGGAACTGAGATGCACTAGCCCCACTAGGTCCAGGCGTGCTCATATCACTCTGAGAGTTTGGAGTGCTAGACTTCAGGCCCGGGGTCCCAGCCTTTTCTACTTGCTATAAAAGAAACCAACATTATCTACAGAATTGGACTCAAATGATCAGTTACAACAATGTAGGTTTTGGCCTCCCTGCAAAACACTAAAAGTGCTACCGCCTCATACAAGCGAGGTCAGAAGTTAAGTACCGTGGGAAGATCCTTGGTCCTGGACGGGGATACACTGCTGGATGAAGTCATAGAGTTTGGACTTGCTGGAGGTGGTTCCTTTCTTTGGAGGTTGGTTTTCTCTACCCCATTTTCTCGTGAGGAGTAGGAATGAACGCTATGAGGTGAAGCAGGATCCTGGGAAGACAAAATCGCACTTATTGTAGCTTCTACCATTTGCTTTCATGAAGCATAGCTTTTAAAAAAAAAAAAAAATGAACTTACTTCATCCACCACAAGATTGTCTTCACTGCGGTCAGCATCACTACCCTGCAAGAAGTACAGCGGAGATGAAGGTTTGATAGAAGACTTGAAAAGTGACAGTGTGCGGCTTTGGGAACACGCTAGTTTGACTTCTGCTCATGGCATGACTTTCTATCCGCTTACCAGCGCAAGCATTCAGCGCCTATGATGCTGTAAAGATCAGAGTAACATACAACCAAGACTTACGTAATCCGTTCCAAAGTCTTTTTCCTCAGTTTTGCGTTTTTTGCTGCCGGTCAGGTAATCTGTTAAAGCCCGCACACGCTCCCCATTTGGAAGAGTTACACAGCTCTGTTAAGGAATAAATGGATTCAACAGCGTAGAAAAGGCAGGAAAGCAAGCATAACAATAAGTCCTGGGTCTTCACCCAGAACATTTACTACTCTAAGCAGCCCAATCACATTTACCTGTGGCAATGTAGCCATTTTCTGAAAGAGCATCTGTCATATTAGAAGATACTAATAGGAGTCTGAAGGGAATTTTTTTTTTTTTAATGAATGAGTTGTATTCACATTTTCACATCTAGAACTCATCCCTATAATATATGGGTCTGCCCTCTTGTCCGTGTATATTTTTTTGGACAGAGTAGTCAGGAAGAAAAAAAAAAAAGTCACTGATGTGTGAATAAGCAACTCTTTCTCTAAATGCCAAGAGGGCTGCACAGGGTTCAGACCCCCAATTCAAGGTCTGAAACGCAAATAAAAAAAGACCCTCAACATGGTGCAATTGATCATTATATCATTTGTAAAGAACTGCTCTAAACATAGAAAACCAGCATTTCGGTGACAGATGCCCGTGAACGTGACTAGTAGACTGGATGAGAGAAACTGGAATACAATCCCCCAAGTATGGGATCTGGGGACGAAGCCCATAAAGGGCTGCTGATCTGTGTATTGGGTTATTCAGAATTAGCATCGATTTCCACCAAGACCCAAGGTCTTACACAGTTACAGCTTAATCAGAAGCCTAAAATTCAGGAGCAGGAATTTAGATCGAAGGAAGACAATATTCTCCACGTCCCCTCCATACACAAAAAGCCCACACAGTACAGCATTCTACTTACAGGCCCTGGGTCTCTGTCTGTCGCCATGGAAACGCATGAGAGGAGAAAAAGGGAAAGATGGGGTTAATTTTTGTCAAGATTATTAATTTATCATCTTTCTTTCCCACTGAGAAATCTCACTGTTCCTTACAGATCGAGATCTCCCAATTTCTCCTGCAGACAACCCCCTCAGCCCTGCAAATGTCCCCCTCAGTAAAATAAAGTAGCAGCCGTCATCTCACACTCAAAAGGGAAAACAAAATGTAGATTTCCCGGTGCGCCTCAAGTTCCTCTTTAATTTGGTTTTCCTTGCAAAATCATTTTTTGCAA